>NC_048579.1:74513289-74888289 GCF_013265735.2 Oncorhynchus mykiss | reverse complement strand
TTCACATAGTCTAAGATACTTCACATAGTCTAAGATACTTCACATAGTCTAAGATACTTCACATAGTCTAAGATACTTCACATAGTCTTAAAATACTTCACATAGTCTAAGATACTTCACATAGTCTAAGATACTTCACAACTTCACATAGTCTAAGATACTTCACATAGTCTTAAGATACTTCATTCTTGTCGAAGATACTTCATTCTTGTTTTAAATACTTCAGTCTTGTCTAAGATACTTCAGTCTTGTTTTAAATACTTCATATTTGACTGCAACATTTTGAGAATATACAGTACCAGTCAAAAGTGTGGACACACCTACTCATTAAGGGGTTTTATTTTTACTATTTTCTACATTGTAGAATAATAGTAAAGACATCAAAACTATGAAATAACACACATGGAGTCATGTAGTAACCAAAAAAGTGTTGCACACAAAAATATATATTTTATATCTTAGATTCTTCAAATAGCCACCCTTTTGTGTTGCACACAAAAAAATATATATATTTTTTATCCTAGATTCTTCAAATAGCCACCCTTTGCCTTGATGACAGCTTTGCACACTCTTGGAATTCTCTCAACCAGCTTCATGAGTTAGTCACCTGGAATGCATTTCAATTAACAGGCCCTATTTGGGAAAATACCAAGTCCATATTATGGCAAGAACAGCTCAAATAAGCAAAGAGAAACGACAGTCCATCATTACTTTAAGACATGAAGGTCAGTCAATCTGGAAAATTTCAAGAACTTTGAAAGTGTCTTCAAGTGCAGTCGCAAAAACCATCAAGCGCTATGATGAAACTGGCTCTCATGAGGACAGCCACAGGAAAACAAGGCCCCGATTTACCTCTGCTGCAGAGGATAAATTATATTTACCAGCCTCAGAAATTGCAGCCCCCAAAAAATATTCACAGAGTTCAAGTAACAGACACATCTCAACATCAGCTGTTCAGAGGAGACTTTTCGAATCAGACCTTCATGTTCGATTTGCTGCAAAGAAACCACCACTAAAAGACACCAATAAGAAGGGACTTGCTTGGGCCAAGAAACACAATGGACATTTTGGTTCCAACTGCCGTGTCTTTGTGAGACGCAGAGTAGGTGAACGGATGATCTCCGCATGTGTGGTTCCCACCGTGAAGCATGGAGGAGGAGGTGTGATGGCGTGGGGGTGCTTTGCTGGTGACACTGTCAGTGATTTATTTAGAATTCAAGGCACACTTAACCAGCATGGCTACCACAGCATTCTGCAACAATACGCCATCCCATCTGGTTTGCACTTAGTGGGACTATAATTTGTTTTCCAACAGGACAATGACCCAACACACCTCCAGGCTGTGTAAGGGCTATTTGACCAAGATGGAAAGTGATGGAATGCTGCATCAGATGACCTGGCCTCCACAATCACCCGACCTCAACCCAATTGAGATGGTTTGGGATGAGTTGCACCGCAGAGTGGAGGAAAAGCAGCCAACAAGTGCTTTGCATATGTGAGAACTCCTTTCAAGACTGTTGGAAAAGCATTCCAGGTGAAACTGGTTGAGAGAATGCCAAGAGTGCAAAGCTGTCATCAAGGCAAAGGGTGGCTACTTTGAAGAATCTCAAATATAAAATATATTTGGATTTGTTTCACACTTGTTTTGGTTACTACGTGGTTCCATATGTGTTATTACATCGTGTTGAATGTCTTCACAATTATTCGACAATGTAGAAAATAGTAGAAATGGAGAAAAACCCTTGAATGAGTAGGCGTGTCCAAACCTTTGACTGGTTCTGTATGTACAGTTGCCCTGAAGGAGTCAATCATCATCCATAAATAAACCCTTGGGTGAGTTCTCACAGATTGAGACGTGATTTGTCCGTCTAGTGAATATTGTGGCCTGTGGTGTCATCTTGTCTGGTTGGGATGTGGGTGACGTCACTCACGCTGTCCACTGAGATCTGGTCTGAGCCTTGGGCCTGACTATAACGCTCTGACTGACTCTGAAACCATCTTTCTGACAGTGTGTGAATCGATCTGGTCCAACGGCACACTCTGCCATTTACATGTATTCTCTCATGGTCTTGCTTTTTGAAACCAAGACACCTGTGACTGTTTCTTAACACCATACCCATGGCTAGCCACTGTTTCTTAACATGATACCCATGGCTAGCCACTGTTTCTAAACACCATACCCATGGCTAGCCACTGTTTCTTAACACCATACCCATGGCTAGCCACTGTTTCTTAACACCATACCCATGGCTAGCCACTGTTTCTTAACATGATACCCATGGCTAGCCACTGTTTCTAAACATGATACCCATGGCTAACTTGTATCTAACTGTCTCTCTGTGTTTCAGATCTTCTATGACCTGGTCAGGCAAATCAACAGGAAAACCCCAGTACCTGGGAAGACACGCAAAAAGTCCAACTGTCAGCTCCTCTAATACACAGCCGCTCTGTCGCACTGAGCCAGGTGAGAACCACTTGTAGGAGTCAGAATGCCACTGCCTAATTGAAAAGACAGTTGTAGGCATTTGGCTGTGGCCTCCTTGTCTTAAACCTGAGGAATATATTGAGTAAGAACTTCTCCCTCTCATATCAAGAGACATCAGGTGAGGAGAGTGCAGTTAGGGTGCAGTTAGAGTGCAGTTAGAAGTGTCATTAATGTCGCTTTCTCTCTCTCTCTCCATCTACCCACCTTCTCTCTCTCTTCTCCTCTCTCTCTTCTCCTCCTCCCTCTTTATCTCTCTCCTCTCTCTCTCTCTCTATCTACCCACCTTCTCTCGCTCTCTATCTACCCACCTTCTCTCTCTCTCTACCCACCTTCCCTCTCTCTCTCTCTCTCTCTCTCTACCCACGTTCTCTCTCTCTCTCTCTCTCTACCCACCTCTCTCTCTCTCTCTCTCTCTCTCTCTCTCTCTACCCACCTCTCTCTCTCTCTCTCTCTCTCTACCCACCTCTCTCTCTCTCTCTCTACCCACCTCTCTCTCTCTCTCTCTCTCTCTCTCTCTCTCTCTCTACCCACCTTCTCTCTCTCTCTCTCTCTCTCTCTCTCTCTCTACCCACCACTCTCTCTCTCTCTCTCTCTCTCTATCTCTCTCTCTACCCACCCACCCCTCTCTCTCTCTCTCTCTCTCTCTCTCTCTCTCTCTCTCTCTCTCTCTCTCTCTCTCTATCTCTCTCTACCCACCTCTCTCTCTCTCTACCCACCTCTCTCTCTCTCTCTCTCTACCCACCTCTCTCTCTCTCTCTCTCTCTCTACCCACCTCTCTCTCTCTCTCTCTCTCTACCCACCTTCTCTCTCTCTCTCTCTCTCTCTCTCTCTCTCTCTACCCACCACTCTCTCTCTCTCTCTCTCTCTCTATCTCTCTCTCTACCCACCCACCCCTCTCTCTCTCTCTCTCTCTCTCTCTCTCTCTCTCTCTCTCTCTCTCTACCCACCCCTCTCTCTCTCTCTACCCACCTCTCTCTCTCTCTCTCTCTCTACCCACCTCTCTCTCTCTCTCTCTTTACCCACCTCTCTCTCTCTCTCTCTCTCTCTCTCCCTTTCAGGTCTGATTTGCTGCTGTCTCTCTCAGCAGTGCCAGCATTCCGACGTGACTAAAACCTAACATGGAATGGACTTTCCTGTGTGGTGACGCCCCCTTTAACACCCAACAACCAACAAACAAACCGACCAACGGATTCAACGCTACAAATACATCAGTTTTTACACACAGATTAACCATTATCACTCTCCAGTGTCACGAGAACTAAGATTTCTACTTACAAATATAGATATTCCAACTGAAATGGAAAAATTAAGTTCATAAAATAATAAAGTAAAACGAAATAGGTAAATCAGTCAATATGAACCGAAATAAAAATCCCGATCCCCTTACACACAGTGTTATTGCTAACGGAGACAGTAGCCGTAGAAACGGAATGTCTAGCCAGAATGTGCACGTTGCCACGGTGATGCGGTATTTATAAGCACCTCTATATTAGCCAGAGAGAAAAAGACAAAGTCCCCCAAAGAGGCACCTATATAGTTCAGTTCATACAGATAACTTGCTCCTGGGGGTTTATTTTCGAACTTTTTATTTTTATTTTCCTTCGATCATTCAACATCATTTCTCTGTCTTTTTCTGTCTTTTTTTTAATTATTTTTTTTAAATGACTAGTTTTGTCTCTACTGAGAGATGCTATACTGCGACAGCTATTGATGTGAGTTTTATTTGAGGAGTAAACCTGTGGCTACGACAGTGATTATTATTCTTATTATTCTTATTATATGTGAGTTTCATTTGAGGAGTAAACCTGTGGATACAACAGTGATGATTATGTGTGTAAAAAGAGAAAAAAAAGTATAATGTTTTTTTCAGTAACTATCATATTGTCTTTTAGCCTGATGATGTTGCCTTCAAATAGGGTTTTTTTTTCTTTTTTCTGGAGAATCCAACTATGATCCAATCATCTTTCTTTTCTGGAGAATCTAACTATGATCCAATCGTCTTTCTTTTCTGGAGAATCTAACTATGATCCAATCATCCTTCTATGTCTTGCCTGGGTTTTCTTCCGTCTGAAATGGCACCCAAGTGTATTATATTTGACCAGAGCCCAATGGTTTCCCTATTGGTTTCCCTATGGGTGTCCCTATTGGTTGTCCCTATTGGTTTTCCCTATGGGTTTCCCTATGGGTTTCCCTATGGGTTTCCATATTGGTTTTCCCTATTGGTTTTCCCTATGGGTTTCCCTATGGGTTTCCCTATTGGTTTTTCTATGGGTGTCCCTATTGGTTTCCCTATTGGTTTCCCCTATTGGTTTCCCTATTGGTTTTTCTATGGGTTTCCCTATTGGTTTCCCTATTGGTTTCCCCTATTGGTTTCCCTATTGGTTTTCCCTATTGGTTTCCCTATGGGCCCTGGTCAAAAGTAGTACACTATATAAGGAATTAAGATGCAATTTTGGAGGCAGCCCTTGTGTTGTTTACAAAGATGTTTGTACAGTGGGGTTTTTCAATTGGGGTTGTGGTCAAAGAGGGACTGGACATTTTAACAAGCGACCAAACTTCTGAGACACCAATGGCCGACGTGACTGGGCGATCCTCATCATGTTTTTTTTGTTTTTTTAAACTTTATCCTTCCAAGGCCGTCTCTCATTGGTTGGTTTGTCCAGTTAGCCAATCCCCTCTCATGGAATCTGCGATCTACAACAGGAAGTATAGATTTTCTTTTTTTTTTTATGAGGGTTTTTAATACGAAAAAAATAAATAAAATAATGTCATTGGTGATGTCATTCTCCACACTTCTGTTGTTGTAGAGCAGTGTTTCCCAAACTAGGTCCTGGGGACCCCAAGGGGGACACCTTTCGGCACTGCACAGCTGATTCAAATAATCAAGCTTGAAGATTATTTGAGTAATCTGTGTAGTGCTAGGGCAAGAACCAAAACATGCACCCAGGGGGGGGCCCAGGACCGAGTTTGGGAAACGCTACTGTAGATTCTCACTGTACTCCCTCTCCTTTTCTAAAACAGCCTCTCTCCCCTTCTCCCTCCCTCCCACAGCCCCTATCTCCCCCTGTCCCCTAGCCTCTTTCCCTATCTCCCTCTGTCCCCTAGCCTCTCTCCCCTTCTCCCTCCCTCCCACAGCCCCTATCTCCACCTGTCCCCTAGCCTCTTTCCCCTATCTCACTCCTCACCCCTAGCCCTCCCCCAGCCCCTCCCCCTCTCCCCCAGCCCCTCCCCCTCTCCTCCAGCCCCTCCCCTGTCCCCTAGCCCTCCCCCAGCCCCTCCCCCTCTCCCCCAGCCCCTCCCCCTCTCTCCCAGCCCCTCCCCTGTCCCCTTGCTTGCTAATGCATCTGTTGTCAGCTGAGGACATGAAAACCAAATATTGGATCCTGTCAGTAAAGAAACTTGCCTGTTAGTGACTATTTCACCTGTGTAATACTTGGTTCGACCTGTTTCCTGTCAGTCTGTCAGATGATGATGATGATGGTGATGAAGAGTAACCGTGTGGGGTTGTTATCTGTTCTATAGTGAATGTGGGGGGGAGGGGGGGACAAACTAATGTGTTTGAAAGCAGCAGGGAATAAGACTGAAATACAATAAGAACCACAGCAATGGAGATGATGATGATGATGATGATGGAGGAGGAGGAACAGGCAGAACTTGGATGAGACGGTGGGGGGGGGGGGTACGTCCCTAATGACACCCTATTCCCTACATAGGGCACTACTTTTGACTATAGCCCTATGGGCTTAGGTTGCCATTTGAGATGGAGGGGAGGGGAGGGGAGGGGAGGGGGGGTTAAAGTTGCACGTTTGTTGTGAGTTGCGTGACCTCTGTTGACCTCTTGTAAGAGAATGCCTTTGTCGCTTTGTGTTGCTGTGATGATAACGAAACAGCATCAGTCCTGGTGGACAGACCGTGTGTACCATGTGTCCCCTCACAGAGCCACAGTGTTGGAAATGCAACAGCATCTGCCTATTAAGGGGAGGGGCTGAGGGAGGGACAACCACAGGGGGCGTGGCCAAATGTAAACTAAAAAGCCTTAATTGAAGTGGTGTATTTTGTATAACCCAGCATCTGTAGTTCAATAAATTGGATTGCCATGCAAGGGCGTTGCCATGACGCCGGCCCGCCGCCGGAATGTTCCGTGTTGTTGTTGTTGTTTTTAACCATACAGATTGTTTTATCTCTGTGGTTTAACCATACAGATGGTTTTATCTCTGTGGTTTAGCCATACAGATGGTTTTATCTCTGTGGTTTAACCATACAGATGGTTTTATCTCTGTGGTTTAGCCATACAGATGGTTTTATCTCTGTGGTTTAACCATACAGATGGTTTTATCTCTGTGGTTTAGCCATACAGATTGTTTTATCTCTGGTTTAGCCATACAGATGGTTTTATCTCTGTGGTTTAACCATACAGATGGTTTTATCTCTGTGGTTTAACCATACAGATGGTTTTATCTCTGTGGTTTAACCATACAGATGGTTTTATCTCTGTGGTTTAGCCATACAGATTGTTTTATCTCTGTGGTTTAGCCATACAGATGGTTTTATCTCTGTGGTTTAACCATACAGATTGTTTTATCTCTGTGGTTTAGCCATACAGATTGATTTATATCTCTGTGGTTTAACCACCTTCCCCATCTCTGTGTCAAACTCATTCCACGGAGGGCAGAGTGTCTGGATTTTTGCTCCTACTTGATTGACAAATGAAGGTCACTGATTAGTTCAGAACTCTCACCTGGTTGTCTAGGTCCTAGTAAAGAACTCTCACCTGGTTGTCTAGGTCTTAGTAAGGAACTCTCACCTGGTTGTCTAGGTCTTAGTAAGGAACTCTCACCTGGTTGTCTAGGTCTTAGTAAGGAACTCTCATCTGGTTGTCTAGGGCCTAGTAAGGAACTCTCACCTGGTTGTCTAGGTCTTAGTAAGGAACTCACCTGGTTGTCTAGGTCTTAGTAAGGAGCTCTCACCTGGTTGTCTAGGTCTTAGTAAGGAACTCTCACCTGGTTGTCTAGGTCTTAGTAAGGAACTCTCACCTGGTTGTCTAGGTCTTAGTAAGGAACTCTCACCTGGTTGTCTAGGTCTTAGTAAGGAACTCTCACCTGGTTGTCTAGGTCTTAGTAAGGAACTCTCACCTGGTTGTCTAGGTCATAATTGGAAGGAAACCCCAAACCAGCAGACACTAGGCCCTCCATGGAATGAGTTGGACACCCTGCTGTAGTGGTACTGCGTTCGTCTGTATTCCTCTGTAGCTTTGAGGTAGAGGAGGGTGAGATAGTCAGATACACAGAACCAAGACGTGAAGGAAAGTTTCAGAAATGTTCCTGCTCTGTAATGTAAATCTGGCAGTAAGCAGTTGAAAGACAGCACAGTTAGCAGCAGCAGCACCAGTTACACTAGGTACCATACTGCAGGAAGTCGGATGTCTTGTTGAATACAAGATCACAGCAGAGCTGCCCAGACTAGGGTTCATATAGAAGTCATCTATCACTCCATTGGCAGATATTCTGTTTCATGTACCTCTCTTGCCTACTCTCTCTTTCTCTCACTGTCTCTCCCTCACTATCTCACCCATTCTCTTTCTCTCGCTCTCTCCCTCCCTCTCTATTGCTCTCTCTCCCACTCTCTTTCTCTCTCCCTCCCTCTCCCTCCCTCTCTATTGCTCTCTCTCCCACTCTCTTTCTCTCTTTCTCTCACTGTCTCTCCCTCACTATCTCACCCATTCTCTTTCTCTCGCTCTCTCCCTCACTCTCTATTGCTCTCTCTCCCACTCTCTTTCTCTCACTGTCTCTCCCTCACTATCTCACCCATTCTCTTTATCTCGCTCTCTCCCTCCCTCTCTATTGCTCTCTCTCCCACTCTCTTTCTCTCGTGCTCTCTCTCTCTCCCTATCACGATCTCTCTTTCTCTCTCTCCCTCCCTCCATATCTCTCTCTGTCAGGGGAAAAAGTCATTATCAGACAGTAGCTAGAGCAGAGCTGCCTGCTGAACAGTTAGACTCCATACAATACATATTCTACATCTCTTTGTGTATATAGAATCACAGAGCACATGATCTATTGAAAATATGCTTGCTGATCTCTACTCTGGAATAATTCAATGTCTTCTTTACTCCCGTGGATGACATGAGGATCTGAGGCCCTGAGGTACATACAATAAGCCAGTAGCACATTAACTCATCAGCTGCTCTGGGCCTCTGCTGCAAAATCTACAGCTAAGCTTAGTGTAACTGATATGCCTGTCAGGGATAGGTGGAAGCAGCTGTCAGATCAGAGAAATGGAGTCATTCGGGCCAATGATTGGACTCCTTGGGGGTGGGAATAAAGTAAGTCGGGCCAAGGAAGCGTACTATAGTTAAAATGATGAGGAACTTGGCCTGAAGTGACTTGCCCAGAGTGAGGTAACTCCATGGAGGTTCATAGCAGACTCTAACATGCAATGAGCAAATAACAGTCTGGTCCCTTAGGAGAGGGAGTGGTCATTTATCAGATGAACACACACACATATATATATATATATATACACTGCTCAAAAAAATAAAGGGAACACTTAAACTACACAATGTAACTCCAAGTCAATCACACTTCTGTGAACACTGATTGACAATACATTTCACATGCTGTTGTGCAAATGGAATAGACAACAGGTGGAAATTATAGGCAATTAGCAAGACACCCCCAATAAAGGAGTGGTTCTGCAGGTGGGGACCACAGACCACTTCTCAGTTCCTATGCTTCCTGGCTGATGTTTTGGTCACTTTTGAAAGCTGGCGATGCTTTCACTCTAGTGGTAGCATGAGACAGAGTCTACAACCCACACAAGTGGCTCAGGTAGTGCAGCTCATCCAGGATGGCACATCAATGCGAGCTGTGGCAAGAAGGTTTGCTGTGTCTGTCAGCGTAGTGTCCAGAGCATGGAGGCGCTACCAGGAGACAGGCCAGTACATCAGGAGACGTGGAGGAGGTTGTAGGAGGGCAACAACCCAGCAGCAGGACCGCTACCTCCGCCTTTGTGCAAGGAGGAGCACTGCCAGAGCCCTGTAAAATGACCACCAGCAGGCCACAAATGTTCATGTGTCTGCTCAAACGGTCAGAAACAGACTCCATGAGGGTGGTATGAGGGCCCGACGTCCACAGGTGGAGGTTGTGCTTACAGCCCAACACCGTGCAGGACGTTCGGCATTTGCCAGAGAACACCAAGATTGGCAAATTCGCCACTGGCGCCCTGTGCTCTTCACAGATGAAAGCAGGTTCACACTGAGCACGTGACAGAGTCTGGAGACGCCGTGGAGAACGTTCTGCTGCCTGCAACATCCTCCAGCATGACCGGTTTGACGGTGGGTCAGTCATGGTGATGGGTGGCATTTCTTTGGGGGGCCGCACAGCCCTCCATGTGCTCGCCAGAGGTAGCCTGACTGCCATTAGGTACCAAGATGAGATCCTCAGACCCCTTGTGATCACCATATGATGGTGCGGTTGGCCCTGGGTTCCTCCTAATGCAAGACAATGCTAGACCTCATGTGGCTGGAGTGTGTCAGCAGTTCCTGCAAGAGGAAGGCATTGATGCTATGGACTGGCCCGCCCGTTCCCCAGACCTGAATCCAATTGAGCACATCTGGGACATCATGTCTCGTTCCATCCGCCACCTCATCAGGAGCATGCCCAGGCATTGTAGGGAGGTCATACAGGCACGTGGAGGCCACACACACTACTGAGCCTCATTTTGACTTGTTTTAAGGACATTACATCAACATTGGATCAGCCTGTAGTGTGGTTTTCCACTTTAATTTTGAGTGTGACTCCAAATCCAGACCTCCATAGGTTGATAAATTAGATTTTTGTGTGATTTTGTTGTCAGCACATTCAACTATGTAAAGAAAAAAGTATTTAATAAGAATATTTCATTCATTCAGATCTAGGATGTGTTATTTTAGTGTTCCCTTTATTTTTTTGAGCAGTGTATATAGCCTTTGTTTATCTAGACAAGTCAGTTAAGAACAAATTCTTATTTACAATAACGGTCTACATAAACACTGACAATGTGTTATCGGGATAAATATTCTCCCTGGCGTCCGTTCCTCGACACGTACCTTTTAAATAAACAGTTTTTAAAACTGTCCTTCCATTGTTCCTCTACAGTTATTGAACTACTTCTATACTGTGTATTAAAATGGCACACTATTCCCTATACCTATATAGTGCACTACTTTTGACTAGAACCCTATGGGCCCCGGCACCCTATTCCCTATATAGTGCACTACTTTTGACTAGAACCCTATGGGCCCTGGCACCCTATTCCCTATATAGTGCACTACTTTTGACCAGAACTCTACGGGCCCTGGCACCCTATTCCCTATATAGTGAACTACTTTGACCAGAGCCTGGACGCACCCTATCCCTATATAGTGAACTACTTTGACCAGAGCCTGGACGCACTCTATCCCTATATAGTGAACTACTTATCACCAGAAACCTATGGAACCTGGTCAAAAGTAGTGCACTATATAGGGTGCCAGGGCCCATAGGGTTCTGGTCAAAACTAGTGCACTATATAGGGAATAGGGTGCCAGTCTATGGACTTCTCCAGCCTCTGAGACGTTTGTCTCAGAAACACACAGCATCCTTGGAAAGCCTGAATCACATAAACAACACAACACACAACGGTGCTATTCTGGGTCTCCAGGAAATTCTGTGGACAGAGACACTTCCTGTTCTTCAACATGCAGGAAAATAACATGGACTTTGATTAAACATTGATATGGCCCTGCACTCTCTGTCTGAAAGGGACTGCTGATGACCACATGGGAGAAAAAAAAATACTTTTATTTTATGTTTTAAGACTAATTGTGTCAAAGTGAAACATTCTGCACACATAGCCAAATGTTATTGTATAACTTTACGTGCTACATGATATCAAGAAAGAATGCTTTGGTAAATGAGATTATTTAAAGAAGTGTTGGCCGAGAGAATAACCTCTTCATGAGTAAAATTAAAATAAAATACGGACGTTTAACTGTTGCTGCCCGAGGGTGGCGCTATAGGAATGGTCCGATATTGAGCGTAACATGACTACTCTTTACAGCCTGTGGAATAGATGACGCTCAGCAGTCATAGAGAATAATAGAGGCCTGTAATGGCCAAAATACCAGTTTTATAGCATGTGTAGCTCCATTGAAGTGCTTCAGCACCATTGTAATGTAGTTAACTGGGTGAGACTTCCAACTGTATTATCTGATCCCTCCTGATGACTCTGATTGAATCATGTCCCAACCGGGTCATCAGGAGGGATCAGACAATCGAGAATAAGAAAATGGACTACTTCAAGTAGAAATTGCCTCAATGGCGCTGCCCGGTGTGCGCACAGACGATATAATGGCACAGATATAAAAACATGAATTCTCTATCTTATCTCTATGGCAGCAGCTGTTTACGGTCATCAGTCCAAAGTAATCGAGTATAATCTCAAATATAAATTAATATATAGTAAACACTGATTTGCCCAATTTAAAATGACTTTATTTAGATTATATGAATGATTTTGAGTCGCAAAAGAATGGGATATTGGCTGTATTTAATGGGCGGGGGGGTGTATTAATGAACAGTATTGGAGCTCGATTGTAATTCCTTGTCGAGCGGGAACCAGAAGTAGAAACTATCAGACTGGAGTAGTTTACTGTGGAGTTAATATCCTGCTGTCATGGACTGGTAAAACGCTTCTTATGCTGATATAAAAAGATGAATTACAGTGATATATGTGACCTTGTTACAGTATTTAGTGAGTGTACTACAAAAGTACGCTGTCTGTAGATGTGTCATGGCAGGTATGGGACATGTGTTAGCAATATTAGCTTGCTAAGCTAGTCGTTTGAATGTGTCTTGCAGCTGTCTAAGCAAGTGGTTTGTTTGTACCACCAGCTAGTCAACTAATGGGTCTTTATAGTAAATCACGTTTTATTTTCATTTGAAGTGTTCAGTAACTTGTGACTTGTTTAACGGGATATATTGTTTCTGGATTACAGGTAGCTAGCGTAATTTTAGCATCTGGTCTAGTGCAGCTTCAGCGGCATGTATCTTCATTCAGTTCCCCCATAGAGGATCCCCCCCCCCCCGATTTAGTTTAGTGACTGCCAGACACCCACTTATTTTTCAGTGCTCATTCCGTATATTAATTTCTACATCCCCATGATGCGTATTAAAGTAGTGTAGTGGAGGTAACGTTTCACGTAAAATCAATTAATAAGGCTGATGGAATAGATCAGGGACCGGTTTGGATCGATCTGTAATACATAGAATTAGAATGAATCTGTAATACATGTTGACGTGTTTGCCAATCGAGTTTAAGTTGTGCAATTTCACCTCTAAGATGTTTTGATGCAGTATTTCTCAAGTAAAATAATAATAATTGCAATGTGAACAGAGTCAGCTGCTAGACAGAGCAATCACCACAGCTGTTCACCCCATGTTAAGTGGGCATATATATGTACATTGTCAAATCAAAACTCAAACTTCATTTACCTGTTGTGTGACACGCAAAAGTCCAAACTCTGTTTTAGACGAGACTGACTTTATGACCAAAAATGATCCTATTTACACCGTGTAGTCAATTTGGACACTAGAATAGGCGAACTGTTTCTGATTCATATCGATGCCACACGGGCTGTTTTCAAAAGGGTTTGTTGCTTTATAAAGGCAGTCGCTGTTTAAGATGCTTTTGGAGAACTGGGCCCAGAATGTTTAGCTTAAAATTTTAGGCGCAGCGATGTGCACACAGCGGTAGAGGTCTACGCACAAATGTTCCAGAATGCAATTTGCAGGAAAACGTTGTTCAGAGGCTTCATGGACAGATATGGAAATATCCAATAGAAATGTAGAACGAAGGGAGATCTAAAGATGCAACAACTATCATGAGTTGCTAACAATGACTTGGATAAAGTCTTTGGTTGCTTGACAACGAAAGAAAACAAATTAGAATAGGAGAATGCGTACGAGGAAGCCTTAATACAATAATTTCCTCTACGTTTCTGTTGTAAGATTTTGGCTATAGGCTACTTTTGAAGCAAGGTAAGACATTTTAAGGAACAGGGGAAAATATAGCAATGCTATTGACAGGCCTAACCGTTTTCTGGTAGATGGAAAGGCTTTCCTAAAAAAAACTTCTCAATTAAATTATAACTAGCTACAAAGTATCTTATGCCTTAGGCAGAATGATGATATCTTGATTGTTTGCATCCATCCAACATGTTTCCTCTGCGTAGGGACCAGAATGAGTTGCTGTCGCCTATTGTACGAGATGCCGAAGTGACCAGAGCAGCACGCCGAAAGAGTTCAGTTCAGAAGAAGGCTCAATTCAACTGTATCCTTATTGGGCCATTGTCATGGTAAACCTACCTACCTGTTGTCTAGGTTACACCATTTAAGACCTGCATTACTGATGCTCATTGCTCACACACACCGTTGCTCAGACTATTAGTTAGCTAACAGAAGTCTCATGGGGCTGTTATATGACTGCATAAGGTGTGTCTTTTAGATAACAGTAACTAGCCAGTTATATTCCCTGACCGTTGTTGTCCAGTCCTTTCTCCTCGTGATGACAACCAAGGTAGTACCACCACACCTGCCCGTTCCCTGCCCTGCTACACACCTGGATCCCTCTTCAAACAGTCCTGTAAGTCTGTCCTCTTCAATACCAACACAGCCCTCTGGCTCTGCTATGAGAGCATTGTTTGGTTAAAGGTAAAAGTGGTGTCAACCACGATAAAGACATCGAGATAAAATAAGACATATGGTCCAGTTTGTTAACCCGGACTCTCACCATCCACCAGCTGGTGTCTCCCAGAATGACCGGAGACAAGGCTATACTGTTGTAACAGATTGTTCTCTATTGTAAATTGCAGTAGTGGTGATTCCTCCTCCCTCTCCCTACAGTCACCCCGAAGAGTGCTGCTAGGAACCCAGATGTGTCGGCCATCTTGGGGACAGGGCGCAGGACTCCTCGTTTCATCCATACGCCACGACCTCCCCTGGGCACTATGAGCATGGTGAGGAGATGGATACCAGTCTTGACTGGGTGTTCTGTCTGCTGACAGACACTGTGTGGTTCTGTCTCTCTCCAAAGAGGGGATCCGGAGACAGTGGAACCGAGCCAATAGAATAGCCAATTAAACCACACTGCCTCACCATTCATCAGTTGTTGACACTTATTAAAGGTAGAATCAGTGATATGACGTAGATAAAGTAAACAGTATAGTGGGTCAATTTTCTGCAACAACTAAAGAGCGTTTGAGCGCGAGGCTAAACTTCTCCACTGTTTTGGTCATGTAGCTACCATGTTGTAAGAGTGTGAAGCGAACCCCGTGCAGATACTGTGTGAGAGGGAAGTGTTGCATCTTGCTCATCGCAATATCTGCGATGCTGCTCGTGCAAAACGTCATTTCGCTGACTGTACCTTTTAATCAAGTATGCATCGTTGAGGCCGATCCACACGCTAGTTGTTTCTGTGTTTTTGACTGCATCTCTTGTCTCCCTCTGGGCTCCAGAACCTGGATCCACACGCTAGTTGTTTCTGTGTTTTTGACTGCATCTCTTGTCTCCCTCTGGGCTCCAGAACCTGGATCCACACGCTAGTTGTTTCTGTGTTTTTGACTGCATCTCTTGTCTCCCTCTGGGCTCCAGAACCTGGATCCACACGCTAGTTGTTTCTGTGTTTTTGACTGCGTCTCTTGTCTCCCTCTGGGCTCCAGAACCTGGATCCACACGCTAGTTGTTTCTGTGTTTTTGACTGCGTCTCTTGTCTCCCTCTGGGCTCCAGAACCTGGATCCACACGCTGGCTGTTTCTGTGTTTTTGACTGCGTCTCTTGTCTCCCTCTAGGCTCCAGAACCTGGATCCACACGCTGGTTGTTTCTGTGTTTTTGACTGCGTCTCTTGTCTCCCTCTGGGCTCCAGAACCTGGATCCACACGCTGGTTGTTTCTGTGTTTTTGACTGCGTTTCTTGTCTCCCTCTGGGCTCCAGAACCTGGATGACAGTGACTGGACCAACAGCCTGTACCCGTCTCCTCTGTCCGGCCTGGGACTGGGGGACACCAGCTTTACTGACGACATCAACATGTCCTCTGTAATGCTGAAGGAGGAGGATCCTGGAGAGGCTGGTCAGATTCATTTATTTTCTCCCTGGTTGTTGATTGATATTTTAATATCACTGATTGAGCCAGCGGTTCCGTTTCCCAGGTTTCCCAGCCAGGTCTGAAAATCAGCACGTATAACTGACTTCAAGGTCCAGATTTGGGGAAAGGGGTTACAGAGGGTAGTGGCTAGGTGTCGTTCTGTAAATGTATAGAATAGATTTTTTTACCATTTTATTTAACTAGGCAAGTCAGTTAAGAACAAATTCTTATTTTAATTGACGGCCTAGGAACAGTGGGTTAACTGCCTTGATCAGGGGCAGAACGACAGAATTGTACCTTGTCAGCTCAGGGATTTGAACTTGCAACCTTTCGGTGACTAGTCCAACGCTCTAACCACTAAACTACCTGCCGCCCCAGAATAGAATACAACGCTGACCCTTGACCCCCCCACCCTTGTGTCCTGCAGCGTCAGTCAGTTCCTCCACTGTTCCCAGAGTTCCTCCAGTCCTATCTCAGACACTCCTCCACTGCTGACCTCTGACCCCCCTCCCCTCTGTGTCCTGCAGCGTCAGTCAGTCTGTTCCCAGAGTTCCTCCAGTCCTATCTCAGACACTCCTCCACTGCTGACCTCTGACCCCCCCCCCCCCCTCTGTGTCCTGCAGCGTCAGTCAGTCTGTTCCCAGAGTTCCTCCAGTCCTATCTCAGACACTCCTCCACTGCTGACCTCTGACCCCCCTCCCCTCTGTGTCCTGCAGCGTCAGTCAGTCTGTTCCCAGAGTTCCTCCAGTCCTATCTCAGACACTCCTCCACTGCTGACCTCTGACCCCCCCCCCTCTGTGTCCTGCAGCGTCAGTCAGTCTGTTCCCAGAGTTCCTCCAGTCCTATCTCAGACACTCCTCCACTACTGACCTCTGACCCCCTCCCCTCTGTGTCCTGCAGCGTCAGTCAGTCTGTTCCCAGAGTTCCTCCAGTCCTATCTCAGACACTCCTCCACTACTGACCTCTGACCCCCTCCCCTCTGTGTCCTGCAGCGTCAGTCAGTCTGTTCCCAGAGTTCCTCCAGTCCTATCTCAGACACTCCTCCACTGCTGTCTTTGACCTGCTGGGGGAGTATGAAGCCATCTGTCAAGACAAGGTACCGCTTTCTCACTTCCCTCAACCAACTTCCCTCTTCTGTGTGTGTTTTAGAACACGTGTGTGTGTGTGTGTGTGTGTGTGTGTGTGTGTGTGTGTGTGTGTGTGTTTTAGAACACGTATGTGTGTGTGTTTTAGAACACGTGTGTGTATGTGTGTGTGTTTTAGAACACGTGTGTGTGTGTGTGTGTGTTTTAGAACACGTGTGTTTGTGTGTGTGTGTGTGTGTGTTTTAGAACCCGTGTGTGTGCAAGAGTTTGTAGAGCAGGAGGTTTGCTCCTCAAGCGTGGGTATGTGCGAGCGTATGTGTGTGTGTGAGTTATTGTGTGTTTTATATGCAGAGCTGTGTGCAGCCTTATGAACACAGTGATAATGGTTTATGTATAGCTATGCTGCCCTTATGAACACAGTGATAATGGTGTATTGTATAGCTATGCTGCCCTTATGAACACAGTGATAATGGTGTATTGTGTGTACCAGGTGGGCATGCTCCAGAGGCTGGTATCGAGGGCAGCTCCAGGGCAACAGAAGTCCTCTAAGACTGCTGGTATGAGATGGCTTTTACAGCAGGAGATGGTCACCTGGCGCCTCATCACTTCTCTATACAGGTTAGTGTCTGTCTGTCTGTCTGTCTGTCTGTCTGTCTGTCTGTCTGTCTGTCTGTCTGTCTGTCTGTCTGTCTGTCTGTCTGTCTGTCTGTCTGTCTGTCTGTCTGTCTCACGGTCTGTCTGTCTCACGGTCTGTCTGTCTCACGGTCTATCTGTCTGTCTGTCTCACGGTCTGTCTGTCTGTCTGTCTCACTGTCTGTCTGTCTGTCTGTCTCACGGTCTGGTCTGTCTGTCGGTCTGTCTCACTGTCTGTCTGTCTCACGGTCTGGTCTGTCTGTCGGTCTGTCTCACTGTCTGTCTGTCTGTCTGTCTGTCTCACTGTCTGTCTCACGGTCTGTCTGTCTCACGGTCTGTCTGTCTGTCTCACGGTCTGTCGGTCTGTCTGTCTCACGGTCTGTCGGTCTGTCTGTCTCACGGTCTGTCGGTCTGTCTGTCTCACGGTCTGTCTGTCTGTCTGTCTGTCTGTCTCACGGTCTGTCTGTCTCACGGTCTGTCTGTCTGTCTGTCTCACTGTCTGTCTGTCTGTCTCACGGTCTGTCTGTCTGTCTCACGGTCTGTCTGTCTCACGGTCTGTCTGTCTGTCTGTCTCACGGTCTGTCTGTCTGTCTGTCTCACGGTCTGTCTGTCTGTCTGTCTCACGGTCTGTCTGTCTGTCGGTCTGTCTCACTGTCTGTCTGTCTCACGGTCTGGTCTGTCTGTCGGTCTGTCTCACTGTCTGTCTCACGGTCTGTCTGTCTCACGGTCTGTCTGTCTGTCTCACGGTCTGTCGGTCTGTCTGTCTCACGGTCTGTCGGTCTGTCTGTCTCACGGTCTGTCTGTCTGTCTGTCTGTCTCACGGTCTGTCTGTCTCACGGTCTGTCTGTCTGTCTGTCTCACTGTCTGTCTGTCTGTCTCACGGTCTGTCTGTCTGTCTCACGGTCTGTCTGTCTCACGGTCTGTCTGTCTGTCTGTCTCACGGTCTGTCTGTCTGTCTGTCTCACGGTCTGTCTGTCTGTCTCACGGTCTGTCTGTCTGTCTGTCTGTCTGTCTCACTGTCTGTCTGTCTGTCTCACGGTCTGTCTGTCTGTCTGTCTGTCTGTCTGTCTGTCTCACTGTCTGTCTGTCTGTCTCACGGTCTGTCTGTCTGTCTGTCTCACGGTCTGTCTGTCTGTCTGTCTCACGGTCTGTCTGTCTGTCTGTCTCACGGTCTGTCTGTCTGTCTCACGGTCTGTCTGTCTGTCTGTCTGTCTGTCTCACGGTCTGTCTGTCTGTCTCACGGTCTGTCTGTCTGTCTCACGGTCTGTCTGTCGGTCTGTCTCACGGTCTGTCTGTCTGTCCCTTCCGTTCTCTATCTCTATCTCTATCTCTATATATATATATATATATATATATATATATATATATATATATATATATATATATATATATATATATATATATATATATATATATATATATATTAGGGCTGTGAATTACCAGGGAACTCACAAAACGATATCATCACAATACTTACACGCCGATACCAAATGTATTGTGATGTCATTGCGATTCGATGTTCCAAACACATGCTCACCACATGTCTGCTGCAGAGGGACAAGAGAGAGAGACATGTTTTAATGCTGAACCAATTGGCTCCCTATTTTAAAAAGATAGAGAACAAGCTGTGAAGGAAAAGTTTAGGTGTAGGTACAGCCGACTAGCGCAACAAAAAAAATGTATAGCTAAATGTCGCTACGGTATGTCGTCCAAAACAATATCCCTATCTACATGTAACTATCTATTTTTGCATTCGTTTTCCTCATCACTACATAGAGGAATGGTGTTGCTATGGAGACGCGTGGTTTGACTTTGTTACATCACTGTGTCCCTCCCCCCTCAGAGACAGGATCCAGTCAGAGCTGGAGGATGACATCATGATGGATGTGGCTGTGAGTACTCCTCTACAACTATGATGTCGTTAGGGAACTACAGGTGTTTCTGTGCTGTGTGATGGAGAGGGAGAAGGAAATGGAGTAACCGTCCTCTCTCCTGTGTGATGGAGAGAGAGAAGGAAATGGAGTAACCGTCCTCTCTCCTGTGTGTGTGACCATCTCTCCTCAGGCTCCCGGTGTTAGTGAGAAGGTGGTGATGGAACAACTTTTCCAGAGAGATGCTGTAGTACGCCAGAGTCAGGTTAGACTCTCTCTCTCACACATATACACACACACACATAAAACATACAGTACCAGTCAACATGTTCTACATTGTAGAATAATAGTGAAGACATCAAAACTATGAAATAACACATATGGAATCATGTCGTATCCAAAAAAAAGTGTTAAACAAATCAAAATATATTTTAGATTCTTCAAAGTTGTCACCCTTTGCCTTGATGACAGCTTTGCACACTCTTGGCATTCTCTCAACCAGCATCACCTGGAATGCTTTTCCAACAGTCTTGAAGGAGTTCCCACATATGCTGAGCACATGTTTGGTTGAGTTTGGGTGATCGTGGAGGCCAGATCATCTGATGCAGCACTCCATTACTCTCCTTCTTGGTCAAATAGCCTTACACGGCCTGGAGGTGTGTTGGGTCATTGTCCTGTTGAAAAACAAATGATAGTCTCACTAAGTGCAAATCAGATGGGATGGCGTATTAGTGCAGAATGCTGTGGTAGCCATGCTGGTTATGTGTGCCTTGAATTCTAAATAAATCACTGACAGTGTCACCAGCAAAGCACCCCCACACCATCACACCTCCTCCATGCTTCACGGTGGGAACCACACACCTCCTCCTCCATGCTTCACGGTGGGAACCACACATGCGGAGATCATCCGTTCACCTACTCTGTGTCTCACAAAGACACGGCAGTTGGAACCAAAAATCTCAAATTTGGACTCATCAGACCAAAGGACAGATTTCCACCGATCTAGTGTCCATTACTCGTGTTTCTTGCCCCAAACAAGTCTCTTCTTCTTACTGCTGTCCTTTAGAAGTGGTTTCTTTGCAGCAATTAAACCACAAAGGCCTGATTCACACAGACTCCTCTGAACAGTTGATGTTGAGATGTGTCTGTTACTTGAACACTGTGAAGCATTTATTTGGGCTGCAATTTCTGAGGCTGGTAACTCTAACTTATCCTCTGCAGCAGAGGTAACTCTGGGTCTTCCTTTCCTTCCTCATGAGAGTCAGTTAACTCTAATGAACGTATCCTCTGCAGCAGAGGTAACTCTGGGACTTCCTTTCCTGTGGCGGTCCTCATGAGAGCCAGTTAACTCTAATGAACTTATCCTCTGCAGCAGAGGTAACTCTGGGACTTCCTTTCCTGTGGCGGTCCTCATGAGAGCCAGTTAACTCTAATGAACTTATCCTCTCCAGCAGAGGTAACTCTGGGTATTCCTTTCCTGTGGTGGTCCTCATGAGAGACAGTTTCATCATACCGTTTGATGGTTTTTGTGACTGCACTTGAAGAAACGTTCCAAGTTCTTGAAATGTTCCGCATTGACTGACCTTCATGTCTTAAAGTAATGATGGACTGTCGTTTCTCTTTGCTTATTTGAGCTGTTCTTGCCATAATATGGACTTGGTCTTTTACCAAATAGGGCTATCTTCTGTATTCCACCCCTACCTTGTCACAACACAACTGATTGGCTCAAACGCATTAAGAAGGAAAGAAATTCCACAAATCAACTTTTAAGAAGGCACACCTGTTAATTGAAATGCTTTCCGGGTAACTACCTCATGAAGCTGGTTGAGAGAATGCCAAGAGTGTGCAAAGCAGTCAATCAAGGCAAAGGGTGGCTACTTTGAAGAATCTGTTTTGTTTAAAAACTTTTTTTTTTGGTTACGACATGATTCCATGTGTGTTATTTCATAGTTTTGACGTCTTCACTATTATTCTACAATGTAGAAAATAGTAAAAAATAAAGAAAAGGCCTGGAATGAGTAGGTGTTCTAGAACCCTTGAATGAGTAGGTGTTCTAGAACCCTTGAATGAGTAGGTGTTCTAGAACCCTTGAATGAGTAGGTGTTCTAGAACCCTTGAATGATTAGGTGTTCTAAAACTTTTGACTGGTAGTGTATACACACACACACACACACACACACACACACACACACACACACACACACACACACACACACACACACACAAAAACACACTCCTCCTCCCCTACACTCCTCCTCCCCTATTATCTGTCTCTAGTGGTACAGTCCTGTTTGGTCTGATGGATGGTTGTAATAGAGACCATTTTGTAAAGTTTTAAATCATCGTTTCACCTCCTCTCTCTTAGTTGGTTGTGGATTGGTTAGAGAGTATCGCCAAAGATGAAATCGGGGACTTCTCCGACAACATTGAATACTACGCCAAGTCTGTCTACTGGTAAGTCGCTGGAGTCATTTGAGAGAGACGAGCGCTTGCGTGTCGTTAGGAAGACCATGTGCCTTGGCTAATATTCTGTTTGACTTTCAGGGAGAATACCCTTCATGCTCTGAAACTGAGGAGAAACACATCCAGCACAGGCTTCAATGTTCCCCTGGTTACTGAGCTGGTAAGAGGGGCTTTTAGGCCTGCTCTTCACAGGCTTCAATGTTCCCCTGGTTACTGAGCTGGTAAGAGGGACTTTTAGGCCTGCTCTTCACAGGCTTCAATGTTCCCCTGGTTACTGTTCCCCTGGTTACTGAGCTGGTAAGAGGGACTTTTAGGCCTGCTCTTCACAGGCTTCAATGTTCCCCTGGTTACTGAGCTGGTAAGAGGGACTTTTAGGCCAGCTCTTCACAGGCTTCAATGTTCCCCTGGTTACTGAGCTGGTAAGAGGGACTTTTAGGCCTGCTCTTCACAGGCTTCAATGTTCCCCTGGTTACTGTTCCCCTGGTTACTGAGCTGGTAAGAGGGACTTTTTAGGCCTGCTCTTCACAGGCTTCAATGTTCCCCTGGTTACTGTTCCCCTGGTTACTGAGCTGGTAAGAGGGACTTTTAGGCCTGCTCTTCACAGGCTTCAATGTTCCCCTGGTTACTGTTCCCCTGGTTACTGAGCTGGTAAGAGGGGCTTTTAGGCCTAATCTTCACAGGCTTCAATGTTCCCCTGATTACTGAGCTGGTAAGAGGAGCTTTTAGGCCTAATCTTCACAGGCTTCAATGTTGCCCTGGTTACTGAGCTGGTAAGAGGAGCTTTTAGGCCTAATCTTCACAGGCTTCAATGTTCCCCTGGTTACTGTTCCCCTGGTTACTGAGCTGGTAAGAGGAGCTTTTAGGCCTAATCTTCACAGGCTTCAATGTTCCCCTGGTTACTGTTCCCCTGGTTACTGAGCTGGTAAGAGGAGCTTTTAGGCCTGCTCTTTACAATCTCACACTCACACTCTCTCCTACATACACATGCTCTGATGCCATGATAGGGAATACGTTGTTTTACTTAGAACAGAAAGTAACTCTGTGTGTCTGTAGGACCCTGACGCCCCCATCAGACAGAGACGTCCCCTGGCAGACCTGGACAGAGAGGATGATGCCAGACTGCTGAAGTACCTCTTCACCCTCCTCAGAGCGGGCATGACAGACGAGGTGAGAAACGGGAGACACTCTCAAATGGCACCATTTGTTCCCTGTTCACTGTTATTGACCAGGGCTCATAGTTCTCTGGTCACAAAAGTAGTGCCGTGTATAGGTAATAGGGTGGCGTTTTGAGACCGGTCTCAGTACAGCGCCACCTGGTGGATGGGAGGGTTACATTGAACTGGTTTCTAGTCACAGTGACGTGTGGTTGTGTGTAGGCCCAGAGGCTGTGTAAGCGCTGTGGCCAGGCATGGAGAGCTGCTACTCTGGAGGGATGGAAGCTGTACCACGACCCCAACATCAACGGAGGTCAGTTCTCCGTCGTACACTCTCACCAACAGATGTATAACACCAAGTGGAGGTCGTGACCTTTTTGTCAGCCGGTGATTGTCATGTAAATAACTGTCTGTCTCGCGGTAATTGACCTTTTTAATGGACATAAACACGTTTAGCATCTCCTGGCTTAGCAGTTAGCAGGTTTGGTAGGCTACTAATGACCAGCAGGTTTGGTAGGCTACTCGTGACCGGCAGGTTTGGTAGGCTACTCGTGACCGGCAGGTTTGGTAGGCTACTCGTGACCGGCAGGTTTGGTAGGCTACTAATGACCGGCAGGTTTGGTAGGCTACTCGTGACCGGCAGGTTTGGTAGGCTACTCGTGACCGGCAGGTTTGGTAGGCTACTCGTGACCGGCAGGTTTGGTAGGCTACTCGTGGCCGGCAGGTTTGGGAGGCTACTCGTGACCGGCAGGTTTGGGAGGCTACTCGTGACCGGCATGTTTGGGAGGCTACTAACGACCGGCAGGTTTGGGAGGCTACTCACGACCGGCAGGTTTGGGAGGCTACTCACGACCGGCAGGTTTGGGAGGCTACTCACGACCGGCAGGTTTGGGAGGCTACTCACGACCGGCAGGTTTGGGAGGCTACTCACGACCGGCAGGTTTGGGAGGCTACTCACGACCGGCAGGTTTGGGAGGCTACTCACGACCGGCAGGTTTGGGAGGCTACTCACGACCGGCAGGTTTGGGAGGCTACTCACGACCGGCAGGTTTGGGAGGCTACTCACGACCGGCAGGTTTGGTAGGCTACTCACGACCGGCAGGTTTGGTAGGCTACTCACGACCGGCAGGTTTGGGAGGCTACTCGTGACCGGCAGGTTTGGTAGGCTACTCGTGACCATCAGCATCATCAGAGCTTAGAGAAGTTTAGTCACCGTGACCAAACGGTCACGTTAGAATTTGACTGCGGTCATGACTCGTGATCGCCGGTGTGGCGGTAATTGGGTCACCATAACAACCCTAAACACACATCCCTATGAAAAGTCTGTAATGGAACTGAGCTGTGTCCAGGCGGGGCAGAGCTGCTACCGGTGGAGGGGAACCCTCAGCGCTGTGTGTGGAAGGTCTGCTGCTGGAGGATGGCTGATAATGAACACTTCAGCAGATATGAGAGAGCCATCTACGCTGTTCTGAGTGGGAACCTCAAACGGGTATGTTGGGTGTTATCTCCCTAAGACACTCTCTCCTCTCCTCTCCTCTTCTCTCTGTAGCACTTGTATGTGTTAGGTGGAGGAGGATGTGGGGGGTCAGGTGGAGGAAGAGGATTGGGGGGTCAGGTGGAGGAAGAGGATTGGGGGGGTCAGGGGGAGGAAGAGGATTGGGGGGGTCAGGGGGAGGAAGAGGATTGAGGGGGTCAGGGGGAGGAAGAGGATTGGGGGGGGTCAGGGGGAGGAAGAGGATTGGGGGGGGTCAGGGGGAGGAAGAGGATTGGGGGGGGTCAGGGGGAGGAAGAGGATTGGGGGGGGTCAGGGGGAGGAAGAGGATTGGGGGGGGTCAGGGGGAGGAAGAGGATTGGGGGGGTCAGGGTTCTGGTAGACTCTGTCTCTCCCCTCTAGCTGGACTACAGTAGAGTGGTTGTAGTGATTTGCCTCTCTGTCTCCCTCTAGCTGCTCCCAGTGTGTGAGTCGTGGGAGGACAGTGTGTGGGCCTACTTCAGGGTCCTGGTAGACTCTCTTGTGGAACAGGAGGTCCGGTCCTCAGGGATGGGCAGCGAGGAGCTGGAGGAGCTGCCACGAGAATACCTGGAGGCCAAGTAAGATCCCCTCTGGTAGAGAATACCTGGAGACCAAGTAAGATCCTCAGCCTCTAGTAGAGAATACCTGGAGGCCAAGTAAGATCCCCTCTAGTAGAGAATACCTGGAGGCCAAGTAAGATCCTCAGCCTCTAGTAGAGAATACCTGGAGGCCAAGTAAGATCCTCAGCCTCTAGTAGAGAATACCTGGAGGCCAAGTAAGATCCCCTCTAGTAGAGAATACCTGGAGGCCAAGTAAGATCCCCTCTGGTAGAGAATACCTGGAGACCAAGTAAGATCCCCAGCCTCTAGTAGAGAATACCTGGAGGCCAAGTAAGATCCTCAGCCTCTAGTAGAGAATACCTGGAGGCCAAGTAAGATCCTCAGCCTCTAGTAGAGAATACCTGGAGGCCAAGTAAGATCCCCTCTAGTAGAGAATACCTGGAGGCCAAGTAAGATCCCCTCTGGTAGAGAATACCTGGAGGCCAAGTAAGATCCCCAGCCTCTAGTAGAGAATACCTGGAGGCCAAGTAAGATCCCCAGCCTCTAGTAGAGAATACCTGGAGGCCAAGTAAGATCCCCAGCCTGTAGTAGAGAATACCTGGAGGCCAAGTAAGATCCCCAGCCTGTAGTAGGCAGCCTTACCCAGGGACCATACCCTTTAGTGGGTAGCCCTGCCTAGAGAATACAGCCTCTAGTAGAGAATACCTGGAGGCCAAGTAAGATCCCCAGCCTGTAGTAGAGAATACCTGGAGGCCAAGTAAGATCCCCAGCCTGTAGTAGAGAATACCTGGAAGCCAAGTAAGATCCCCAGCCTGTAGTAGGCAGCCTTACCCAGGGACCATACCCTTTAGTGGGTAGCCCTGCCTAGAGAATACAGCCTCTAGTAGAGAATACCTGGAGGCCAAGTAAAATCCCCAGCCTCTAGTGGAGGGCTGAGGATCAGGAATCTAACCTTCCTAACCTTTCTATTTCTAAATGTAAATTGTACTGTCTCCCTTTTCTCTCCAGCTGGACACTAGAGAAGGTGTTTGAGGAGCTGCTGGCAACAGAGTCAAAGGTCAAGCATCTGTTTTTCTGCTCTGTCAAACTAGCTGTGTGTCTGCATCACACCAGTCTACTAGCTGTCTACATCACACCAGTCTACTAGCTGTCTACATCACACCAGTCTACTAGCTATCTACATCGCACCAGTCTACTAACTATCTACATCACACCAGTCTACTAGCTATCTACATCACACCAGTCTACTAGCTATCTACATCACACCAGTCTACTAGCTATCTACATCACACCAGTCTACTAGCTATCTACATCGTACCAGTCTACATCACACCAGTCTACTAGCTATCTACATCACACCAGTCTACTAGCTATCTACATCACACCAGTCTACTAGCTATCTACATCGTACCAGTCTACATCACACCAGTCTACTAGCTATCTACATAACACCAGTCTACTAGCTATCTACATCATACCAGTCTACTAGCTATCTACATCGTACCAGTCTACATCACACCAGTCTACTAGCTATCTACATCACACCAGTCTACTAGCTATCTACATCACACCAGTCTACTAGCTATCTACATCATACCAGTCTACTAGCTATCTACATCGCACCAGTCTACTAGCTATCTACATCGTACCAGTCTACATCACACCAGTCTACTAGCTATCTACATCACACCAGTCTACTAGCTATCTACATCGTACCAGTCTACATCACACCAGTCTACTAGCTATCTACATCACACCAGTCTACTAGCTATCTACATCACACCAGTCTACTAGCTATCTACATCGTACCAGTCTACATCACACCAGTCTACTAGCTATCTACATCACACCAGTCTACTAGCTATCTACATCGTACCAGTCTACATCACACCAGTCTACTAGCTATCTACATCACACCAGTCTACTAGCTATCTACATCATACCAGTCTACTAGCTATCTACATCGTACCAGTCTACATCACACCAGTCTACTAGCTATCTACATCACACCAGTCTACTAGCTATCTACATCACACCAGTCTACTAGCTATCTACATCGTACCAGTCTACTAGCTATCTACATCATACCAGTCTACATCACACCAGTCTACTAGCTATCTACATCACACCAGTCTACTAGCTATCTACATCACACCAGTCTACTAGCTATCTACATCATACCAGTCTACTAGCTATCTACATCGTACCAGTCTACATCACACCAGTCTACTAGCTATCTACATCACACCAGTCTACTAGCTATCTACATCGTACCAGTCTACATCACACCAGTCTACTAGCTATCTACATCACACCAGTCTACTAGCTATCTACATCACACCAGTCTACTAGCTATCTACATCACACCAGTCTACTAGCTATCTACATCGTACCAGTCTACATCACACCAGTCTACTAGCTATCTACATCACACCAGTCTACTAGCTATCTACATCGTACCAGTCTACATCACACCAGTCTACTAGCTATCTACATCGTACCAGTCTACATCACACCAGTCTACTAGCTATCTACATCACACCAGTCTACTAGCTATCTACATCGTACCAGTCTACTAGCTATCTACATCATACCAGTCTACTAGCTATCTACATCATACCAGTCTACTAGCTATCTACATCATACCAGTCTACTAGCTATCTACATCGTACCAGTCTACATCACACCAGTCTACTAGCTATCTACATCACACCAGTCTACTAGCTATCTACATCATACCAGTCTACTAGCTATCTACATCGCACCAGTCTACTAGCTATCTACATCGTACCAGTCTACATCACACCAGTCTACTAGCTATCTACATCGTACCAGTCTACATCACACCAGTCTACTAGCTATCGACATCACACTAGTCTACTAGCTATCTACATCACACCAGTCTACTAGCTATCTACATCACACCAGTCTACTAGCTATCTACATCGTACCAGTCTACATCACACCAGTCTACTAGCTATCTACATCACACCAGTCTACTAGCTATCTACATCACACCAGTCTACTAGCTATCTACATCACACCAGTCTACTAGCTATCTACATTGTACCAGTCTACTAGCTATCTACATCGTACCAGTCTACATCACACCAGTCTACTAGCTATCTACATCACACCAGTCTACTAGCTATCTACATCACACCAGTCTACTAGCTATCTACATCATACCAGTCTACTAGCTATCTACATCGTACCAGTCTACATCACACCAGTCTACTAGCTATCTACATCACACCAGTCTACTAGCTATCTACATCATACCAGTCTACTAGCTATCTACATCGCACCAGTCTACTAGCTATCTACATCGTACCAGTCTACATCACACCAGTCTACTAGCTATCTACATCACACCAGTCTACTAGCTATCTACATTGTACCAGTCTACATCACACCAGTCTACTAGCTATTGACATCACACCAGTCTACTAGCTATCTACATCACACCAGTCTACTAGCTATCTACATCGTACCAGTCTACATCACACCAGTCTACTAGCTATCTACATCACACCAGTCTACTAGCTATCTACATCACACCAGTCTACTAGCTATCTACATCACACCAGTCTACTAGCTATCTACATCGTACCAGTCTACATCACACCAGTCTACTAGCTATCTACATCACACCAGTCTACTAGCGATCTACATCATACCAGTCTACTAGCTATCTACATCGTACCAGTCTACATCACACCAGTCTACTAGCTATCTACATCACACCAGTCTACTAGCTATCTACATCACACCAGTCTACTAGCTATCTACATCACACCAGTCTACTAGCTATCTACATCGTAGCAGTCTACTAGCTATCTACATCGTACCAGTCTACTAGCTATCTACATCGTACCAGTCTACTAGCTATCTACATCGTAGCAGTCTACTAGCTATCTACATCGTACCAGTCTACTAGCTATCTACATCGTACCAGTCTACTAGCTATCTACATCGTACCGGTTTTAGGGATTCCCATAGTCCTGTGAAAGATGCTGAATGTCTCCTTCCCTCTTCTTCACAGAAAGTCCTGGAAGAGACGAAAGAACACTACCACATTATCCAGAAGTTAGTTATCCTGGGTGACCTGGACGGTGAGTCTGTTATTAACCTTTAACTTGCTGTCTAGTGTTTCCTTGGTGACCTGGACGGCTAGTCTGTTATTAATCTTTAACTAGCTGTCTAGTGTTTCCTGGGTGACGGTGAGTCTGTTATGAATCTTTAACTAGCTGTTTAGTGTGTCCTTGGTGACCTGGACGGTGAGTCTGTTATTAATCTTTAACTAGCTGTCTAGTGTTTCCTGGGTGACCTGGACGGTGAGTCTGTTATTAATCTTTAACTAGCTGTCTAGTGTTTCCTGGGAGACGGTGAGTCTGTTATTAATCTTTAACTAGCTGTCTAGTGTTTCTACGTCTCTAATGAAATAGGACCCAGAATTCATTACAATGTGAGTTAAATAGTTTTTCCTTACTATTGTTTTAATGATGTTAAAGAGCAGCCAATTAGCCACCGTGATCTCATGTTCTATCATGACATCGTGTTCTATCGTGACATCGTGTTCTATCGTGACATCGTGTTCTATCGTGACATCGTGTTCTATCGTGACATCGTGTTCTATCGTGACATCGTGTTCTACCGTGACATCGTGTTCTACCGTGACATCGTGTTCTACCGTGACATCGTGTTCTACCGTGACATCGTGTTCTACCGTGACATTGTGTTCTACCGTGACATTGTGTTCTACCGTGACATTGTGTTCTACCGTGACATTGTGTTCTGTCGTGACATCGGGTTCTGTCGTGACATCGGGTTCTGTCGTGACATCGGGTTCTGTCGTGACATCGGGTTCTGTCGTGACATCGGGTTCTGTCGTGACATCGGGTTCTGTCGTGACATCGGGTTCTATGAGCAAATGCCAAGCTTTTTTAAACGGTCTGTTTGAGATACAAATTTGACTTTTTTTTATTTATTCATGTTTTGGCTACAAATAAGTATCGGATGAGTCAACAACATTATTTATTATGAGTTAACAGAATATAACTTTTAAAAGTGAGATTTTCACTGGACTGTGACTTTAAGTCCATGGCCATGTCGGTGTCAGCCTATGGAATGACCGTACAGTCAGACAAACGTCACGATGGAGTCAGTCACTCTCCAGAGTGACTTTGTGGTTCTGGTCACCAGGTACATGAGGTAGTCAGTCACTATCCAGAGTGACTTTGTGGTTCTGGTCACTAGTCAGTCACTCTCCAGAGTGAATTTGTGGTTCTGGTCACTAGTCAGTCCCTCTCCAGTGTGACTTTGTGGTTCTGGTCACCGGGTATGTTACGGCTGTGTGAAAGAGTATAAAACAGTGTTTTGTGTGTTCAGGTCTGTTGGAGGAGTTCAGTAACTGGTTGACCAGGAGTCCTGCTCTGCCCTCTCACCTGCTGCGCTTCATGACACACCTGGTGTTGTTCTACCGCAGCCTGGGCATGCAGCTCAAGGTACAGTAGTACACACACACACACACACACACACACACACACACACACACCTGGTGTTGTTCTACCGCAGTCTGGGCATGCAGCTCAAGGTACAGTACACACACACACACACACACACACCTGGTGTTGTTCTACCTCAGTCTGGGCATGCAGCTCAAGGTACAGTAGTACACACACACACACACACACACACACACACACACACACACACACACCTGGTGTTGTTCTACCTCAGTCTGGACATGCAGCTCAAGGTACAGTAGTACACACACACACACACACACACACACACACACACACACACACACACCTGGTGTTGTTCTACCTCAGTCTGGACATGCAGCTCAAGGTACAGTAGTACACACACACACACACACCTGGTGTTGTTCTACCGCAGTCTGGGCATGCAGCTCAAGGTACAGTAGTACACACACACACACACACACACCTGGTGTTGTTCTACCTCAGTCTGGACATGCAGCTCAAGGTACAGTAGTACACACACACACACACCTGGTGTTGTTCTACCTCAGCCTGGGCATGTAGGTACAGTAGTAAACACACAGAGCGAGAGAAACACACTTCTGTTGTCATACACCTATATAAACATCAACCATTCCTCACACAATCCACATATCCCTCCACTCATGCCCCCCCCCCTCTAATCCGGCCACTCATGTGTCCCCCCCCCCCACCCCCCACCCACCCAATCAGGAGGAGGTATCAGTGGATGTCCTGAAGGCCTACATCTCTCTGTTGATGAGGGAGAAGCACGTTGATCTGATAGCCTTCTATGTCAGTCACCTGCCGCCAGACCTGGCCACCGCCCAGTACGCTCTCTTCCTGGAGGAGGTCACCGAGGCTGAGCAGAGACAACGCTGTCTGGAGCTGGCCAGGGAGGCAGGTCAGTGTCTCACACCGAGGCTGCTGGGATTGGGGGGGGAGGGGGGTCAAACTCATTTTCCCCGCCGGGCCACATTTTGGTCTTCACTGAGGTCCAGAGGACCGCACTTACAATGTGTTAGATTTCCTCGACATTTTCTAAAAAAATAATTCCAGAAGTGATGGATGGAGGACTATTCTCCCTGTTGGGCTAACTTATGATTCGAAGACTTGTACACCAGTTTCAAACAGCTGAAAATACATTATTTGTTGGTTATTGATCATATATTTCAGTGGTTTAGACGGTACAATGATTCTCTACATTATACTTGCTTATTTTGTCATATAAACTGAAATTAGGCGAAATATTTGAATTTTAGCAACCAGGAAATGGTGGAGCATATTGCACATTTTAAAGGTACAGGTGTCCAACTGTCCTGTTGTGGTCAGGATGTGACAGTAGTCTGTTACAGGTACAGGTGTCTAACTGTCCTGTTGTGGTCAGGATGTGACAGTAGTCTGTTACAGGTGTCTAACTGTCCTGTTGTGGTCAGGATGTGACAGCAGTCTGTTACAGGTACAGGTGTCTAACTGTCCTGTTGTGGTCAGGATGTGACAGCAGTCTATTACAGGTACAGGTATCTAACTGTCCTGTTGTGGTCAGGATGTGACAGCAGTCTATTACAGGTACAGGTGTCTAACTGTCCTGTTGTGGTCAGGATGTGACAGTAGTCTGTTACAGGTGTCTAACTGTCCTGTTGTGGTCAGGATGTGACAGCAGTCTGTTACAGGTACAGGTATCTAACTGTCCTGTTGTGGTCAGGATGTGACAGTAGTCTGTTACAGGTGTCTAACTGTCCTGTTGTGGTCAGGATGTGACAGCAGTCTATTACAGGTACAGGTGTCTAACTGTCCTGTTGTGGTCAGGATGTGACAGCAGTCTATTACAGGTACAGGTGTCTAACTGTCCTGTTGTGGTCAGGATGTGACAGTAGTCTGTTACAGGTGTCTAACTGTCCTGTCGTGGTCAGGATGTGACAGCAGTCTATTACAGGTACAGGTATCTAACTGTCCTGTTGTGGTCAGGATGTGACAGCAGTCTGTTAAAGGTGTCTAACTGTCCTGTTGTGGTCAGGATGTGACAGCAGTCTGTTAAAGGTACAGGTGTCTAACTGTCCTGTTGTGGTCAGGATGTGACAGCAGTCTATTACAGGTACAGGTGTCTAACTGTCCTGTTGTGGTCAGGATGTGACAGTAGTCTGTTACAGGTGTCTAACTGTCCTGTTGTGGTCAGGATGTGACAGCAGTCTGTTAAAGGTGTCTAACTGTCCTGTTGTGGTCAGGATGTGACAGCAGTCTGTTAAAGGTGTCTAACTGTCCTGTTGTGGTCAGGATGTGACAGCAGTCTATTACAGGTACAGGTGTCTAACTGTCCTGTTGTGGTCAGGATGTGACAGTAGTCTGTTACAGGTGTCTAACTGTCCTGTTGTGGTCAGGATGTGACAGTAGTCTGTTACAGGTGTCTAACTGTCCTGTTGTGGTCAGGATGTGACAGCAGTCTATTACAGGTACAGGTGTCTAACTGTCCTGTTGTGGTCAGGATGTGACAGCAGTCTATTACAGGTACAGGTGTCTAACTGTCCTGTTGTGGTCAGGATGTGACAGTAGTCTGTTACAGGTGTCTAACTGTCCTGTCGTGGTCAGGATGTGACAGCAGTCTATTACAGGTACAGGTATCTAACTGTCCTGTTGTGGTCAGGATGTGACAGCAGTCTGTTAAAGGTGTCTAACTGTCCTGTTGTGGTCAGGATGTGACAGCAGTCTGTTAAAGGTGTCTAACTGTCCTGTTGTGGTCAGGATGTGACAGCAGTCTGTTAAAGGTGTCTAACTGTCCTGTTGTGGTCAGGATGTGACAGCAGTCTATTACAGGTACAGGTGTCTAACTGTCCTGTTGTGGTCAGGATGTGACAGTAGTCTGTTAAAGGTGTCTAACTGTCCTGTTGTGGTCAGGATGTGACAGTAGTCTGTTACAGGTGTCTAACTGTCCTGTTGTGGTCAGGATGTGACAGCAGTCTATTACAGGTACAGGTGTCTAACTGTCCTGTCCTTTCCAGGTCTGGACGTGGCAGCGGTCACTAAGATGGTGGTGGAGAACATCAGAGAGAGAGACACTGAGGAGTTCGCTCATCATGACCTCACCCCTGCACTGGACACCGTCACCTCAGCGGTATGAAACACACACGCTGGACACCGTCACCTCAGCGGTATGAAACACACACGCTGGACACCGTCACCTCAGCGGTATGAAACACACACACTGGACACTGGCACCTCAGTGGTATGAAACACACACACTGGACACCGTCACCTCAGCGGTATAAAACACACACACTGGCCACCGTCACCTCAGCGGTATAAAACACACACACTGGACACTGGCACCTCAGTGGTATGAAACACACACGCTGGACACCGTCACCTCAGCGGTATGAAACACACACACTGGACACCGTCACCTCAGCGGTATGAAACACACACGCTGGACACCGTCACCTCAGCGGTATGAAACACACACACTGGACACTGGCACCTCAGCGGTATGAAACACACACGCTGGACACCGTCACCTCAGCGGTATGAAACACACACGCTGGACACCGTCACCTCAGCGGTATGAAACACACACACTGGCCACCGTCACCTCAGCGGTATAAAACACACACACACTGGACACCGTCACCTCAGCGGTATGAAACACACACACTGGACACTGGCACCTCAGCGGTATGAAACACACACACACACACTGGACACTGGCACCTCAGCGGTATGAAACACACACACTGGACACCGTCACCTCAGCGGCACGAAGGAGAAACAAATACACCATGTGGTCATGTTAACCCTGTACCCCCCCAGGAGGACCAGAGGAAGATCGATGTGATTGATTGGCTGGTGTTTGACCCCGCCCAGAGAGCTGAGGCCCTCAAACAGAGCAACGCCATCATGAGGAAGTTCCTGGGTACGTTACACACAAGGCTGTGAAACAGATCAATGCTTCCTGTGTGAGATAGTTGTTCTCTCATACTACTAACACATCCTCACATCAACCATGTTGTTGATCTACTGTTCTCCTCATACTACTAACACATCAACCATGTTGTTGATCTATTGTTCTCCTCATACTACTAACACATCAACCATGTTGTTGATCTACTGTTCTCCTCATACTACTAACACATCAACCATGTTGTTGATCTATTGTTCTCTCATACTACTAACACATCAACCATGTTGTTGATCTATTGTTCTCTCATACTACTAACACATCAACCATGTTGTTGATCCATTGTTCTCTCATACTACTAACACATCAACCATGTTGTTGATCTATTGTTCTCTCATACTACTAACACATCAACCATGTTGTTGATCTACTGTTCTCTCATACTACTAACACATCAACCATGTTGTTGATCTACTGTTCTCTCATACTACTAACACATCAACCATGTTGTTGATCTATTGTTCTCTCATACTACTAACACATCAACCATGTTGTTGATCTATTGTTCTCTCATACTACTAACACATCAACCATGTTGTTGATCCATTGTTCTCTCATACTACTAACACATCCTCACATCAACCATGTTGTTGATCTATTGTTCTCTCATACTACTAACACATCAACCATGTTGTTGATCTATTGTTCTCTCATACTACTAACACATCAACCATGTTGTTGATCCATTGTTCTCTCATACTACTAACACATCAACCATGTTGTTGATCTACTGTTCTCTCATACTACTAACACATCAACCATGTTGTTGATCTATTGTTCTCCTCATACTACTAACACATCAACCATGTTGTTGATCTATTGTTCTCCTCCACTACTAACACATCAACCATGTTGTTGATCTATTGTTCTCTCATACTACTAACACATCAACCATGTTGTTGATCTATTGTTCTCTCATACTACTAACACATCAACCATGTTGTTGATCTATTGTTCTCTCATACTACTAACACATCAACCATGTTGTTGATCTATTGTTCTCTCATACTACTAACACATCCTCACATCAACCATGTTGTTGATCTATTGTTCTCTCATACTACTAACACATCAACCATGTTGTTGATCTATTGTTCTCTCATACTACTAACACATCAACCATGTTGTTGATCTATTGTTCTCTCATACTACTAACACATCAACCATGTTGTTGATCTACTGTTCTCTCATACTACTAACACATCAACCATGTTGTTGATCTATTGTTCTCTCATACTACTAACACATCAACCATGTTGTTGATCTATTGTTCTCCTCATACTACTAACACATCAACCATGTTGTTGATCTATTGTTCTCTCATACTACTAACACATCAACCATGTTGTTGATCTATTGTTCTCTCATACTACTAACACATCAACCATGTTGTTGATCTATTGTTCTCCTCATACTACTAACACATCAACCATGTTGTTGATCTATTGTTCTCTCATACTACTAACACATCAACCATGTTGTTGATCTATTGTTCTCCTCCACTACTAACACATCAACCATGTTGTTGATCTACTGTTCTCTCATACTACTAACACATCAACCATGTTGTTGATCTATTGTTCTCTCATACTACTAACACATCAACCATGTTGTTGATCTACTGTTCTCTCATACTACTAACACATCAACCATGTTGTTGATCTACTGTTCTCTCATACTACTAACACATCAACCATGTTGTTGATCCATTGTTCTCTCATACTACTAACACATCAACCATGTTGTTGATCTACTGTTCTCTCATACTACTAACACATCAACCATGTTGTTGATCTATTGTTCTCTCATACTACTAACACATCAACCATGTTGTTGATCTATTGTTCTCCTCATACTACTAACACATCAACCATGTTGTTGATCTATTGTTCTCTCATACTACTAACACATCAACCATGTTGTTGATCTATTGTTCTCCTCATACTACTAACACATCAACCATGTTGTTGATCTATTGTTCTCTCATACTACTAACACATCAACCATGTTGTTGATCTATTGTTCTCCTCATACTACTAACACATCAACCATGTTGTTGATCTATTGTTCTCTCATACTACTAACACATCAACCATGTTGTTGATCTATTGTTCTCTCATACTACTAACACATCAACCATGTTGTTGATCTATTGTTCTCTCATACTACTAACACATCAACCATGTTGTTGATCCATTGTTCTCCTCATACTACTAACACATCCTCACATCAACCATGTTGTTGATCTATTGTTCTCTCATACTACTAACACATCAACCATGTTGTTGATCTATTGTTCTCTCATACTACTAACACATCAACCATGTTGTTGATCTATTGTTCTCTCATACTACTAACACATCCTCCATGTTGTTGATCTATTGTTCTCCTCATACTACTAACACATCAACCATGTTGTTGATCTACTGTTCTCTCATACTACTAACACATCAACCATGTTGTTGATCTATTGTTCTCTCATACTACTAACACATCAACCATGTTGTTGATCTATTGTTCTCTCATACTACTAACACATCAACCATGTTGTTGATCTACTGTTCTCCTCCACTACTAACACATCAACCATGTTGTTGATCTACTGTTCTCTCATACTACTAACACATCAACCATGTTGTTGATCTATTGTTCTCTCATACTACTAACACATCAACCATGTTGTTGATCTATTGTTCTCTCATACTACTAACACATCAACCATGTTGTTGATCTATTGTTCTCTCATACTACTAACACATCAACCATGTTGTTGATCTACTGTTCTCTCATACTACTAACACATCAACCATGTTGTTGATCTATTGTTCTCTCATACTACTAACACATCAACCATGTTGTTGATCTATTGTTCTCTCATACTACTAACACATCAACCATGTTGTTGATCTATTGTTCTCTCATACTACTAACACATCCTCACATCAACCATGTTGTTGATCTATTGTTCTCTCATACTACTAACACATCAACCATGTTGTTGATCTACTGTTCTCTCATACTACTAACACATCAACCATGTTGTTGATCTATTGTTCTCTCATACTACTAACACATCCTCACATCAACCATGTTGTTGATCTATTGTTCTCTCATACTACTAACACATCCTCACATCAACCATGTTGTTGATCTATTGTTCTCCTCATACTACTAACACATCAACCATGTTGTTGATCTACTGTTCTCCTCATACTACTAACACATCCTCCATGTTGTTGATCCATTGTTCTCTCATACTACTAACACATCCTCACATCAACCATGTTGTTGATCTATTGTTCTCTCATACTACTAACACATCAACCATGTTGTTGATCTACTGTTCTCTCATACTACTAACACATCCTCACATCAACCATGTTGTTGATCTATTGTTCTCCTCATACTACTAACACATCAACCATGTTGTTGATCTACTGTTCTCCTCATACTACTAACACATCAACCATGTTGTTGATCTACTGTTCTCCTCATACTACTAACACATCAACCATGTTGTTGATCTATTGTTCTCTCATACTACTAACACATCAACCATGTTGTTGATCCATTGTTCTCTCATACTACTAACACATCAACCATGTTGTTGATCTATTGTTCTCCTCATACTACTAACACATCAACCATGTTGTTGATCCATTGTTCTCTCATACTACTAACACATCAACCATGTTGTTGATCCATTGTTCTCTCATACTACTAACACATCAACCATGTTGTTGATCTACTGTTCTCCTCATACTACTAACACATCAACCATGTTGTTGATCCATTGTTCTCTCATACTACTAACACATCAACCATGTTGTTGATCCATTGTTCTCTCATACTACTAACACATCAACCATGTTGTTGATCTACTGTTCTCCTCATACTACTAACACATCAACCATGTTGTTGATCTATTGTTCTCTCATACTACTAACACATCAACCATGTTGTTGATCTATTGTTCTCTCATACTACTAACACATCAACCATGTTGTTGATCCATTGTTCTCTCATACTACTAACACATCAACCATGTTGTTGATCCATTGTTCTCTCATACTACTAACACATCAACCATGTTGTTGATCTACTGTTCTCCTCATACTACTAACACATCAACCATGTTGTTGATCCATTGTTCTCCTCATACTACTAACACATCAACCATGTTGTTGATCTATTGTTCTCTCATACTACTAACACATCAACCATGTTGTTGATCTATTGTTCTCTCATACTACTAACACATCAACCATGTTGTTGATCTATTGTTCTCTCATACTACTAACACATCAACCATGTTGTTGATCTATTGTTCTCCTCATACTACTAACACATCAACCATGTTGTTGATCTATTGTTCTCTCATACTACTAACACATCAACCATGTTGTTGATCTATTGTTCTCTCATACTACTAACACATCAACCATGTTGTTGATCTATTGTTCTCTCATACTACTAACACATCAACCATGTTGTTGATCTATTGTTCTCCTCATACTACTAACACATCAACCATGTTGTTGATCTACTGTTCTCTCATACTACTAACACATCAACCATGTTGTTGATCTACTGTTCTCTCATACTACTAACACATCCTCACATCAACCATGTTGTTGATCCATTGTTCTCTCGTACTACTAACACATCAACCATGTTGTTGATCTACTGTTCTCTCATACTACTAACACATCAACCATGTTGTTGATCTATTGTTCTCTCATACTACTAACACATCAACCATGTTGTTGATCTATTGTTCTCTCATACTACTAACACATCAACCATGTTGTTGATCTACTGTTCTCTCATACTACTAACACATCCTCACATCAACCATGTTGTTGATCTATTGTTCTCTCATACTACTAACACATCAACCATGTTGTTGATCTACTGTTCTCCTCATACTACTAACACATCAACCATGTTGTTGATCTATTGTTCTCCTCATACTACTAACACATCCTCACATCAACCATGTTGTTGATCTATTGTTCTCTCATACTACTAACACATCCTCCATGTTGTTGATCTACTGTTCTCTCATACTACTAACACATCCTCACATCAACCATGTTGTTGATCCATTGTTCTCCTCATACTACTAACACATCAACCATGTTGTTGATCTATTGTTCTCTCATACTACTAACACATCAACCATGTTGTTGATCTACTGTTCTCTCATACTACTAACACATCAACCATGTTGTTGATCTACTGTTCTCCTCATACTACTAACACATCCTCACATCAACCATGTTGTTGATCTATTGTTCTCTCATACTACTAACACATCCTCCATGTTGTTGATCTACTGTTCTCTCATACTACTAACACATCCTCACATCAACCATGTTGTTGATCCATTGTTCTCCTCATACTACTAACACATCAACCATGTTGTTGATCTATTGTTCTCTCATACTACTAACACATCAACCATGTTGTTGATCTACTGTTCTCTCATACTACTAACACATCAACCATGTTGTTGATCTACTGTTCTCCTCATACTACTAACACATCAACCATGTTGTTGATCTACTGTTCTCTCATACTACTAACACATCCTCACATCAACCATGTTGTTGATCTATTGTTCTCTCATACTACTAACACATCCTCACATCAACCATGTTGTTGATCTATTGTTCTCTCATACTACTAACACATCAACCATGTTGTTGATCCATTGTTCTCTCATACTACTAACACATCAACCATGTTGTTGATCTATTGTTCTCTCATACTACTAACACATCAACCATGTTGTTGATCTATTGTTCTCTCATACTACTAACACATCAACCATGTTGTTGATCTACTGTTCTCTCATACTACTAACACATCCTCACATCAACCATGTTGTTGATCTATTGTTCTCTCATACTACTAACACATCAACCATGTTGTTGATCTACTGTTCTCTCATACTACTAACACATCCTCACATCAACCATGTTGTTGATCTACTGTTCTCCTCATACTACTAACACATCAACCATGTTGTTGATCTATTGTTCTCTCATACTACTAACACATCAACCATGTTGTTGATCTATTGTTCTCTCATACTACTAACACATCAACCATGTTGTTGATCTATTGTTCTCTCATACTACTAACACATCAACCATGTTGTTGATCTATTGTTCTCTCATACTACTAACACATCAACCATGTTGTTGATCTATTGTTCTCTCATACTACTAACACATCAACCATGTTGTTGATCTATTGTTCTCTCATACTACTAACACATCAACCATGTTGTTGATCTATTGTTCTCTCATACTACTAACACATCAACCATGTTGTTGATCTATTGTTCTCTCATACTACTAACACATCAACCATGTTGTTGATCTACTGTTCTCCCATACTACTAACACATCAACCATGTTGTTGATCTATTGTTCTCTCATACTACTAACACATCAACCATGTTGTTGATCTATTGTTCTCTCATACTACTAACACATCAACCATGTTGTTGATCTATTGTTCTCTCATACTACTAACACATCAACCATGTTGTTGATCTACTGTTCTCTCATACTACTAACACATCAACCATGTTGTTGATCTACTGTTCTCCTCATACTACTAACACATCAACCATGTTGTTGATCTACTGTTCTCTCATACTACTAACACATCAACCATGTTGTTGATCTACTGTTCTCTCATACTACTAACACATCAACCATGTTGTTGATCTACTGTTCTCTCATACTACTAACACATCAACCATGTTGTTGATCTACTGTTCTCTCATACTACTAACACATCCTCACATCAACCATGTTGTTGATCTATTGTTCTCTCATACTACTAACACATCAACCATGTTGTTGATCTATTGTTCTCTCATACTACTAACACATCCTCACATCAACCATGTTGTTGATCTATTGTTCTCTCATACTACTAACACATCAACCATGTTGTTGATCCATTGTTCTCTCATACTACTAACACATCAACCATGTTGTTGATCTATTGTTCTCTCATACTACTAACACATCAACCATGTTGTTGATCTATTGTTCTCTCATACTACTAACACATCAACCATGTTGTTGATCTACTGTTCTCTCATACTACTAACACATCCTCACATCAACCATGTTGTTGATCTATTGTTCTCTCATACTACTAACACATCAACCATGTTGTTGATCTACTGTTCTCTCATACTACTAACACATCCTCACATCAACCATGTTGTTGATCTACTGTTCTCCTCATACTACTAACACATCAACCATGTTGTTGATCTATTGTTCTCTCATACTACTAACACATCCTCACATCAACCATGTTGTTGATCTATTGTTCTCTCATACTACTAACACATCAACCATGTTGTTGATCCATTGTTCTCTCATACTACTAACACATCAACCATGTTGTTGATCTATTGTTCTCTCATACTACTAACACATCAACCATGTTGTTGATCTATTGTTCTCTCATACTACTAACACATCAACCATGTTGTTGATCTACTGTTCTCTCATACTACTAACACATCCTCACATCAACCATGTTGTTGATCTATTGTTCTCTCATACTACTAACACATCAACCATGTTGTTGATCTACTGTTCTCTCATACTACTAACACATCCTCACATCAACCATGTTGTTGATCTACTGTTCTCCTCATACTACTAACACATCAACCATGTTGTTGATCTATTGTTCTCTCATACTACTAACACATCAACCATGTTGTTGATCTATTGTTCTCTCATACTACTAACACATCAACCATGTTGTTGATCTACTGTTCTCCCATACTACTAACACATCAACCATGTTGTTGATCTATTGTTCTCTCATACTACTAACACATCAACCATGTTGTTGATCTATTGTTCTCTCATACTACTAACACATCAACCATGTTGTTGATCTACTGTTCTCTCATACTACTAACACATCAACCATGTTGTTGATCTACTGTTCTCCTCATACTACTAACACATCAACCATGTTGTTGATCTACTGTTCTCTCATACTACTAACACATCAACCATGTTGTTGATCTACTGTTCTCTCATACTACTAACACATCAACCATGTTGTTGATCTACTGTTCTCTCATACTACTAACACATCAACCATGTTGTTGATCTACTGTTCTCTCATACTACTAACACATCCTCACATCAACCATGTTGTTGATCTATTGTTCTCTCATACTACTAACACATCAACCATGTTGTTGATCTATTGTTCTCTCATACTACTAACACATCCTCACATCAACCATGTTGTTGATCTATTGTTCTCTCATACTACTAACACATCAACCATGTTGTTGATCCATTGTTCTCTCATACTACTAACACATCAACCATGTTGTTGATCTATTGTTCTCTCATACTACTAACACATCAACCATGTTGTTGATCTATTGTTCTCTCATACTACTAACACATCAACCATGTTGTTGATCTACTGTTCTCTCATACTACTAACACATCCTCACATCAACCATGTTGTTGATCTATTGTTCTCTCATACTACTAACACATCAACCATGTTGTTGATCTACTGTTCTCTCATACTACTAACACATCCTCACATCAACCATGTTGTTGATCTACTGTTCTCCTCATACTACTAACACATCAACCATGTTGTTGATCTATTGTTCTCTCATACTACTAACACATCAACCATGTTGTTGATCTATTGTTCTCTCATACTACTAACACATCAACCATGTTGTTGATCTATTGTTCTCTCATACTACTAACACATCCCCACATCAACCATGTTGTTGATCTATTGTTCTCCTCCACTACTAACACATCAACCATGTTGTTGATCTATTGTTCTCTCATACTACTAACACATCAACCATGTTGTTGATCTACTGTTCTCTCATACTACTAACACATCCTCACATCAACCATGTTGTTGATCTACTGTTCTCCTCCACTACTAACACATCAACCATGTTGTTGATCTACTGTTCTCTCATACTACTAACACATCAACCATGTTGTTGATCTATTGTTCTCCTCATACTACTAACACATCAACCATGTTGTTGATCTATTGTTCTCTCATACTACTAACACATCAACCATGTTGTTGATCTATTGTTCTCTCATACTACTAACACATCAACCATGTTGTTGATCTACTGTTCTCTCATACTACTAACACATCAACCATGTTGTTGATCTACTGTTCTCTCATACTACTAACACATCAACCATGTTGTTGATCTACTGTTCTCTCATACTACTAACACATCAACCATGTTGTTGATCTATTGTTCTCCTCCACTACTAACACATCAACCATGTTGTTGATCTACTGTTCTCTCATACTACTAACACATCAACCATGTTGTTGATCCATTGTTCTCCTCATACTACTAACACATCCTCACATCAACCATGTTGTTGATCTATTGTTCTCTCATACTACTAACACATCAACCATGTTGTTGATCTATTGTTCTCTCATACTACTAACACATCAACCATGTTGTTGATCTATTGTTCTCTCATACTACTAACACATCCTCCATGTTGTTGATCTATTGTTCTCCTCATACTACTAACACATCAACCATGTTGTTGATCTACTGTTCTCTCATACTACTAACACATCAACCATGTTGTTGATCTATTGTTCTCTCATACTACTAACACATCAACCATGTTGTTGATCTATTGTTCTCTCATACTACTAACACATCAACCATGTTGTTGATCTACTGTTCTCCTCCACTACTAACACATCAACCATGTTGTTGATCTACTGTTCTCTCATACTACTAACACATCAACCATGTTGTTGATCTATTGTTCTCTCATACTACTAACACATCAACCATGTTGTTGATCTATTGTTCTCTCATACTACTAACACATCAACCATGTTGTTGATCTATTGTTCTCTCATACTACTAACACATCAACCATGTTGTTGATCTACTGTTCTCTCATACTACTAACACATCAACCATGTTGTTGATCTATTGTTCTCTCATACTACTAACACATCAACCATGTTGTTGATCTATTGTTCTCTCATACTACTAACACATCAACCATGTTGTTGATCTATTGTTCTCTCATACTACTAACACATCCTCACATCAACCATGTTGTTGATCTATTGTTCTCTCATACTACTAACACATCAACCATGTTGTTGATCTACTGTTCTCTCATACTACTAACACATCAACCATGTTGTTGATCTATTGTTCTCTCATACTACTAACACATCCTCACATCAACCATGTTGTTGATCTATTGTTCTCTCATACTACTAACACATCCTCACATCAACCATGTTGTTGATCTATTGTTCTCCTCATACTACTAACACATCAACCATGTTGTTGATCTACTGTTCTCCTCATACTACTAACACATCCTCCATGTTGTTGATCCATTGTTCTCTCATACTACTAACACATCCTCACATCAACCATGTTGTTGATCTATTGTTCTCTCATACTACTAACACATCAACCATGTTGTTGATCTACTGTTCTCTCATACTACTAACACATCCTCACATCAACCATGTTGTTGATCTATTGTTCTCCTCATACTACTAACACATCAACCATGTTGTTGATCTACTGTTCTCCTCATACTACTAACACATCAACCATGTTGTTGATCTACTGTTCTCCTCATACTACTAACACATCAACCATGTTGTTGATCTATTGTTCTCTCATACTACTAACACATCAACCATGTTGTTGATCCATTGTTCTCTCATACTACTAACACATCAACCATGTTGTTGATCTATTGTTCTCCTCATACTACTAACACATCAACCATGTTGTTGATCCATTGTTCTCTCATACTACTAACACATCAACCATGTTGTTGATCCATTGTTCTCTCATACTACTAACACATCAACCATGTTGTTGATCTACTGTTCTCCTCATACTACTAACACATCAACCATGTTGTTGATCCATTGTTCTCTCATACTACTAACACATCAACCATGTTGTTGATCCATTGTTCTCTCATACTACTAACACATCAACCATGTTGTTGATCTACTGTTCTCCTCATACTACTAACACATCAACCATGTTGTTGATCTATTGTTCTCTCATACTACTAACACATCAACCATGTTGTTGATCTATTGTTCTCTCATACTACTAACACATCAACCATGTTGTTGATCCATTGTTCTCTCATACTACTAACACATCAACCATGTTGTTGATCCATTGTTCTCTCATACTACTAACACATCAACCATGTTGTTGATCTACTGTTCTCCTCATACTACTAACACATCAACCATGTTGTTGATCCATTGTTCTCTCATACTACTAACACATCAACCATGTTGTTGATCTATTGTTCTCCTCATACTACTAACACATCAACCATGTTGTTGATCTATTGTTCTCTCATACTACTAACACATCAACCATGTTGTTGATCTATTGTTCTCTCATACTACTAACACATCAACCATGTTGTTGATCTATTGTTCTCTCATACTACTAACACATCAACCATGTTGTTGATCTATTGTTCTCCTCATACTACTAACACATCAACCATGTTGTTGATCTATTGTTCTCTCATACTACTAACACATCAACCATGTTGTTGATCTATTGTTCTCTCATACTACTAACACATCAACCATGTTGTTGATCTACTGTTCTCTCATACTACTAACACATCAACCATGTTGTTGATCTATTGTTCTCCTCCACTACTAACACATCAACCATGTTGTTGATCTATTGTTCTCTCATACTACTAACACATCAACCATGTTGTTGATCTATTGTTCTCCTCATACTACTAACACATCAACCATGTTGTTGATCTACTGTTCTCTCATACTACTAACACATCAACCATGTTGTTGATCTACTGTTCTCTCATACTACTAACACATCCTCACATCAACCATGTTGTTGATCCATTGTTCTCTCGTACTACTAACACATCAACCATGTTGTTGATCTACTGTTCTCTCATACTACTAACACATCAACCATGTTGTTGATCTATTGTTCTCTCATACTACTAACACATCAACCATGTTGTTGATCTATTGTTCTCTCATACTACTAACACATCAACCATGTTGTTGATCTATTGTTCTCTCATACTACTAACACATCAACCATGTTGTTGATCTACTGTTCTCCTCATACTACTAACACATCAACCATGTTGTTGATCTATTGTTCTCCTCATACTACTAACACATCCTCACATCAACCATGTTGTTGATCTATTGTTCTCTCATACTACTAACACATCCTCCATGTTGTTGATCTACTGTTCTCTCATACTACTAACACATCCTCACATCAACCATGTTGTTGATCCATTGTTCTCCTCATACTACTAACACATCAACCATGTTGTTGATCTATTGTTCTCTCATACTACTAACACATCAACCATGTTGTTGATCTACTGTTCTCTCATACTACTAACACATCAACCATGTTGTTGATCTACTGTTCTCCTCATACTACTAACACATCCTCACATCAACCATGTTGTTGATCTATTGTTCTCTCATACTACTAACACATCCTCCATGTTGTTGATCTACTGTTCTCTCATACTACTAACACATCCTCACATCAACCATGTTGTTGATCCATTGTTCTCCTCATACTACTAACACATCAACCATGTTGTTGATCTATTGTTCTCTCATACTACTAACACATCAACCATGTTGTTGATCTACTGTTCTCTCATACTACTAACACATCAACCATGTTGTTGATCTACTGTTCTCCTCATACTACTAACACATCAACCATGTTGTTGATCTACTGTTCTCTCATACTACTAACACATCCTCACATCAACCATGTTGTTGATCTATTGTTCTCTCATACTACTAACACATCCTCACATCAACCATGTTGTTGATCTATTGTTCTCTCATACTACTAACACATCAACCATGTTGTTGATCCATTGTTCTCTCATACTACTAACACATCAACCATGTTGTTGATCTATTGTTCTCTCATACTACTAACACATCAACCATGTTGTTGATCTATTGTTCTCTCATACTACTAACACATCAACCATGTTGTTGATCTACTGTTCTCTCATACTACTAACACATCCTCACATCAACCATGTTGTTGATCTATTGTTCTCTCATACTACTAACACATCAACCATGTTGTTGATCTACTGTTCTCTCATACTACTAACACATCCTCACATCAACCATGTTGTTGATCTACTGTTCTCCTCATACTACTAACACATCAACCATGTTGTTGATCTATTGTTCTCTCATACTACTAACACATCAACCATGTTGTTGATCTATTGTTCTCTCATACTACTAACACATCAACCATGTTGTTGATCTATTGTTCTCTCATACTACTAACACATCAACCATGTTGTTGATCTATTGTTCTCTCATACTACTAACACATCAACCATGTTGTTGATCTATTGTTCTCTCATACTACTAACACATCAACCATGTTGTTGATCTATTGTTCTCTCATACTACTAACACATCAACCATGTTGTTGATCTATTGTTCTCTCATACTACTAACACATCAACCATGTTGTTGATCTATTGTTCTCTCATACTACTAACACATCAACCATGTTGTTGATCTACTGTTCTCCCATACTACTAACACATCAACCATGTTGTTGATCTATTGTTCTCTCATACTACTAACACATCAACCATGTTGTTGATCTATTGTTCTCTCATACTACTAACACATCAACCATGTTGTTGATCTATTGTTCTCTCATACTACTAACACATCAACCATGTTGTTGATCTACTGTTCTCTCATACTACTAACACATCAACCATGTTGTTGATCTACTGTTCTCCTCATACTACTAACACATCAACCATGTTGTTGATCTACTGTTCTCTCATACTACTAACACATCAACCATGTTGTTGATCTACTGTTCTCTCATACTACTAACACATCAACCATGTTGTTGATCTACTGTTCTCTCATACTACTAACACATCAACCATGTTGTTGATCTACTGTTCTCTCATACTACTAACACATCCTCACATCAACCATGTTGTTGATCTATTGTTCTCTCATACTACTAACACATCAACCATGTTGTTGATCTATTGTTCTCTCATACTACTAACACATCCTCACATCAACCATGTTGTTGATCTATTGTTCTCTCATACTACTAACACATCAACCATGTTGTTGATCCATTGTTCTCTCATACTACTAACACATCAACCATGTTGTTGATCTATTGTTCTCTCATACTACTAACACATCAACCATGTTGTTGATCTATTGTTCTCTCATACTACTAACACATCAACCATGTTGTTGATCTACTGTTCTCTCATACTACTAACACATCCTCACATTAACCATGTTGTTGATCTATTGTTCTCTCATACTACTAACACATCAACCATGTTGTTGATCTACTGTTCTCTCATACTACTAACACATCCTCACATCAACCATGTTGTTGATCTACTGTTCTCCTCATACTACTAACACATCAACCATGTTGTTGATCTATTGTTCTCTCATACTACTAACACATCCTCACATCAACCATGTTGTTGATCTATTGTTCTCTCATACTACTAACACATCAACCATGTTGTTGATCCATTGTTCTCTCATACTACTAACACATCAACCATGTTGTTGATCTATTGTTCTCTCATACTACTAACACATCAACCATGTTGTTGATCTATTGTTCTCTCATACTACTAACACATCAACCATGTTGTTGATCTACTGTTCTCTCATACTACTAACACATCCTCACATCAACCATGTTGTTGATCTATTGTTCTCTCATACTACTAACACATCAACCATGTTGTTGATCTACTGTTCTCTCATACTACTAACACATCCTCACATCAACCATGTTGTTGATCTACTGTTCTCCTCATACTACTAACACATCAACCATGTTGTTGATCTATTGTTCTCTCATACTACTAACACATCAACCATGTTGTTGATCTATTGTTCTCTCATACTACTAACACATCAACCATGTTGTTGATCTATTGTTCTCTCATACTACTAACACATCAACCATGTTGTTGATCTACTGTTCTCTCATACTACTAACACATCAACCATGTTGTTGATCTACTGTTCTCCTCATACTACTAACACATCAACCATGTTGTTGATCTACTGTTCTCTCATACTACTAACACATCAACCATGTTGTTGATCTACTGTTCTCTCATACTACTAACACATCAACCATGTTGTTGATCTACTGTTCTCTCATACTACTAACACATCAACCATGTTGTTGATCTACTGTTCTCTCATACTACTAACACATCCTCACATCAACCATGTTGTTGATCTATTGTTCTCTCATACTACTAACACATCAACCATGTTGTTGATCTATTGTTCTCTCATACTACTAACACATCCTCACATCAACCATGTTGTTGATCTATTGTTCTCTCATACTACTAACACATCAACCATGTTGTTGATCCATTGTTCTCTCATACTACTAACACATCAACCATGTTGTTGATCTATTGTTCTCTCATACTACTAACACATCAACCATGTTGTTGATCTATTGTTCTCTCATACTACTAACACATCAACCATGTTGTTGATCTACTGTTCTCTCATACTACTAACACATCCTCACATCAACCATGTTGTTGATCTATTGTTCTCTCATACTACTAACACATCAACCATGTTGTTGATCTACTGTTCTCTCATACTACTAACACATCCTCACATCAACCATGTTGTTGATCTACTGTTCTCCTCATACTACTAACACATCAACCATGTTGTTGATCTATTGTTCTCTCATACTACTAACACATCAACCATGTTGTTGATCTATTGTTCTCTCATACTACTAACACATCAACCATGTTGTTGATCTATTGTTCTCTCATACTACTAACACATCCCCACATCAACCATGTTGTTGATCTATTGTTCTCCTCCACTACTAACACATCAACCATGTTGTTGATCTATTGTTCTCTCATACTACTAACACATCAACCATGTTGTTGATCTACTGTTCTCTCATACTACTAACACATCCTCACATCAACCATGTTGTTGATCTACTGTTCTCCTCCACTACTAACACATCAACCATGTTGTTGATCTACTGTTCTCTCATACTACTAACACATCAACCATGTTGTTGATCTATTGTTCTCCTCATACTACTAACACATCAACCATGTTGTTGATCTATTGTTCTCTCATACTACTAACACATCAACCATGTTGTTGATCTATTGTTCTCTCATACTACTAACACATCAACCATGTTGTTGATCTACTGTTCTCTCATACTACTAACACATCAACCATGTTGTTGATCTACTGTTCTCTCATACTACTAACACATCAACCATGTTGTTGATCTACTGTTCTCTCATACTACTAACACATCAACCATGTTGTTGATCTATTGTTCTCCTCCACTACTAACACATCAACCATGTTGTTGATCTACTGTTCTCTCATACTACTAACACATCAACCATGTTGTTGATCTATTGTTCTCCTCCACTACTAACACATCAACCATGTTGTTGATCTACTGTTCTCTCATACTACTAACACATCAACCATGTTGTTGATCTATTGTTCTCTCATACTACTAACACATCAACCATGTTGTTGATCTATTGTTCTCTCATACTACTAACACATCAACCATGTTGTTGATCTATTGTTCTCTCATACTACTAACACATCAACCATGTTGTTGATCTACTGTTCTCTCATACTACTAACACATCAACCATGTTGTTGATCCATTGTTCTCCTCATACTACTAACACATCAACCATGTTGTTGATCTATTGTTCTCCTCATACTACTAACACATCCTCACATCAACCATGTTGTTGATCTATTGTTCTCTCATACTACTAACACATCAACCATGTTGTTGATCTACTGTTCTCCTCATACTACTAACACATCAACCATGTTGTTGATCCATTGTTCTCTCATACTACTAACACATCAACCATGTTGTTGATCTATTGTTCTCTCATACTACTAACACATCAACCATGTTGTTGATCTATTGTTCTCTCATACTACTAACACATCCTCACATCAACCATGTTGTTGATCTACTGTTCTCCTCATACTACTAACACATCAACCATGTTGTTGATCCATTGTTCTCTCATACTACTAACACATCAACCATGTTGTTGATCTATTGTTCTCTCATACTACTAACACATCAACCATGTTGTTTATCTATTGTTCTCTCATACTACTAACACATCAACCATGTTGTTGATCTATTGTTCTCCTCATACTACTAACACATCCTCCATGTTGTTGATCTACTGTTCTCTCATACTACTAACACATCAACCATGTTGTTGATCTATTGTTCTCTCATACTACTAACACATCAACCATGTTGTTGATCCATTGTTCTCCTCATACTACTAACACATCCTCCATGTTGTTGATCCATTGTTCTCTCATACTACTAACACATCAACCATGTTGTTGATCTATTGTTCTCCTCATACTACTAACACATCAACCATGTTGTTGATCCATTGTTCTCTCATACTACTAACACATCAACCATGTTGTTGATCTATTGTTCTCCTCCACTACTAACACATCAACCATGTTGTTGATCTATTGTTCTCTCATACTACTAACACATCAACCATGTTGTTGATCTACTGTTCTCCTCATACTACTAACACATCAACCATGTTGTTGATCTATTGTTCTCTCATACTACTAACACATCAACCATGTTGTTGATCTATTGTTCTCTCATACTACTAACACATCCTCACATCAACCATGTTGTTGATCTACTGTTCTCTCATACTACTAACACATCAACCATGTTGTTGATCTACTGTTCTCTCATACTACTAACACATCAACCATGTTGTTGATCCATTGTTCTCCTCATACTACTAACACATCCTCACATCAACCATGTTGTTGATCCATTGTTCTCTCATACTACTAACACATCAACCATGTTGTTGATCCATTGTTCTCTCATACTACTAACACATCAACCATGTTGTTGATCTACTGTTCTCTCATACTACTAACACATCAACCATGTTGTTGATCTACTGTTCTCCTCCACTACTAACACATCAACCATGTTGTTGATCTACTGTTCTCTCATACTACTAACACATCAACCATGTTGTTGATCTATTGTTCTCTCATACTACTAACACATCAACCATGTTGTTGATCTACTGTTCTCCTCCACTACTAACACATCAACCATGTTGTTGATCTACTGTTCTCTCATACTACTAACACATCAACCATGTTGTTGATCTATTGTTCTCTCATACTACTAACACATCAACCATGTTGTTGATCTATTGTTCTCTCATACTACTAACACATCAACCATGTTGTTGATCTATTGTTCTCTCATACTACTAACACATCAACCATGTTGTTGATCTATTGTTCTCTCATACTACTAACACATCAACCATGTTGTTGATCTATTGTTCTCCTCATACTACTAACACATCAACCATGTTGTTGATCTATTGTTCTCTCATACTACTAACACATCAACCATGTTGTTGATCTATTGTTCTCTCATACTACTAACACATCAACCATGTTGTTGATCTATTGTTCTCTCATACTACTAACACATCAACCATGTTGTTGATCTATTGTTCTCTCATACTACTAACACATCAACCATGTTGTTGATCTACTGTTCTCTCATACTACTAACACATCAACCATGTTGTTGATCTACTGTTCTCTCATACTACTAACACATCCTCACATCAACCATGTTGTTGATCCATTGTTCTCTCATACTACTAACACATCCTCACATCAACCATGTTGTTGATCCATTGTTCTCTCATACTACTAACACATCAACCATGTTGTTGATCTATTGTTCTCCTCATACTACTAACACATCAACCATGTTGTTGATCTATTGTTCTCCTCATACTACTAACACATCAACCATGTTGTTGATCTATTGTTCTCCTCATACTACTAACACATCAACCATGTTGTTGATCTACTGTTCTCCTCATACTACTAACACATCAACCATGTTGTTGATCTATTGTTCTCCTCATACTACTAACACATCAACCATGTTGTTGATCTACTGTTCTCCTCATACTACTAACACATCAACCATGTTGTTGATCTATTGTTCTCCTCACACTACTAACACATCAACCATGTTGTTGATCTACTGTTCTCCTCATACTACTAACACATCAACCATGTTGTTGATCTATTGTTCTCCTCATACTACTAACACATCAACCATGTTGTTGATCTATTGTTCTCTCATACTACTAACACATCCTCACATCAACCATGTTGTTGATCTATTGTTCTCTCATACTACTAACACATCAACCATGTTGTTGATCTACTGTTCTCTCATACTACTAACACATCAACCATGTTGTTGATCTACTGTTCTCTCATACTACTAACACATCAACCATGTTGTTGATCTATTGTTCTCTCATACTACTAACACATCAACCATGTTGTTGATCTATTGTTCTCTCATACTACTAACACATCAACCATGTTGTTGATCCATTGTTCTCTCATACTACTAACACATCAACCATGTTGTTGATCTATTGTTCTCCTCATACTACTAACACATCAACCATGTTGTTGATCTATTGTTCTCTCATACTACTAACACATCAACCATGTTGTTGATCTATTGTTCTCTCATACTACTAACACATCAACCATGTTGTTGATCTATTGTTCTCCTCATACTACTAACACATCAACCATGTTGTTGATCTACTGTTCTCCTCATACTACTAACACATCCTCCATGTTGTTGATCCATTGTTCTCTCATACTACTAACACATCCTCACATCAACCATGTTGTTGATCTATTGTTCTCTCATACTACTAACACATCAACCATGTTGTTGATCTATTGTTCTCTCATACTACTAACACATCAACCATGTTGTTGATCTACTGTTCTCTCATACTACTAACACATCCTCCATGTTGTTGATCCATTGTTCTCTCATACTACTAACACATCCTCCATGTTGTTGATCCATTGTTCTCCTCATACTACTAACACATCAACCATGTTGTTGATCCATTGTTCTCTCATACTACTAACACATCCTCCATGTTGTTGATCCATTGTTCTCCTCATACTACTAACACATCCTCCATGTTGTTGATCCATTGTTCTCTCATACTACTAACACATCAACCATGTTGTTGATCCATTGTTCTCTCATACTACTAACACATCCTCCATGTTGTTGATCCATTGTTCTCTCATACTACTAACACATCAACCATGTTGTTGATCCATTGTTCTCTCATACTACTAACACATCAACCATGTTGTTGATCTACTGTTCTCTCATACTACTAACACATCAACCATGTTGTTGATCTATTGTTCTCTCATACTACTAACACATCAACCATGTTGTTGATCTACTGTTCTCTCATACTACTAACACATCAACCATGTTGTTGATCTATTGTTCTCCTCATACTACTAACACATCAACCATGTTGTTGATCTACTGTTCTCTCATACTACTAACACATCAACCATGTTGTTGATCTACTGTTCTCCTCATACTACTAACACATCAACCATGTTGTTGATCTATTGTTCTCTCATACTACTAACACATCAACCATGTTGTTGATCTATTGTTCTCCTCATACTACTAACACATCAACCATGTTGTTGATCTATTGTTCTCTCATACTACTAACACATCAACCATGTTGTTGATCCATTGTTCTCTCATACTACTAACACATCAACCATGTTGTTGATCTATTTTTCTCCTCATACTACTAACACATCAACCATGTTGTTGATCCATTGTTCTCTCATACTACTAACACATCAACCATGTTGTTGATCCATTGTTCTCTCATACTACTAACACATCAACCATGTTGTTGATCTACTGTTCTCTCATACTACTAACACATCAACCATGTTGTTGATCTACTGTTCTCCTCATACTACTAACACATCCTCACATCAACCATGTTGTTGATCTATTGTTCTCTCATACTACTAACACATCAACCATGTTGTTGATCTACTGTTCTCCTCATACTACTAACACATCAACCATGTTGTTGATCTATTGTTCTCCTCATACTACTAACACATCAACCATGTTGTTGATCCATTGTTCTCTCATACTACTAACACATCCTCCATGTTGTTGATCTACTGTTCTCCTCATACTACTAACACATCCTCCATGTTGTTGATCTACTGTTCTCTCATACTACTAACACATCAACCATGTTGTTGATCTACTGTTCTCCTCATACTACTAACACATCAACCATGTTGTTGATCTATTGTTCTCTCATACTACTAACACATCAACCATGTTGTTGATCTATTGTTCTCCTCATACTACTAACACATCAACCATGTTGTTGATCTATTGTTCTCTCATACTACTAACACATCAACCATGTTGTTGATCTATTGTTCTCTCATACTACTAACACATCAACCATGTTGTTGATCTACTGTTCTCTCATACTACTAACACATCAACCATGTTGTTGATCTACTGTTCTCTCATACTACTAACACATCAACCATGTTGTTGATCTACTGTTCTCTCATACTACTAACACATCAACCATGTTGTTGATCTACTGTTCTCTCATACTACTAACACATCAACCATGTTGTTGATCTATTGTTCTCTCATACTACTAACACATCAACCATGTTGTTGATCTATTGTTCTCTCATACTACTAACACATCAACCATGTTGTTGATCTACTGTTCTCTCATACTACTAACACATCAACCATGTTGTTGATCTATTGTTCTCTCATACTACTAACACATCCTCACATCAACCATGTTGTTGATCTATTGTTCTCCTCCACTACTAACACATCAACCATGTTGTTGATCTACTGTTCTCTCATACTACTAACACATCCTCCATGTTGTTGATCCATTGTTCTCTCATACTACTAACACATCCTCCATGTTGTTGATCCATTGTTCTCTCATACTACTAACACATCAACCATGTTGTTGATCTACTGTTCTCTCATACTACTAACACATCCTCCATGTTGTTGATCCATTGTTCTCTCATACTACTAACACATCCTCACATCAACCATGTTGTTGATCTATTGTTCTCTCATACTACTAACACATCAACCATGTTGTTGATCCATTGTTCTCTCGTACTACTAACACATCAACCATGTTGTTGATCTATTGTTCTCCTCATACTACTAACACATCAACCATGTTGTTGATCTATTGTTCTCCTCATACTACTAACACATCAACCATGTTGTTGATCTACTGTTCTCTCATACTACTAACACATCAACCATGTTGTTGATCTATTGTTCTCTCATACTACTAACACATCCTCACATCAACCATGTTGTTGATCTATTGTTCTCTCATACTACTAACACATCAACCATGTTGTTGATCTACTGTTCTCCTCATACTACTAACACATCAACCATGTTGTTGATCTATTGTTCTCCTCCACTACTAACACATCAACCATGTTGTTGATCTATTGTTCTCCTCGTACTACTAACACATCAACCATGTTGTTGATCTATTGTTCTCCTCATACTACTAACACATCAACCATGTTGTTGATCTACTGTTCTCTCATACTACTAACACATCAACCATGTTGTTGATCTATTGTTCTCTCATACTACTAACACATCCTCACATCAACCATGTTGTTGATCTATTGTTCTCTCATACTACTAACACATCAACCATGTTGTTGATCTACTGTTCTCCTCATACTACTAACACATCAACCATGTTGTTGATCTATTGTTCTCCTCCACTACTAACACATCAACCATGTTGTTGATCTATTGTTCTCTCATACTACTAACACATCAACCATGTTGTTGATCTATTGTTCTCTCATACTACTAACACATCAACCATGTTGTTGATCTACTGTTCTCCTCCACTACTAACACATCAACCATGTTGTTGATCTATTGTTCTCTCATACTACTAACACATCCTCACATCAACCATGTTGTTGATCTATTGTTCTCTCATACTACTAACACATCAACCATGTTGTTGATCTACTGTTCTCTCATACTACTAACACATCAACCATGTTGTTGATCTATTGTTCTCCTCATACTACTAACACATCAACCATGTTGTTGATCTATTGTTCTCCTCATACTACTAACACATCAACCATGTTGTTGATCTATTGTTCTCTCATACTACTAACACATCAACCATGTTGTTGATCTATTGTTCTCTCATACTACTAACACATCAACCATGTTGTTGATCTACTGTTCTCTCATACTACTAACACATCAACCATGTTGTTGATCTACTGTTCTCCTCCACTACTAACACATCAACCATGTTGTTGATCTACTGTTCTCCTCATACTACTAACACATCAACCATGTTGTTGATCTACTGTTCTCTCATACTACTAACACATCAACCATGTTGTTGATCTACTGTTCTCTCATACTACTAACACATCAACCATGTTGTTGATCTACTGTTCTCCTCCACTACTAACACATCAACCATGTTGTTGATCTATTGTTCTCTCATACTACTAACACATCAACCATGTTGTTGATCTATTGTTCTCTCATACTACTAACACATCCTCACATCAACCATGTTGTTGATCTATTGTTCTCTCATACTACTAACACATCAACCATGTTGTTGATCTACTGTTCTCCTCATACTACTAACACATCAACCATGTTGTTGATCTATTGTTCTCCTCATACTACTAACACATCAACCATGTTGTTGATCTACTGTTCTCCTCATACTACTAACACATCAACCATGTTGTTGATCTATTGTTCTCCTCATACTACTAACACATCAACCATGTTGTTGATCCATTGTTCTCTCATACTACTAACACATCCTCCATGTTGTTGATCTACTGTTCTCCTCATACTACTAACACATCCTCCATGTTGTTGATCTACTGTTCTCTCATACTACTAACACATCAACCATGTTGTTGATCTACTGTTCTCCTCATACTACTAACACATCAACCATGTTGTTGATCTATTGTTCTCTCATACTACTAACACATCAACCATGTTGTTGATCTATTGTTCTCCTCATACTACTAACACATCAACCATGTTGTTGATCTATTGTTCTCTCATACTACTAACACATCAACCATGTTGTTGATCTATTGTTCTCTCATACTACTAACACATCAACCATGTTGTTGATCTATTGTTCTCCTCCACTACTAACACATCAACCATGTTGTTGATCTACTGTTCTCTCATACTACTAACACATCCTCCATGTTGTTGATCCATTGTTCTCTCATACTACTAACACATCCTCCATGTTGTTGATCCATTGTTCTCTCATACTACTAACACATCAACCATGTTGTTGATCTACTGTTCTCTCATACTACTAACACATCCTCACATCAACCATGTTGTTGATCTATTGTTCTCTCATACTACTAACACATCAACCATGTTGTTGATCCATTGTTCTCTCGTACTACTAACACATCAACCATGTTGTTGATCTATTGTTCTCTCATACTACTAACACATCAACCATGTTGTTGATCTATTGTTCTCTCATACTACTAACACATCAACCATGTTGTTGATCTATTGTTCTCTCATACTACTAACACATCAACCATGTTGTTGATCTATTGTTCTCCTCATACTACTAACACATCAACCATGTTGTTGATCTATTGTTCTCTCATACTACTAACACATCAACCATGTTGTTGATCTACTGTTCTCTCATACTACTAACACATCAACCATGTTGTTGATCTATTGTTCTCTCATACTACTAACACATCCTCACATCAACCATGTTGTTGATCTATTGTTCTCTCATACTACTAACACATCAACCATGTTGTTGATCTACTGTTCTCCTCATACTACTAACACATCAACCATGTTGTTGATCTATTGTTCTCCTCCACTACTAACACATCAACCATGTTGTTGATCTATTGTTCTCCTCCACTACTAACACATCAACCATGTTGTTGATCTATTGTTCTCTCATACTACTAACACATCAACCATGTTGTTGATCTATTGTTCTCTCATACTACTAACACATCAACCATGTTGTTGATCTACTGTTCTCCTCCACTACTAACACATCAACCATGTTGTTGATCTATTGTTCTCTCATACTACTAACACATCCTCACATCAACCATGTTGTTGATCTATTGTTCTCTCATACTACTAACACATCAACCATGTTGTTGATCTACTGTTCTCCTCCACTACTAACACATCAACCATGTTGTTGATCTACTGTTCTCCTCATACTACTAACACATCAACCATGTTGTTGATCTACTGTTCTCTCATACTACTAACACATCAACCATGTTGTTGATCTACTGTTCTCTCATACTACTAACACATCAACCATGTTGTTGATCTATTGTTCTCTCATACTACTAACACATCAACCATGTTGTTGATCTACTGTTCTCTCATACTACTAACACATCAACCATGTTGTTGATCTACTGTTCTCCTCCACTACTAACACATCAACCATGTTGTTGATCTACTGTTCTCCTCCACTACTAACACATCAACCATGTTGTTGATCTATTGTTCTCTCATACTACTAACACATCCTCACATCAACCATGTTGTTGATCTATTGTTCTCTCATACTACTAACACATCAACCATGTTGTTGATCTATTGTTCTCTCATACTACTAACACATCAACCATGTTGTTGATCTATTGTTCTCCTCATACTACTAACACATCCTCCATGTTGTTGATCTATTGTTCTCCTCATACTACTAACACATCAACCATGTTGTTGATCTATTGTTCTCTCATACTACTAACACATCAACCATGTTGTTGATCTACTGTTCTCCTCATACTACTAACACATCAACCATGTTGTTGATCTATTGTTCTCTCATACTACTAACACATCCTCACATCAACCATGTTGTTGATCTATTGTTCTCTCATACTACTAACACATCAACCATGTTGTTGATCCATTGTTCTCCTCATACTACTAACACATCAACCATGTTGTTGATCTACTGTTCTCTCATACTACTAACACATCCTCCATGTTGTTGATCTACTGTTCTCTCATACTACTAACACATCAACCATGTTGTTGATCCATTGTTCTCTCATACTACTAACACATCAACCATGTTGTTGATCTATTGTTCTCTCATACTACTAACACATCAACCATGTTGTTGATCTATTGTTCTCTCATACTACTAACACATCAACCATGTTGTTGATCTATTGTTCTCTCATACTACTAACACATCAACCATGTTGTTGATCTACTGTTCTCCTCATACTACTAACACATCAACCATGTTGTTGATCTATTGTTCTCTCATACTACTAACACATCAACCATGTTGTTGATCTATTGTTCTCCTCATACTACTAACACATCAACCATGTTGTTGATCTATTGTTCTCCTCATACTACTAACACATCAACCATGTTGTTGATCTATTGTTCTCTCATACTACTAACACATCAACCATGTTGTTGATCTATTGTTCTCTCATACTACTAACACATCAACCATGTTGTTGATCCATTGTTCTCTCATACTACTAACACATCAACCATGTTGTTGATCCATTGTTCTCTCATACTACTAACACATCCTCACATCAACCATGTTGTTGATCTATTGTTCTCCTCATACTACTAACACATCAACCATGTTGTTGATCCATTGTTCTCCTCATACTACTAACACATCAACCATGTTGTTGATCTACTGTTCTCTCATACTACTAACACATCAACCATGTTGTTGATCTACTGTTCTCCTCATACTACTAACACATCAACCATGTTGTTGATCTATTGTTCTCTCATACTACTAACACATCAACCATGTTGTTGATCTATTGTTCTCTCATACTACTAACACATCAACCATGTTGTTGATCTATTGTTCTCTCATACTACTAACACATCAACCATGTTGTTGATCTATTGTTCTCTCATACTACTAACACATCAACCATGTTGTTGATCTATTGTTCTCTCATACTACTAACACATCAACCATGTTGTTGATCTATTGTTCTCTCATACTACTAACACATCAACCATGTTGTTGATCTACTGTTCTCTCATACTACTAACACATCAACCATGTTGTTGATCTATTGTTCTCTCATACTACTAACACATCAACCATGTTGTTGATCTACTGTTCTCTCATACTACTAACACATCAACCATGTTGTTGATCTATTGTTCTCTCATACTACTAACACATCAACCATGTTGTTGATCTATTGTTCTCTCATACTACTAACACATCAACCATGTTGTTGATCTACTGTTCTCTCATACTACTAACACATCAACCATGTTGTTGATCTATTGTTCTCTCATACTACTAACACATCAACCATGTTGTTGATCTATTGTTCTCTCATACTACTAACACATCCTCCATGTTGTTGATCCATTGTTCTCTCATACTACTAACACATCAACCATGTTGTTGATCTACTGTTCTCTCATACTACTAACACATCAACCATGTTGTTGATCTATTGTTCTCTCATACTACTAACACATCAACCATGTTGTTGATCTATTGTTCTCCTCATACTACTAACACATCCTCCATGTTGTTGATCTATTGTTCTCCTCATACTACTAACACATCAACCATGTTGTTGATCTATTGTTCTCTCATACTACTAACACATCAACCATGTTGTTGATCTACTGTTCTCCTCATACTACTAACACATCAACCATGTTGTTGATCTATTGTTCTCTCATACTACTAACACATCCTCACATCAACCATGTTGTTGATCTATTGTTCTCTCATACTACTAACACATCAACCATGTTGTTGATCCATTGTTCTCCTCATACTACTAACACATCAACCATGTTGTTGATCTACTGTTCTCTCATACTACTAACACATCCTCCATGTTGTTGATCTACTGTTCTCTCATACTACTAACACATCAACCATGTTGTTGATCCATTGTTCTCTCATACTACTAACACATCAACCATGTTGTTGATCTATTGTTCTCTCATACTACTAACACATCAACCATGTTGTTGATCTATTGTTCTCTCATACTACTAACACATCAACCATGTTGTTGATCTATTGTTCTCTCATACTACTAACACATCAACCATGTTGTTGATCTACTGTTCTGCTCATACTACTAACACATCAACCATGTTGTTGATCTATTGTTCTCTCATACTACTAACACATCAACCATGTTGTTGATCTATTGTTCTCCTCATACTACTAACACATCAACCATGTTGTTGATCTATTGTTCTCCTCATACTACTAACACATCAACCATGTTGTTGATCTATTGTTCTCTCATACTACTAACACATCAACCATGTTGTTGATCTATTGTTCTCTCATACTACTAACACATCAACCATGTTGTTGATCCATTGTTCTCTCATACTACTAACACATCAACCATGTTGTTGATCCATTGTTCTCTCATACTACTAACACATCCTCACATCAACCATGTTGTTGATCTATTGTTCTCCTCATACTACTAACACATCAACCATGTTGTTGATCCATTGTTCTCCTCATACTACTAACACATCAACCATGTTGTTGATCTACTGTTCTCTCATACTACTAACACATCAACCATGTTGTTGATCTATTGTTCTCTCATACTACTAACACATCAACCATGTTGTTGATCTATTGTTCTCTCATACTACTAACACATCAACCATGTTGTTGATCTATTGTTCTCTCATACTACTAACACATCAACCATGTTGTTGATCTATTGTTCTCTCATACTACTAACACATCCTCCATGTTGTTGATCCATTGTTCTCTCATACTACTAACACATCAACCATGTTGTTGATCTACTGTTCTCCTCATACTACTAACACATCAACCATGTTGTTGATCCATTGTTCTCTCATACTACTAACACATCAACCATGTTGTTGATCTATTGTTCTCTCATACTACTAACACATCCTCACATCAACCATGTTGTTTATCTATTGTTCTCTCATACTACTAACACATCAACCATGTTGTTGATCTATTGTTCTCTCATACTACTAACACATCAACCATGTTGTTGATCTATTGTTCTCTCATACTACTAACACATCAACCATGTTGTTGATCTATTGTTCTCTCATACTACTAACACATCAACCATGTTGTTGATCTATTGTTCTCTCATACTACTAACACATCCTCCATGTTGTTGATCCATTGTTCTCTCATACTACTAACACATCAACCATGTTGTTGATCTATTGTTCTCTCATACTACTAACACATCAACCATGTTGTTGATCTATTGTTCTCCTCATACTACTAACACATCAACCATGTTGTTGATCTATTGTTCTCTCATACTACTAACACATCAACCATGTTGTTGATCTATTGTTCTCTCATACTACTAACACATCAACCATGTTGTTGATCCATTGTTCTCTCATACTACTAACACATCAACCATGTTGTTGATCCATTGTTCTCTCATACTACTAACACATCCTCACATCAACCATGTTGTTGATCTATTGTTCTCCTCATACTACTAACACATCAACCATGTTGTTGATCCATTGTTCTCCTCATACTACTAACACATCAACCATGTTGTTGATCTACTGTTCTCTCATACTACTAACACATCAACCATGTTGTTGATCTATTGTTCTCTCATACTACTAACACATCAACCATGTTGTTGATCTATTGTTCTCTCATACTACTAACACATCAACCATGTTGTTGATCTATTGTTCTCTCATACTACTAACACATCAACCATGTTGTTGATCTATTGTTCTCTCATACTACTAACACATCCTCCATGTTGTTGATCCATTGTTCTCTCATACTACTAACACATCAACCATGTTGTTGATCTACTGTTCTCCTCATACTACTAACACATCAACCATGTTGTTGATCCATTGTTCTCTCATACTACTAACACATCAACCATGTTGTTGATCTATTGTTCTCTCATACTACTAACACATCCTCACATCAACCATGTTGTTTATCTATTGTTCTCTCATACTACTAACACATCAACCATGTTGTTGATCTATTGTTCTCTCATACTACTAACACATCAACCATGTTGTTGATCTATTGTTCTCTCATACTACTAACACATCAACCATGTTGTTGATCTATTGTTCTCTCATACTACTAACACATCAACCATGTTGTTGATCTATTGTTCTCTCATACTACTAACACATCCTCCATGTTGTTGATCCATTGTTCTCTCATACTACTAACACATCAACCATGTTGTTGATCTATTGTTCTCTCATACTACTAACACATCAACCATGTTGTTGATCTATTGTTCTCTCATACTACTAACACATCCTCACATCAACCATGTTGTTGATCTATTGTTCTCTCATACTACTAACACATCAACCATGTTGTTGATCCATTGTTCTCTCATACTACTAACACATCAACCATGTTGTTGATCTATTGTTCTCTCATACTACTAACACATCAACCATGTTGTTTATCTATTGTTCTCTCATACTACTAACACATCAACCATGTTGTTGATCTATTGTTCTCTCATACTACTAACACATCAACCATGTTGTTGATCTACTGTTCTCTCATACTACTAACACATCAACCATGTTGTTGATCTATTGTTCTCTCATACTACTAACACATCAACCATGTTGTTGATCTATTGTTCTCTCATACTACTAACACATCAACCATGTTGTTGATCTATTGTTCTCTCATACTACTAACACATCAACCATGTTGTTGATCTATTGTTCTCTCATACTACTAACACATCCTCCATGTTGTTGATCTACTGTTCTCTCATACTACTAACACATCCTCACATCAACCATGTTGTTGATCTATTGTTCTCCTCATACTACTAACACATCAACCATGTTGTTGATCTATTGTTCTCTCATACTACTAACACATCAACCATGTTGTTGATCTATTGTTCTCTCATACTACTAACACATCAACCATGTTGTTGATCTATTGTTCTCTCATACTACTAACACATCAACCATGTTGTTGATCTACTGTTCTCTCATACTACTAACACATCAACCATGTTGTTGATCTACTGTTCTCTCATACTACTAACACATCAACCATGTTGTTGATCTACTGTTCTCTCATACTACTAACACATCAACCATGTTGTTGATCTATTGTTCTCTCATACTACTAACACATCAACCATGTTGTTGATCTATTGTTCTCCTCATACTACTAACACATCCTCCATGTTGTTGATCTATTGTTCTCCTCATACTACTAACACATCAACCATGTTGTTGATCTATTGTTCTCTCATACTACTAACACATCCTCACATCAACCATGTTGTTGATCTATTGTTCTCTCATACTACTAACACATCAACCATGTTGTTGATCTATTGTTCTCTCATACTACTAACACATCCTCACATCAACCATGTTGTTGATCTATTGTTCTCTCATACTACTAACACATCAACCATGTTGTTGATCCATTGTTCTCCTCATACTACTAACACATCAACCATGTTGTTGATCCATTGTTCTCTCATACTACTAACACATCCTCACATCAACCATGTTGTTGATCTATTGTTCTCCTCATACTACTAACACATCAACCATGTTGTTGATCCATTGTTCTCCTCATACTACTAACACATCAACCATGTTGTTGATCTACTGTTCTCTCATACTACTAACACATCAACCATGTTGTTGATCTATTGTTCTCTCATACTACTAACACATCAACCATGTTGTTGATCTACTGTTCTCTCATACTACTAACACATCAACCATGTTGTTGATCTATTGTTCTCTCATACTACTAACACATCCTCACATCAACCATGTTGTTGATCTATTGTTCTCTCATACTACTAACACATCAACCATGTTGTTGATCTATTGTTCTCTCATACTACTAACACATCAACCATGTTGTTGATCTATTGTTCTCTCATACTACTAACACATCAACCATGTTGTTGATCTACTGTTCTCCTCATACTACTAACACATCAACCATGTTGTTGATCTACTGTTCTCTCATACTACTAACACATCAACCATGTTGTTGATCTATTGTTCTCTCATACTACTAACACATCAACCATGTTGTTGATCTATTGTTCTCTCATACTACTAACACATCAACCATGTTGTTGATCTATTGTTCTCTCATACTACTAACACATCAACCATGTTGTTGATCTACTGTTCTCTCATACTACTAACACATCAACCATGTTGTTGATCTACTGTTCTCTCATACTACTAACACATCAACCATGTTGTTGATCTATTGTTCTCCTCATACTACTAACACATCAACCATGTTGTTGATCTATTGTTCTCTCATACTACTAACACATCAACCATGTTGTTGATCTATTGTTCTCTCATACTACTAACACATCCTCACATCAACCATGTTGTTGATCTATTGTTCTCTCATACTACTAACACATCAACCATGTTGTTGATCCATTGTTCTCCTCATACTACTAACACATCAACCATGTTGTTGATCCATTGTTCTCTCATACTACTAACACATCCTCACATCAACCATGTTGTTGATCTATTGTTCTCCTCATACTACTAACACATCAACCATGTTGTTGATCCATTGTTCTCTCATACTACTAACACATCAACCATGTTGTTGATCTATTGTTCTCCTCATACTACTAACACATCAACCATGTTGTTGATCTATTGTTCTCTCATACTACTAACACATCAACCATGTTGTTGATCTATTTTTCTCTCATACTACTAACACATCAACCATGTTGTTGATCTATTGTTCTCTCATACTACTAACACATCAACCATGTTGTTGATCTATTGTTCTCTCATACTACTAACACATCAACCATGTTGTTGATCTATTGTTCTCTCATACTACTAACACATCAACCATGTTGTTGATCTATTGTTCTCTCATACTACTAACACATCCTCCATGTTGTTGATCTACTGTTCTCTCATACTACTAACACATCCTCACATCAACCATGTTGTTGATCTATTGTTCTCTCATACTACTAACACATCAACCATGTTGTTGATCTATTGTTCTCTCATACTACTAACACATCAACCATGTTGTTGATCTACTGTTCTCCTCATACTACTAACACATCAACCATGTTGTTGATCTATTGTTCTCTCATACTACTAACACATCAACCATGTTGTTGATCTATTGTTCTCTCATACTACTAACACATCAACCATGTTGTTGATCTACTGTTCTCTCATACTACTAACACATCAACCATGTTGTTGATCTATTGTTCTCTCATACTACTAACACATCAACCATGTTGTTGATCTATTGTTCTCTCATACTACTAACACATCAACCATGTTGTTGATCTATTGTTCTCTCATACTACTAACACATCCTCCATGTTGTTGATCTACTGTTCTCCTCATACTACTAACACATCCCCACATCAACCATGTTGTTGATCTATTGTTCTCCTCCACTACTAACACATCAACCATGTTGTTGATCTACTGTTCTCTCATACTACTAACACATCCTCCATGTTGTTGATCCATTGTTCTCTCATACTACTAACACATCCTCCATGTTGTTGATCCATTGTTCTCTCATACTACTAACACATCAACCATGTTGTTGATCTACTGTTCTCTCATACTACTAACACATCCTCCATGTTGTTGATCCATTGTTCTCTCATACTACTAACACATCCTCACATCAACCATGTTGTTGATCTATTGTTCTCTCATACTACTAACACATCAACCATGTTGTTGATCCATTGTTCTCTCATACTACTAACACATCAACCATGTTGTTGATCTATTGTTCTCTCATACTACTAACACATCAACCATGTTGTTGATCCATTGTTCTCTCATACTACTAACACATCAACCATGTTGTTGATCTACTGTTCTCTCATACTACTAACACATCCTCCATGTTGTTGATCCATTGTTCTCTCATACTACTAACACATCCTCACATCAACCATGTTGTTGATCTATTGTTCTCTCATACTACTAACACATCAACCATGTTGTTGATCCATTGTTCTCTCATACTACTAACACATCAACCATGTTGTTGATCCATTGTTCTCTCATACTACTAACACATCAACCATGTTGTTGATCTATTTTTCTCCTCATACTACTAACACATCAACCATGTTGTTGATCCATTGTTCTCTCATACTACTAACACATCAACCATGTTGTTGATCCATTGTTCTCTCATACTACTAACACATCAACCATGTTGTTGATCTACTGTTCTCTCATACTACTAACACATCAACCATGTTGTTGATCTACTGTTCTCTCATACTACTAACACATCAACCATGTTGTTGATCTATTGTTCTCTCATACTACTAACACATCAACCATGTTGTTGATCTATTGTTCTCTCATACTACTAACACATCCTCACATCAACCATGTTGTTGATCTATTGTTCTCCTCCACTACTAACACATCAACCATGTTGTTGATCTACTGTTCTCTCATACTACTAACACATCCTCCATGTTGTTGATCCATTGTTCTCTCATACTACTAACACATCCTCCATGTTGTTGATCCATTGTTCTCTCATACTACTAACACATCAACCATGTTGTTGATCTACTGTTCTCTCATACTACTAACACATCCTCCATGTTGTTGATCCATTGTTCTCTCATACTACTAACACATCCTCACATCAACCATGTTGTTGATCTATTGTGCTCTCATACTACTAACACATCAACCATGTTGTTGATCCATTGTTCTCTCATACTACTAACACATCCTCCATGTTGTTGATCCATTGTTCTCTCATACTACTAACACATCAACCATGTTGTTGATCTACTGTTCTCTCATACTACTAACACATCCTCCATGTTGTTGATCCATTGTTCTCTCATACTACTAACACATCCTCACATCAACCATGTTGTTGATCTATTGTTCTCTCATACTACTAACACATCAACCATGTTGTTGATCTACTGTTCTCTCATACTACTAACACATCAACCATGTTGTTGATCTATTGTTCTCCCATACTACTAACACATCAACCATGTTGTTGATCTACTGTTCTCCTCATACTACTAACACATCAACCATGTTGTTGATCTATTGTTCTCTCATACTACTAACACATCAACCATGTTGTTGATCCATTGTTCTCTCATACTACTAACACATCCTCACATCAACCATGTTGTTGATCTATTGTTCTCTCATACTACTAACACATCAACCATGTTGTTGATCTACTGTTCTCTCATACTACTAACACATCAACCATGTTGTTGATCTATTGTTCTCCCATACTACTAACACATCAACCATGTTGTTGATCTACTGTTCTCCTCATACTACTAACACATCAACCATGTTGTTGATCTATTGTTCTCTCATACTACTAACACATCAACCATGTTGTTGATCCATTGTTCTCTCATACTACTAACACATCCTCACATCAACCATGTTGTTGATCTATTGTTCTCTCATACTACTAACACATCAACCATGTTGTTGATCCATTGTTCTCTCGTACTACTAACACATCAACCATGTTGTTGATCTATTGTTCTCCCATACTACTAACACATCAACCATGTTGTTGATCTACTGTTCTCCTCATACTACTAACACATCAACCATGTTGTTGATCTATTGTTCTCTCATACTACTAACACATCAACCATGTTGTTGATCCATTGTTCTCTCATACTACTAACACATCAACCATGTTGTTGATCTATTGTTCTCCTCATACTACTAACACATCAACCATGTTGTTGATCTATTGTTCTCTCATACTACTAACACATCAACCATGTTGTTGATCTATTGTTCTCCTCCACTACTAACACATCAACCATGTTGTTGATCTATTGTTCTCTCATACTACTAACACATCAACCATGTTGTTGATCTACTGTTCTCTCATACTACTAACACATCAACCATGTTGTTGATCTATTGTTCTCTCATACTACTAACACATCAACCATGTTGTTGATCTATTGTTCTCCTCATACTACTAACACATCAACCATGTTGTTGATCTATTGTTCTCTCATACTACTAACACATCAACCATGTTGTTGATCTATTGTTCTCTCATACTACTAACACATCAACCATGTTGTTGATCTATTGTTCTCTCATACTACTAACACATCCTCACATCAACCATGTTGTTGATCTATTGTTCTCCTCATACTACTAACACATCAACCATGTTGTTGATCTATTGTTCTCTCATACTACTAACACATCCTCACATCAACCATGTTGTTGATCTATTGTTCTCTCATACTACTAACACATCAACCATGTTGTTGATCTATTGTTCTCCTCATACTACTAACACATCAACCATGTTGTTGATCTATTGTTCTCTCATACTACTAACACATCAACCATGTTGTTGATCCATTGTTCTCTCATACTACTAACACATCAACCATGTTGTTGATCTATTGTTCTCTCATACTACTAACACATCAACCATGTTGTTGATCTATTGTTCTCTCATACTACTAACACATCAACCATGTTGTTGATCTATTGTTCTCTCATACTACTAACACATCAACCATGTTGTTGATCTATTGTTCTCTCATACTACTAACACATCAACCATGTTGTTGATCTATTGTTCTCTCATACTACTAACACATCAACCATGTTGTTGATCCATTGTTCTCCTCATACTACTAACACATCAACCATGTTGTTGATCTATTGTTCTCTCATACTACTAACACATCAACCATGTTGTTGATCCATTGTTCTCTCATACTACTAACACATCAACCATGTTGTTGATCTATTGTTCTCTCATACTACTAACACATCAACCATGTTGTTGATCTACTGTTCTCCTCATACTACTAACACATCCTCACATCAACCATGTTGTTGATCTATTGTTCTCTCATACTACTAACACATCAACCATGTTGTTGATCCATTGTTCTCCTCATACTACTAACACATCAACCATGTTGTTGATCTACTGTTCTCTCATACTACTAACACATCCTCACATCAACCATGTTGTTGATCTACTGTTCTCTCATACTACTAACACATCCCCACATCAACCATGTTGTTGATCTACTGTTCTCTCATACTACTAACACATCAACCATGTTGTTGATCTATTGTTCTCTCATACTACTAACACATCAACCATGTTGTTGATCCATTGTTCTCCTCATACTACTAACACATCAACCATGTTGTTGATCCATTGTTCTCTCATACTACTAACACATCAACCATGTTGTTGATCTACTGTTCTCTCATACTACTAACACATCAACCATGTTGTTGATCTATTGTTCTCTCATACTACTAACACATCAACCATGTTGTTGATCTATTGTTCTCTCATACTACTAACACATCAACCATGTTGTTGATCTATTGTTCTCTCATACTACTAACACATCAACCATGTTGTTGATCTATTGTTCTCTCATACTACTAACACATCAACCATGTTGTTGATCTATTGTTCTCTCATACTACTAACACATCAACCATGTTGTTGATCCATTGTTCTCTCATACTACTAACACATCCTCACATCAACCATGTTGTTGATCCATTGTTCTCTCATACTACTAACACATCAACCATGTTGTTGATCTACTGTTCTCCTCATACTACTAACACATCAACCATGTTGTTGATCCATTGTTCTCTCATACTACTAACACATCAACCATGTTGTTGATCTACTGTTCTCCTCATACTACTAACACATCCTCACATCAACCATGTTGTTGATCCATTGTTCTCTCATACTACTAACACATCAACCATGTTGTTGATCCATTGTTCTCTCATACTACTAACACATCAACCATGTTGTTGATCCATTGTTCTCTCATACTACTAACACATCAACCATGTTGTTGATCTATTGTTCTCTCATACTACTAACACATCAACCATGTTGTTGATCTATTGTTCTCCTCATACTACTAACACATCAACCATGTTGTTGATCTACTGTTCTCTCATACTACTAACACATCAACCATGTTGTTGATCTATTGTTCTCTCATACTACTAACACATCAACCATGTTGTTGATCCATTGTTCTCCTCATACTACTAACACATCAACCATGTTGTTGATCTATTGTTCTCTCATACTACTAACACATCAACCATGTTGTTGATCTATTGTTCTCTCATACTACTAACACATCAACCATGTTGTTGATCTATTGTTCTCTCATACTACTAACACATCAACCATGTTGTTGATCTATTGTTCTCTCATACTACTAACACATCAACCATGTTGTTGATCTATTGTTCTCCTCATACTACTAACACATCAACCATGTTGTTGATCTATTGTTCTCTCATACTACTAACACATCCCCACATCAACCATGTTGTTGATCCATTGTTCTCTCATACTACTAACACATCAACCATGTTGTTGATCTATTGTTCTCTCATACTACTAACACATCAACCATGTTGTTGATCTATTGTTCTCTCATACTACTAACACATCAACCATGTTGTTGATCTATTGTTCTCTCATACTACTAACACATCAACCATGTTGTTGATCCATTGTTCTCTCATACTACTAACACATCAACCATGTTGTTGATCTATTGTTCTCTCATACTACTAACACATCAACCATGTTGTTGATCTATTGTTCTCTCATACTACTAACACATCAACCATGTTGTTGATCCATTGTTCTCCTCATACTACTAACACATCAACCATGTTGTTGATCTATTGTTCTCTCATACTACTAACACATCAACCATGTTGTTGATCCATTGTTCTCCTCATACTACTAACACATCAACCATGTTGTTGATCTATTGTTCTCTCATACTACTAACACATCAACCATGTTGTTGATCTACTGTTCTCCCATACTACTAACACATCAACCATGTTGTTGATCCATTGTTCTCTCATACTACTAACACATCAACCATGTTGTTGATCTATTGTTCTCTCATACTACTAACACATCAACCATGTTGTTGATCTATTGTTCTCTCATACTACTAACACATCCTCACATCAACCATGTTGTTGATCCATTGTTCTCCTCATACTACTAACACATCAACCATGTTGTTGATCTACTGTTCTCTCATACTACTAACACATCAACCATGTTGTTGATCCATTGTTCTCCTCATACTACTAACACATCAACCATGTTGTTGATCTATTGTTCTCTCATACTACTAACACATCAACCATGTTGTTGATCTACTGTTCTCCCATACTACTAACACATCAACCATGTTGTTGATCTATTGTTCTCTCATACTACTAACACATCCTCACATCAACCATGTTGTTGATCTATTGTTCTCTCATACTACTAACACATCAACCATGTTGTTAATCTATTGTTCTCTCATACTACTAACACATCAACCATGTTGTTGATCTATTGTTCTCTCATACTACTAACACATCCTCACATCAACCATGTTGTTGATCTATTGTTCTCTCATACTACTAACACATCAACCATGTTGTTGATCTACTGTTCTCCTCATACTACTAACACATCAACCATGTTGTTGATCTATTGTTCTCTCATACTACTAACACATCAACCATGTTGTTGATCTACTGTTCTCTCATACTACTAACACATCAACCATGTTGTTGATCCATTGTTCTCCTCATACTACTAACACATCAACCATGTTGTTGATCCATTGTTCTCCTCATACTACTAACACATCAACCATGTTGTTGATCTATTGTTCTCTCATACTACTAACACATCAACCATGTTGTTGATCTATTGTTCTCTCATACTACTAACACATCCTCACATCAACCATGTTGTTTATCTATTGTTCTCCTCATACTACTAACACATCAACCATGTTGTTGATCTATTGTTCTCTCATACTACTAACACATCAACCATGTTGTTGATCTACTGTTCTCTCATACTACTAACACATCAACCATGTTGTTGATCTATTGTTCTCTCATACTACTAACACATCAACCATGTTGTTGATCCATTGTTCTCTCATACTACTAACACATCCTCACATCAACCATGTTGTTGATCCATTGTTCTCCTCATACTACTAACACATCAACCATGTTGTTAATCTATTGTTCTCTCATACTACTAACACATCAACCATGTTGTTGATCTATTGTTCTCTCATACTACTAACACATCAACCATGTTGTTGATCCATTGTTCTCCTCATACTACTAACACATCAACCATGTTGTTGATCTATTGTTCTCTCATACTACTAACACATCAACCATGTTGTTGATCTATTGTTCTCTCATACTACTAACACATCAACCATGTTGTTGATCTATTGTTCTCTCATACTACTAACACATCAACCATGTTGTTGATCTATTGTTCTCTCATACTACTAACACATCAACCATGTTGTTGATCTACTGTTCTCCTCATACTACTAACACATCCTCCATGTTGTTGATCTATTGTTCTCTCATACTACTAACACATCAACCATGTTGTTGATCTATTGTTCTCTCATACTACTAACACATCAACCATGTTGTTGATCTACTGTTCTCTCATACTACTAACACATCAACCATGTTGTTGATCTATTGTTCTCTCATACTACTAACACATCAACCATGTTGTTGATCTACTGTTCTCTCATACTACTAACACATCAACCATGTTGTTGATCTACTGTTCTCTCATACTACTAACACATCAACCATGTTGTTGATCTATTGTTCTCTCATACTACTAACACATCAACCATGTTGTTGATCCATTGTTCTCCTCATACTACTAACACATCAACCATGTTGTTGATCTATTGTTCTCCTCATACTACTAACACATCAACCATGTTGTTGATCTATTGTTCTCTCATACTACTAACACATCCTCACATCAACCATGTTGTTGATCTATTGTTCTCTCATACTACTAACACATCCTCACATCAACCATGTTGTTGATCCATTGTTCTCTCATACTACTAACACATCAACCATGTTGTTGATCTACTGTTCTCTCATACTACTAACACATCAACCATGTTGAGACCCTTCCGGCGCCGACAGAGATGGCCGCCTCGCTTCGCATTCCTAGGAAACTATGCAGTTTTTTGTTTTTTTACGTGTTATTTCTTACATTAGTACCCCAGCTCATCTTAGGTTTCATTACATACAGTCGAGAAGAACTACTGAATATAAGATCAGCATCAACTCACCATCAGTACTACCAAGAATATGTTTTTCGCGACGCGGATCCTGTGTTCTGCCTTACAAACAGGACAACGGAGTGGATTCCATGCAGCGACCCAAAAAAAAAACAACTCCGAAAAAGAGGGAAACGAGGCGGTCTTCTGGTCAGACTCCGGAGACGGGCACATCGTGCACCACTCCCTAGCATTCTTCTTGCCAATGTCCAGTCTCTTGACAACAAGGTTGATGAAATCCGAGCAAGGGTAGCATTCCAGAGGGACATCAGAGACTGTAACGTTCTTTGCTTCACGGAAACGTGGCTCACTGGAGAGACTCTATCCGAAGCGGTGCAGCCAACGGGTTTCTCCACGCATCGCGCAGACAGAAACAAACAACTTTCTGGTAAGAAGAGGGGCGGGGGCGTATGCCTTATGACTAACGTGACATGGTGTGATGAAAGAAACATACAGGAACTCAAATCCTTCTGTTCACCTGATTTAGAATTCCTCACAATCAAATGTAGACCGCATTATCTACCAAGAGAATTCTCTTCGATTATAATCACAGCCGTATACATCCCCCCCCAAGCAGACACATCGATGGCTCTGAACAAACTTTATTTAACTCTTTGCAAACTGGAAACCATTCATCCGGAGGCTGCATTCATTGTAGCTGGGGATTTTAACAAGGCTAATCTGAAAACAAGACTCCCTAAATTTTATCAGCATATCGATTGCGCAACCAGGGGTGGAAAGACCTTGGATCATTGTTACTCTAACTTCCGCGACGCATATAAGGCCCTGCCCCGCCCCCCCTTTCGGAAAAGCTGACCACGACTCCATTTTGTTGATCCCTGCCTACAGACAGAAACTAAAACAAGAGGCTCCCACGCTGAGGTCTGTCCAACGCTGGTCCGACCAAGCTGACTCCACACTCCAAGACTGCTTCCACCACGTGGACTGGGACATGTTTCGTATTGCGTCAGACAACAACATTGACGAATACGCTGATTCGGTGTGTGAGTTCATTAGAACGTGCGTTGAAGATGTCGTTCCCATAGCAACGATTAAAACATTCCCTAACCAGAAACCGTGGATTGATGGCAGCATTCGCGTGAAACTGAAAGCGCGAACCACTGCTTTTAATCAGGGCAAGGTGTCTGGTAACATGACCGAATACAAACAGTGCAGCTATTCCCTCCGCAAGGCTATCAAACAAGCTAAGCGTCAGTACAGAGACAAAGTAGAATCTCAATTCAACGGCTCAGACACAAGAGGCATGTGGCAGGGTCTACAGTCAATCACGGACTACAGGAAGAAATCCAGCCCAGTCACGGACCAGGATGTCCTGCTCCCAGGCAGACTAAACAACTTTTTTGCCCGCTTTGAGGACAATACAGTGCCACTGACACGGCCTGCAACGAAAACATGCGGTCTCTCCTTCACTGCAGCCAAGGTGAGTAAGACATTTAAACGTGTTAACCCTCGCAAGGCTGCAGGCCCAGACGGCATCCCCAGCCGCGCCCTCAGAGCATGCGCAGACCAGCTGGCCGGTGTGTTTACGGACATATTCAATCAATCCCTATACCAGTCTGCTGTTCCCACATGCTTCAAGAGGGCCACCATTGTTCCTGTTCCCAAGAAAGCTAAGGTAACTGAGCTAAACGACTACCGCCCCGTAGCACTCACTTCCGTCATCATGAAGTGCTTTGAGAGACTAGTCAAGGACCATATCACCTCCACCCTACCTGACACCCTAGATCCACTCCAATTTGCTTACCGCCCAAATAGGTCCACAGACGATGCAATCTCAACCACACTGCACACTGCCCTATCCCATCTGGACAAGAGGAATACCTATGTGAGAATGCTGTTCATTGACTACAGCTCGGCATTCAACACCATAGTACCCTCCAAGCTCGTCATCAAGCTCGAGACCCTGGGTCTCGACCCCGCCCTGTGCAACTGGGTACTGGACTTCCTGACGGGCCGCCCCCAGGTGGTGAGGGTAGGCAACAACATCTCCTCCCCGCTGATCCTCAACACTGGGGCCCCACAAGGGTGCGTTCTGAGCCCTCTCCTGTACTCCCTGTTCACCCACGACTGCGTGGCCACGCACGCCTCCAACTCAATCATCAAGTTTGCGGACGACACAACAGTGGTAGGCTTGATTACCAACAACGACGAGACGGCCTACAGGGAGGAGGTGAGGGCCCTCGGAGTGTGGTGTCAGGAAAATAACCTCACACTCAACGTCAACAAAACTAAGGAGATGATTGTGGACTTCAGGAAACAGCAGAGGGAACACCCCCCTATCCACATCGATGGAACAGTAGTGGAGAGGGTAGCAAGTTTTAAGTTCCTCGGCATACACATCACAGACAAACTGAATTGGTCCACTCACACAGACAGCATTGTGAAGAAGGCGCAGCAGCGCCTCTTCAACCTCAGGAGGCTGAAGAAATTTGGCTTGTCACCAAAAGCACTCACAAACTTCTACAGATGCACAATCGAGAGCATCCTGGCGGGCTGTATCACCGCCTGGTACGGCAACTGCTCCGCCCTCAACCGTAAGGCTCTCCAGAGGGTGGTGAGGTCTGCACAACGCATCACCGGGGGCAAACTACCTGCCCTCCAGGACACCTACACCACCCGATGTCACAGGAAGGCCATAAAGATCATCAAGGACATCAACCACCCGAGCCACTGCCTGTTCACCCCGCTATCATCCAGAAGGCGAGGTCAGTACAGGTGCATCAAAGCTGGGACCGAGAGACTGAAAAACAGCTTCTATCTCAAGGCCATCAGACTGTTAAACAGCCACCACTAACATTGAGTGGCTGCTGCCAACACGCTGACACTGACTCAACTCCAGCCACTTTAATAATGGGAATTGATGGGAAATGATGTAAATATATCACTAGCCACTTTAAACAATGCTACCTTATATAATGTTACTTACCCTACATTATTCATCTCATATGCATACGTATATACTGTACTCTATATCATCGACTGTATCCTTATGTAATACATGTATCACTAGCCACTTTAAACTATGCCACTTTGTTTACATACTCATCTCATATGTATATACTGTACTCGATACCATCTACTGTATCTTGCCTATGCTGCTCTGTACCATCACTCATTCATATATCCTTATGTACATATTCTTTATCCCCTTACACTGTGTACAAGACAGTAGTTTTGGAATTGTTAGTTTACTTGTTGGTTATTACTGCATTGTCGGAACTAGAAGCACAAGCATTTCGCTACACTCGCATTAACATCTGCTAACCATGTGTATGTGACAAATAAAATTTGATTTGATTTGATCTACTGTTCTCTCATACTACTAACACATCAACCATGTTGTTGATCTATTGTTCTCTCATACTACTAACACATCAACCATGTTGTTGATCTATTGTTCTCCTCATACTACTAACACATCAACCATGTTGTTGATCTATTGTTCTCTCATACTACTAACACATCAACCATGTTGTTGATCTACTGTTCTCTCATACTACTAACACATCAACCATGTTGTTGATCTATTGTTCTCTCATACTACTAACACATCAACCATGTTGTTGATCTATTGTTCTCTCATACTACTAACACATCAACCATGTTGTTGATCTATTGTTCTCTCATACTACTAACACATCAACCATGTTGTTGATCCATTGTTCTCTCATACTACTAACACATCAACCATGTTGTTGATCCATTGTTCTCTCTCTCCTCTCTGTCGTCTCCTCCAGCCTGTAAGAAACACCAGGCAGCTAAGGTGGTGTTCGGTAAGGTCCCCGAGGACTCCATGAGGGAGATCTACCGCCAGTGGGAGGAGCTAGGCCTGGACACGCCCCTTCCCGCGGAGGATGAGAACGCCATCAGGGAACACCTGTGTGTTCGCGCTTACCTGGTGAGAGGGGGGGGGGACAAGCTCTCGCAGCGCTGTGATTGGCTCGACTGTTTATTACCTGGTGAGAGGGGGGGGGGACAAGCTCTCGCAGCGCTGTGATTGGCTCGACTGTTTATTACCTGGTGAGGGGGGGGGACAAGCTCTCGCAGCGCTGTGATTGGCTCGACTGTTTATTACCTGGTGAGGGGGGGGGACAAGCTCTCGCAGCGCTGTGATTGGCTCGACTGTTTATTACCTGGTGAGGGGGGGGACAAGCTCTCGCAGCGCTGTGATTGGCTCGACTGTTTATTACCTGGTGAGGGGGGGGACAAGCTCTCGCAGCGCTGTGATTGGCTCGACTGTTTATTACCTGGTGAGGGGGGGGACAAGCTCTCGCAGCGCTGTGATTGGCTCGACTGTTTATTACCTGGTGAGGGGGGGACAAGCTCTCGCAGCGCTGTGATTGGCTCGACTGTTTATTACCTGGTGAGGGGGGGGACAAGCTCTCGCAGTGCTGTGATTGGCTCGACTGTTTATTGACTGTTGTTAGAGAGGTCTCCTGTAGTTGTTATAAGTGGTGTGTGTGTGTCTCTCTCTTCCCTCCCCAGGAAGCTCATGAGGCGTTTAATGAGTGGTTCCATCACATGAACTCCCCCCCTCAGAAGCCCAGCCTGCCGGCTCAGGCCAAGTTCACTGAGAAGGTGGCCTACGAGATGAAGGAGAACGAGTACCAGGTACCCAATACACGCTATTCCCTATATAGTGCAGTATAGGGTTACCCAATACACCCTATTCCCTATATTGGGGCGGCAGGGTAGCCTAGTGGTTAGAGTGTTGGACCGGAAGGTTGCAAGTTCAAACCCCCGAGCTGACAAGGTACAAATCTGTCGTTCTGCCCCTGAACAAGGCACTGTTCCTAGGCCGTCATTGAAAATAAGAATTTGTTCTTAACTGACTTGCCTAGTAAAATTAAAATAAATACCCAATACACCCTATTCCCTATATAGTGCACCATAGGGACATGGTTAAAACTAGTGCACTCTATAGGAGGCCCCGTTCAAATTGAGTTTACTATGTAGGGGATCGGGTACCAGGTATACAGTACACTCTGATCCTAGATCAGTCTCTGTGTTATGGGTGAACTGGTGAGGAGTTTAATTTGTTTTAGTGTAGCTGTTCCTGGATCAGATGAAGAACTCTAAAAAGGTGTGACCTCCTTCTCCGGTAGCTGGAACATGACAGCTGGACCGGCCGTCTGGGGGCTCTGACTGAAGACGTGAAGGAGAGGATCTACAACGTCCTGCTGTTTGTGGACGGGGGCTGGATGGTCGACGTCAGAGAGGTCTGTCTGACTATTAATGGTGGTATGAGGGGCTCAGCGCTAGGTTAGCATGTCAGCCTGTATTTAGAGCTCTCTGTCTCCAGTACTACGGTGTTATTTCTAGGTACAGGTTACTTCTACCACTGGCTGGTCGACGTCAGAGAGGTCTGTATATCTGACTATTAATGGTGGTATGAGGGGCTCAGCGCTAGGTTAGCATGTCGGCCTGTATTACAGCTCTCTGTCTTCAGTACTACGGTGTTATTTCTAGGTACAGGTTACATCTACCACTGTCGTTCTATTCCAGGATACGGAGGAGGACCCAGAGAGAGGCCACCAGATGGTGCTGCTTCGTAGACTCTGTCTGCCCATGATGTCCTTCCTGTTGCAGACAGTACTGCAGAGAACACAACGCCACCAGGAGAGTCTCAGACTGGCTGATATCATCGCCTCGGACCAACACCGCCTCTACGAGGTCTGTACTGTAGTTTAGAAATTATATTTCCATGGTCTGGGGTCTGGTCTGGGGTCTGGTCTGGGGTCTGGTCTGGGGTCTGACCTGGCCTGAGGGCATCCTCTTCTCTCTCCTTTCCTTCGTCTGCTACGATCTGCGACTACTTGACTTCAATCAAATGTATTTATAAAGCCCTTCATACATCAGCTGATGTCACAAAGTGCTGTACAGAAACCCAGCCTAAAAACCCCAAACAGCAAGCAATGCAGGTGTAGAAAGCACTTCAACGTTGTAGCTCAACACAATATCAACACTCTCTTACAGTATCTCTCCCTGTCACTGTGTTGCTTGCTTCTCTTTCCCTCGTCTACTTTCCCATCCACCTCTTCTTTTTTGCTAACTATGTTCTCTCTCTCTCTCTCGGTCTCTCGCTCTCTTTCAGGTGTTCTCCAAGGATGAGCTGAGGAAGTTCCTTCAGAAGATGAGGGAGTCATCTCTTCTCTTATTGGATAAGGGTCTAGACCCGCTGGGGTACGAGATCCAACCATAAATACACCCCACCCGGACATTTTGTTTTGTTTTTTAGTTTTAATATCGTTTTTTTGTTGTTGTTTTTTGCCAAGTTTAAGTAATGGAGTGAATGATTTTCTGCATTTTGTAAACAATAAAAGTGACGTGTCTGAAATATTGTTTGTCTTTGGGCCATGCACAGACAGGATCTATCTGAATCTAGAAGAGTATAAAGGAAGGTTTTGAGACACCACCTCGTCTAGGTCGAGAGGAGATGGTTTAGGTTATCGCCTTCGCGACGTAACAAAGTGTCCATGTGTAGGCGCTGTAGGCCACTGTGACGTGGATATAGTTCTCTTCGCAGAACACGGAAGTAAAGGTCGCATTATGACGTCACTGCTCCCGTTAAGTTTGCAACCAGGCTCTTTTTTTCCCTGTATGATCCACATGCGATGGTATGAAAAGTATGAAAGTCGTACAACGCTAACTGTACATGCAGGACTGAAATACTCTAGAATGTAATGCCACTGTATAGGCCCTGTAATTTTTTACGAAAGGGGATGTATGCCCGATCAGTCGGTAGTGTCGAAGCCTGGAGAGACCCCCGCAACTTTTCCTGATGTGTGGCAGAGGGTAGACATTTTTTGTTTTGTTTACATTAGCTACCTAGCTTCATACTATACAGTACTACTGAAACCTGTATGTAGATTTTACAGGACAGTTCTCAAGACGACCATGGCTAACCGACTGTCAGACCTTTTCTCGAACAGCCGTCTCGTCATTGGATTATTGGCCAATTTGCTGTCATCGATATGCATCGTTTTCATCAACAAATGGATCTATGTTCACTATGGCTTTCCAAACATGACTCTAACTCTGATTCATTTCGTTGTCACATGGCTTGGACTATGGGTATGCCAGAAGATGGACATATTTGCGCCAAAGAGTCTCCAACCCACCAAAATTATCTGGCTCGCTCTAAGCTTCTGTGGCTTCGTGGCTTTCACCAATCTGTCTTTACAAAACAACACCATCGGTACCTACCAGCTGGCCAAAGCGATGACAACTCCTGTGATCATTGTCATACAGACAATGTACTACAAGAAGACATTCTCCACCAAGATCAAGTTGACTTTGGTAGGTAGGTAGGTAGGGGGGGGGGGGGGGGGGTTGCAATGTACAAATGCTGTCTGCTACAAAGTATCTAGAATTCCATGCAGAATGGCAGATTGGCATTTATTGAGAATTTACTTTTTTTTTTAATATAAAATACTTTTCTAATTGTACAAACATAACGGAAGTTGAATTATACACAACCAAGCACACAAGGAAAAATACACTTTTACAAACAGAGGTCTTATATACATTAAATGATGCATATCATGTATTGTTTCAGGGCATGTTTTTTTTTATTTTTAACTCATCTTAATGATTGCAAAATAAAAAGATAAAGCTCTCTTTCAAAAAATAAATAAGAAGGTATAGTAGCCTTCAAAAATCTGCATTTTGTGTATAAAGAATTTCAATAATACAATAAAATGATTGACCAGGAAATTGAATTCATTATCATCTTGGAATAAACCAAATGTGACATTATTGTATGTGAAATTGGCAATAATAATATTATATAACTAGCATGCTAGCAGATATCCATAGACTTCTAGTCATTACACCTACTAGCATGCTAGCAGATATCCATAGACTTCTAGTCATTACACCTACTAGCATGCTAGCAGATATCCATAGACTTCTAGTCATTACGCCTACTAGCATGCTAGCAGATATCCATAGACTTTTAGTCATTACACCTACTAGCATGCTAGCAGATATCCATAGACTTCTAGTCATTACACCTACTAGCATGCTAGCAGATATCCATAGACTTCTAGTCTTTACACCTACTAGCATGCTAGCAGATATCCATAGACTTCTAGTCTTTACACCTACTAGCATGCTAGCAGATATCCACAGACTTCTAGTCATTATGTTATCAACTTCCTTCAAACTGCACGCATTAGACATACATATGGTGTCCACTAGTTCATCTGACTCTGGGGAAGTAGATAAAGGGCATCATTGACTAAATCCTGAAGTACCCCTTTCAAACCAGGGCTCCCAAGTGGCACAGTGGTCTAAGGTACTGCATCTCAGTGCAAGAGGCATCACTACAGTCCCTGGTTCGAATCCTGTGTTCCTGTGTGTCTGTATCACATCTGGCCTGGCACACAATTGGCCCAGCGTCGTCCAGGTTTGGCCGGGGTAGGCCGTCATTGTAAATAAGAATTTGTTCTTAACTGACTTGCCTAGTTAAATAAAGGTAAAATAAATAAAAAACCTAATCCTAACTTTTTAAATGTATTTTTATGGTTACAGTAACACTATTTACCTGCTGTGTTCCTGTGTGTCTGTACCCATAACGTTAGGTGATGTGTGTCTGTCTACTAGGTACCCATAGCGTTAGGTGATGTGTGTCTGTCTACTAGGTGCCCATAACGTTAGGTGATGTGTGTCTGTCTACTAGGTACCCATAATGTTAGGTGATGTGTGTCTGTCTACTAGGTGCCCATAACGTTAGGTGATGTGTGTCTGTCTATTAGGTGCCCATAACGTTAGGTGATGTGTGTCTGTCTACTAGGTGCCCATAACGTTAGGTGATGTGTGTCTGTCTACTAGGTGCCCATAACGTTAGGTGTGATCCTCAACTCCTACTATGATGTGAGATTCAACCTCCTGGGGATGGTCTTTGCCACACTAGGAGTGTTCGTCACCTCCCTCTATCAGGTGGTAAGTAGTGATGCTTTGAAGTGCACTTGGACTTAGTGAACACTACAGTCTATGGGTGAACTGGCTGTCTTCCAAATGGCACCCTATTCCCTATGAGTCCTGGTCAAAAGTAGTGCACTTGAAAGGGAATATGGTGCTAGTTGGGATGCGGACAGACTAGAACACGTTAGTGGACTTTCTTGTCTTATTCATACCTTCTATTATCAAGGTGTATTGTACTATTATCTCAGGCCTCATAATTGATTGATGATACATCTCTCTCCCCCCCCCCCCCCCCCCCCCCACATCCCTCCCTCCCCCCCACCTCCCTCTCTGCCCCCACCTTCCTCTATCTCAGTGGGTAGGTGTGAAACAGCATGAGCTCCAGGTTAACTCCATGCAGCTACTCTACTACCAGGCCCCCATGTCCTCTGCCTTCCTCCTCTCTCTCGTGCCCTTCTTCGAACCTCTCTCTGGGGAGGGGGGCATCTTCGGACCCTGGTCCTTCCCAGCACTGGTAAGAGACAAAGGGGGGGGGGGGGGGGGGGAGAGACCACCAATCAGATCTCAGCGTTGACTCTGTCACTGAGAGTTATTCTACAGTTTCCTCTCTCTCTCTCTGAGACACACAGGGAAACATACTGTTGGAAGAACTCAGCATTGTGAGTCTGTTCAGAACCCGATGAATGCCATGGCCTTGGTTTGGTTCAGGGATGGTGAAGTTGTTATCCCACGACCTGACCTCATACTGCATGACTGGGGTTAAAGACTTTTAAGACCAGGCCTAAGCAGACGGGCCAAAGAAACAATCAGCTCTTTTGCATGTAAGGTTAGAAGGGGGGGGGGAGACTTTGGGGGAATTCCTGGCTTAGCCTAAATATTCAAATAGTCTTATTTTGTTAATGTAAATTATTTTGAGAGAAAGAGAGAGAGAGGTGTTTCATACTTTCAGTTTGTCTTCAGAATGAGTGAGAGACTACATCCTGTGATGGATTTACTCAGATGAGATGAGTCACTGAAGACACACAAAGCACTAGGTCCTCTACGAACATGTCAAAGCATGTTCAGCTGTGTGTGGCCTGTCGTCTGCCCAGCAACCAAACCTGCCACTCGGTCAACGGAGCTCACTTCAACACCGTTGTTCTGACCCCTAAGGTCTTACAAGCCTCCACTTCCACCCCCTGGAGATAGACTAGTTATAGCAAACAGTGGTAAAATACTGATGTTGCTAATGCTGCTAACATGCTACTGTGCTGCTGTTACCTTCAGGCCATGGTGATGCTAACATGCTACTGTGCTGTTGTTACCTTCAGAGCATGGTGATGCTAACATGTTGTATCTCTCCCTTCAGACCATGGTGATGCTAACATGCTAACATGTTGTATCTCTCCCTTCAGACCAGGGTGATGCTAACATGTTGTATCTCTCCCTTCAGACCATGGTGATGCTAACATGCTACTGTGCTGTTGTTACCTTCAGACCAGGGTGATGCTAACATGTTGTATCTCTCCTTCAGACCATGGTGATGCTAACATGCTACTGTGCTGTTGTTACCTTCAGACCATGGTGATGCTAACATGTTGTATCTCTACCTTCAGACAATGGTGATGCTAACATGTATCTCTATCTTCAGACCAGGGTGATGCTAACATGTTGTATCTCTCCCTTCAGACCAGGGTGAAGCTAACATGTTGTATCTCTCCCTTCAGACCATGGTGATGCTAACATGTTGTATCTCTCCCTTCAGGCCATGGTGATGCTATCTGGCCTCATAGCCTTCCTAGTCAACCTGTCAATCTACTGGATCATAGGGAACACCTCTGCTGTCACGTATCCTTTTGTTCTGGCTGGAGGTCAAGGGTCAACCAATAGGACTGTCTCAAAATGTCAATTAATCTGTCCGTCGATTCCTCACATGGTCTCTCTGACTCAAAACTCATTGGAGAATAAGGTCAGAGCGGAGGGACCTTTGACCTTCTCCTCCAATATTGTTGATAAGGAGGCGGAGATATGATATGACAACTAGTATAACTCTGGGGTCAATATTACGAAGGTGTGTATGTGATAAATTACAGATTCACTGTGTGCTCCTTTTTTTATTTGCCCTTAACGGTGAACTCCTACAGCTACAACATGTTTGGCCACTTCAAGTTCTGCATCACCCTGTTGGGGGGCTATGTTCTCTTCCAGGACCCCCTATCTCTAAACCAGGGCCTGGGCATCCTCTGTACCCTCACTGGCATTCTCTCCTACACCCACTTCAAGCTGGCAGAGCAGGAGGAGGGCAAAAGCAAGCTGGTCCAGAGGCCATGATAGGCCCACCGGAGTGCCAATCCATAGAGGCTGCTACTCTCATTGGTTGCTTGACAACTCACTGGTTCCCTAGGACTGTTTGAGGGAAGGGCCATGTTGGAATCATAGAACTAGAGGTTGGAATCATAGAACTAGAGGTTGGAATCATAGAACTAGAGGTTGGAATCATAGAACTAGAGGTTGGAATCATAGAACTAGAATTCTATAGTTGGAATGTGATTGTTGAGTGAAAGGGGAACTGGCCAAACAGTGAGATAAAGGGAGATAGTTCTGGCAGGGAACACTAATGATGACGATGATAATACACTGTTAAAGAAGTGGAATGTATATTGTATTGGAAGATGTGGGAGCTCAGCAAGCCTAGTATTAACATAGTTTTTGCATTACACAAGATGCTGTCTTATATTCCAGTATTTTTGCCGGTACGATTAAAGAGAGGACAACTTGCTCTTAACAATGTCCAAATGCTGAAGATACTTTTGCATTATTGAATGATTCTTATTTTTTTTCATACTGTGATCTTCAATAAATTGTATTTTATTGATCGTTTTTGTCTCATTTAGGAAGCTTGGGGAAGTTACCTGAACCTGCCACAGAACATTGAGAGGCCCATTGACAGCTGTATGAATGGAGGTTAGGTAGGGCTACCACTCATTGTGGTCATAGAGAACAGAAAGGACTCGGGAGGGAGGTGGGGGGAGAGAGGGAGGGAGGTGGGGGGAGAGAGGGAGGGAGGTGGGGGGGAGAGTGAGGGAGGTGGGGGGGAGAGAGGGAGGGAGGTGGGGGGGAGAGAGGGAGGGAGGTGGGGGGAGAGAGGGAGGGAGGTGGGGGGAGAGAGGGAGGGAGGTGAGGGGGGAGAGGGAGGTGGGGGGGGAGAGGGAGAGGGAGGTGAGGTGGGGGGGGAGAGGGAGGTGAGGTGTGGGGGAGAGGGAGGTGGAGGGAGGTGAGGTGGGGGGGAGAGAGGGAGGTGAGGTGGGGGGGGGGAGGGAGGTGGAGGGAGGTGAGGTGGGGGGGAGAGAGGGAGGTGAGGTGGGGGGGGGGATAGTACTGCTCTCAACCTATTTATGTCAAAGGTTGCTGAAGTGAATAATGCACATCTCAAATACTTTCTAATTACAGATTGTTTCATGGAAAAAGGACTAAATCACATTCTTTGTTGAACATTCTGATTGCTGCTGGGACAATCCTGAGAAACGAGTACATACAGATTTTTTATTTATTTCACCTTTATTTCACCTTTATTTAACCAGGTAGGCTAGTTGAGAACAAGGTCTCATTTACAACTGCGACCTGGCCAAGATAAAGCATAGCAATTTGACCCAATACAACAACAACAGAGTTACACATAGGCTTGCCCTTTACAAGTTAGTCAACATGATATCATACAGGGCTTGAATAAGAGTTGGGTCGTTATTCATTAGTGCACACTGTAGCAAAACGTTTTGCAACAGATAATCCAAAACTAAGCGTTTCTTACTGGACAAGTTCAGTTATTCCTTCCCTGTTTCAGTCTGTTTTCTTATGTTTGGCGTCTAGTGAATTACGAACCTGCGATGGGAGTTGGTGTGGGAACGAGACGGATCTAGGTGGGGTACTGTGCTACAAGGTACAGGCAGTTCCCTGGGTCTCAGACAGTGGCCTCAGTGTTCTGCTGTCTGCTCAGCCTCTCTAGGTTCACAGGCCTGCCATTGTGGCTCAGTGTAGTAGTGTGTACACACCCAACCGCCAGAGGCCAACAAAAAACACATGAGCCAAAATAACAAGCACATATCTGTGGTGGCACAGAACTTCAGCCTGCGTCCCAAATGCCACCCTACTCCCTATATAGTGCACTACCTTTGACAAGAGCCCCGTGGGGAAATAGTACCCTAATAGAAAGGGAATAGGATGCCATTTGTGACACGGCTTCCACGTTCAGTGTAAACTGGAACTGAATGGTTACGTGGCTATTTTACAACTCTTCAACGCTAGCCTATCCTGCTCATTTGCAAAGTCAATGAAGCCGGTGAGAGACGTGCCGTGAGGCTGATGAGACGGCATCATGTAAGATTATTTAGTATTTATAGAATTATTTCCAGTCGTCAGAGACACATCCACTAAATCTAATCACAATGTCCATTACTTTACAAAATTCTATAATCCTAATCCCATTCGTTGAAGCAAGTGGATAACTTGACTTTAAATCGTAAAACTTTAATGACTTTAATATTTTTAAGACATTCAGGCTAAATCCAAATGTGTGTTTTAAAATGGCCTTTGTCATTCCATTTGTACTAATTTAGAAGTTTATAAAAGGATTAATAACATTTATCGGAGGTTATAAGGCTTCATAACACTTATTGGAGGTTATAAGGCTTAATAACATGCCCTGACATGTTGAGGCTCTGAAAGAACATGTCGTTCTACAAATAACATCTGACTCATTCTTTTAGCCCTTCTAGGAAGGAGAGGGGGAGCCGACTGGAAAAGATGCCACCGATACCAGAGAAGACCAAAAACCTTCTGCTGCTTCAAGGACAAATACAGGTTTTTTAGATGGATTTTGATGCACAGGGTACTACTATCAACAAATCACAACCATTTAAAATGAATCTTCCACTTTTCATTTTGTCCATCCATTAAACACATTTGTAAATGATTTCACTAATCCAAATCAAGGAGCCCTTTCTGACCGGTACACCTTCATCTTCTGTTGTTGATTCACTGATATCAGTTTATTCTCTGTTCTAGCCAAAGGACTAGCATCATAAGGACAAGCATCATGGACTAGCATCATAAGGACAAGCATCATGGACTAGCATCATAAGCACTAGCATCATGGCACTATGATGATGAAGTGTGAACTGCCAGGACATGTCTCAGCATCCGACCAGACCAGGGGCAGAGTAGGACTGCTGATCTAGGATCAGGTCCCCCATGTCCATGTTATCTTATTCATTGTGATCTAAAAGGCCAAACTAATCCTAGATCAGCACTCCTACGCTTGATAAATGGCCCTAGAGCAGAGCTGGTTGACAGAATAACAGAACATAACACAAACACACTTTTGTCTCTGGCAGAGGGAGGCAATGATTTCACAGTCAGCAAGCAGCCATGTGAAGAGTCACAATGCCCCTGTCTCAATGAGCGAGTGCCATGTCCAGGGATTGACCCATATTGGAGTGATGATACAGAAAACACTGTTGTAATTCCTCTCTCAGGGGATAATGATGATGAATACACTTATAAAGCTAGAAACCTGTCTATTATATGAATTCAATGTGATTGATTTATTCTTCACACCGACTGTGTGACTTGAATGACGACCAATGTCATTTCCCCTCGGATGATTGTATCAATGATTAGGCAAAGAATGCATTGATGAATCAATCCAGCCAAATCAGGTCTTGGCTGAGCTCGTTGATAGTTCCCATGTTTCTTTCCACTATAAAACGATGAACATTCCCCACGTGCAGGTAGTCTATTTTATTCTTCTTCTTCTTGTAAAAACAGACATATTTTTCTTCTTCTTGTGATTGATTCGTCAACCTGATTCATCTTCAGTGCTCGTGCCTTACTTTGGACCCGCCACTAGGGGCGACAAAATTAACGTTCGTTTTCCTCGCTAACTTTTACAAGCAAGTTATTGGATTGTGAAAGTAACGTAAGTGAAGCCAATAATGTTGCTCTAAATCTATTTAAAATGTGCTATGAAAGTTTAAATGGCAAGCTATTGTGTATAATAACTTTAACCGTGTGTTATTTTGACATGTAATTTGTACAACCACTTTATTTTATAGCTAACGTTTGAATAGCATTAGCCACATGCTACAAGGCCTCTCATCCTCGTGTTTTCCTGTTGGCTAAAACGGGAAACCACTAGTAAGGAGTTCACGTTGAATAGCTAGACGTCGACACATAGTAACGAAGTTGTTGTGGTAGCTAGTAGTACGGCGACTAAACATGTAATGTAATGTTAACCTAGCAAGAGTGTCGTCAAAAAAAACGTTTGTTTTTCTATCTGGTGGTGTCGTAGTTACCCATCTAAATACAAAATCAAAATACACATGAAGATGCCTCAAAAAAAGTGCTGCCTGGGTCAGCGACTTGCCAGTCAACGTCCGGACTATAGTAGTTCCTCGCTCAACAGTTTTATTTTTGGCGTAACGTTAGTGGTTGTCACACATGTATTGTAAATACCACACATTGAATATAGCTAGATATAGCTAGCTACATTTGACTGTAACGTTGATGTTATTAATAAGTTATCAGATATACTAACTTGTCAATATTGCACACTGGTCTACTTTTACTGGCTTGCAGAGTCCCACAACTGGGTCGTGGGTCTTTCCAAGCTGTTTGTCTTCATTTTGTTTTGACAGATTGATAGGAAACTATCCCATTTGGTTTGGTTGCAATAAAAGGATGAGGATTGAAGTGTAGGTAACGTTACTTTTCGCAGGTCAGTTTCTTTCATGCGATTGAATAACATTGATGGGTATCTGCAACAGAGAAACTAATCTCAACATGACCAAATGTTAGATCAGATAAAACATTATCAGTGAGTCCAGATGTCAAACCCCTCTTAATGTTAGTGACTAATCGTTACTTTGGCTTTAATCCCATACTTTGTAATTTCATATCCACGGTGGTAACGTTAATATCCAGTGGCAACCAGCTTTCATGTCCAATATTTCAGCTGTCAACTTGCATGGCTCTTCCTTTGTTTGGAAAAGCAATAGCTAAGGGAGTCAGTTAAGACGAGACACCCTTCCTCCAACCCTGCCCATGTCAGTCAAACAGCTGATTATTACACAATGCAGAGCTGTAGTAAACTGGGACATGCCCGGGCATATCCAACTCTAGCGGCTAGCTCAGCACTAAGGGTGGAGGCGGATGCACAGACGCAGGGTGACCGCTAGGTGTGCTCGTCATATGCTAAAACATGTTACGTGAGGTTAGTTATCTAGTTTCAACCATACGGCGGCTGCGCCCAATAGCATCCTGGCGTTAACAGCCGGAGCAGTGCTAGTCCTGACATGTCTCTCTGTGCCTATTTAAATCCGGGGGAGACGGGGAAGTGGTTCCTAACGCTACCAGCCGAGCTGAAGCACTTTATGTACAGAATATGAAGGGTGTATTATAGAGGGGGTGTATCAAGAACATCTCATTAGTACTTCTATTTATTTATTTAGGTAAACTTGTTTTTGTCTTCCGAAGCTTTACCTTGACATTGTATGTAATTGTATACTTTTATAAGGCGTTTGCATGTTCACTTGGAAATGAAAATGTATTTTACCTCCTACTCTTCGACAGGTGAGAGACAGAATGGCAGAGAATTGTGAGAGAATGTCAGAATGGCATAGAAGCAGTTCCCAAATAAATACCTTGGACAATGAGAAACTTGTAAGTATCAATCTCTGTCTCTCTGTCACACTGTTTAAGTCAGTCATTTGTTTACAGTTACATAGAATGTAAAAAATAATGTTTTATGTGCTATATTTCCACAGGTACGACCTAAAGAGAAACTGCGCGTGTTATTGCAGCAGGCAGGTGCAGACAAAGACGTTTTCACCATGAAAGAGGTAAGAAGTGACCTGACAGCTTATATCCTGCTGGCTTAACTTTAGTTAATCAAGATATTGTTCCAGGAAGCAGACAGAGGAAACCTTTTTAAGATCCTCAATAGACATTATCTCACAGACTTTTCAGTTTCTGTAATTATTTTCTAGTCTCACATTTTTTTTTTTTAAATAAAGTTTTTTTTTTCCACATTTAAATATTTAATGTGGTGAATTTCCAATTGCAGTATATCTTAGAGTTTACTCCTAGAATAGTGGATATTAGTTCCTAAGGGGGGGGAAACTCACTCTTAATTTGTCGTTAGCAGCCAAACTACTGGCATATAGATTGTGTAGGTGTTTCTGGATTATTCTCTGCATTGCTGGATTTAAACACTAGTTTCACTATTGATTGTCACTTTCATAAACTAAGCACTGCATACGGTAGATGCTGTCACATACTAGAATGGCTTTTGACTTGGTTCTATTGTTTTCCCATTGATATGCTGTTTTACCTACTCTCGTTGATTGAACTGATTGTAGTGTCTACTGAGCTAGAATACAACTGCACTGTCATTTAAGAGCTATGATTGGCTAGCAGGCAGGCCACCTTGGTTTGAGGACACGTCACACAGCTTTGATGAGACACGTCAGAGAGGGGGGGGGGGGGGGGGGGGTCTGTCTGTGTGAGAGTCTGAGTCATAGAGAGAGACTGGTGATTATCTTAGTTAGAATGTTAGAACTGGTGATTATCTTAGTTAGAATGTTAGAACTGGTGATTATCTTAGTTAGAATGTTAGAACTGGTGATTATCTTAGTTAGAATGTTAGAACTGGTGATTATCTTAGTTAGAATGTTAGAACTGGTGATTATCTTAGTTAGAATGTTAGAACTGGTGATTATCTTAGTTAGAATGTTAGAACTGGTGATTATCTTAGTTAGAATGTTAGAATGTTCAGTCACCTCTTGACCTCTACTCTGACTCACTGGGGTTCTAACGGACCTCTGGAATGTCTAACTAGTCTGGGACTCCGTGTTTGGCTCCTTCCTCTCTGTTGTTCATCAGAGAGACAGAGTTATCTCAGAGAGAGGGAGGCGCTCCTCTGATGCTTTAGTTTATAGAGTGTATGGGAGTTCTGAACTTTTTACTGGTCCACATTGATTGCTGGAAAATGTGTTTACAGTCTGTGTAATCTGCTTTTATGATAAGGAACTGATGTCTTCATGCCAGTGATCAGTCTATCACAATAGCCTCCTGTCAACTAGAGAAGTATATTGGGTGGAGTCCTATACTTCTACCCAGTGCAGTGATCATGTGTCTATCAGTTGCCTGTCTAAATTGTGACCCAGAATATTCTGGATCAGTATGGGATGAGTTGTATCACCTAGACTGAGACAGGACAGTCTGGATCAGTATATGGAGGGTATCAACTAGACTGAGACAGGACTGTCTGGATCAGTATATGGAGGGAGGGTATCAACTAGACTGAGACAGGACTGTCTGGATCAGTATATGGAGGGTATCAACTAGACTGAGACAGGACAGTCTGGATCAGTATATGGAGGGAGGGTATCAACTAGACTGAGACAGGACTGTCTGGATCAGTATATGGAGGGAGGGTATCAACTAGACTGAGACAGGACTGTCTGGATCAGTATATGGAGGGAGGGTATCAACTAGACTGAGACAGGACTGTCTGTATCAGTATATGGAGGGAGGGTATCAACTAGACTGAGACAGGACTGTCTGGATCAGTATATGGAGGGTATCAACTAGACTGAGACAGGACTGTCTGGATCAGTATATGGAGGGTATCAACTAGACTGAGACAGGACTGTCTGGATCAGTATATGGAGGGAGGGTATCAACTAGACTGAGACAGGACTGTCTGGATCAGTATATGGAGGGAGGGTATCAACTAGACTGAGACAGGACAGTCTGGATCAGTATATGGAGGGAGGGTATCAACTAGACTGAGACAGGACTGTCTGGATCAGTATATGGAGGGTATCAACTAGACTGAGACAGAACTATTGTTGGTACAGTCTTATCCTGAGATATTCCCAGGCTTCTCCTCTTGACCCCTGCCTGTACCCCCTGTTACTCTCTCTCTCCTCTTGACCCCTGCCTGTACCCCCTGTTACTCTTTCTCTCCTCTTGACCCCTGCCTGTACCCCCTGTTACTCTCTCTCTCTTCTTGACCCCTGCCTGTATCCCCTGTTACTCTCTCTCTCCTCTTGACCCCATGCCTGTATCCCCTGTTACTCTCTCTCTCCTCTTGACCCCTGCCTGTATCCTGTTTCTCTCTCTCTCCTCTTGACCCCTGCCTGTACCCCCTGTTACTCTCTCTCCTCTTGACCCCTGCCTGTACCCCCTGTTACTCTCTCTCTCTTCTTGACCCCTGCCTGTATCCCCTGTTACTCTTTCTCTCCTCTTGACCCCATGCCTGTATCCCCTGTTACTCTCTCTCTCCTCTTGACCCCTGCCTGTATCCTGTTTCTCTCTCTCTCCTCTTGACCCCTGCCTGTACCCCCTGTTACTCTCTCTCCTCTTGACCCCTGCCTGTACCCCCTGTTACTCTCTCTCTCTCCTTGACCCCAGCCTGTATCCCGTTACTCTCTCTCTCTCTCGTGTGTGATGTGCTGTGGTGTTGACCTCTGACCCCTGTGCTGTCTAATTTGTCAGGTGATATTCTACCTGGGCCAGTACATCATGAAGAAACAGCTTTATGACATGAAGCAGCAACACATAGTGCACTGTGCTGACGACCCCCTGGGGGCTGTACTGGGAGTGGACAGCTTCTCTGTTAAAGAACCCCGGTGAGGACACACACACACACTGCACGGTGTGGACATCTTCTCCATCAAAGAGCCGCGCACACACACTCGCACAATAACACACACAGCTTGGGACGGACAATAAACCCCCAACACACACCCTGTTTGCTCGGCTAACATGCAGGCCTCTAATACAGTCCCTCTACACAGTCTCTAATACAGTCCCTCTACACAGACTCTAATACAGTCCCTCTACACAGCATCTAATACAGTCCCTCTACACAGTCTCTAATACAGTCCCTCTACACAGACTCTAATACAGTCCCTCTACACAGCATCTAATACAGTCCCTCTACACAGTCTCTAATACAGTCCCTCTACACAGTCTCTAATACAGTCCCTCTACACAGACTCTAATACAGTCCCTCTACACAGCCTCTAATACAGTCCCTCTACACAGCCTCTAATACAGTCCCTCTACACAGACTCTAATACAGCTCCTCTACACAGACTCTAATACAGTCCCTCTACACAGCCTCTAATACAGTCCCTCTACACAGCCTCTAATACAGTCCCTCTACACAGACTCTAATACAGTCCCTCTACACAGACTCTAATACAGTCCCTCTACACAGCCTCTAATACAGTCCCTCTACACAGACTCTAATACAGTCCCTCTACACAGACTCTAATACAGTCCCTCTACACAGTCTCTAATACAGTCCCTCTACACAGTCTCTAATACAGTCCCTCTACACAGACTATAATACAGTCCCTCTACACAGCCTCTAATACAGTCCCTCTACACAGACTCTAATACAGTCCCTCTACACAGACTCTAATACAGTCCCTCTACACAGACTCTAATGCAGTCCCTCTACACAGTCTCTAATACAGTCCCTCTACACAGTCTCTAATACAGTCCCTCTACACAGACTCTAATACAGTCCCTCTACACAGACTCTAATACAGTCCCTCTACACAGCATCTAATGCAGTCCCTCTACACAGACTCTAATACAGTCCCTCTACACAGCATCTAATACAGTCCCTCTACACAGCATCTAATACAGTCCCTCTACACAGTCTCTAATACAGTCCCTCTACACAGTCTCTAATACAGTCCCTCTACACAGCCTCTAATACAGTCCCTCTACACAGACTCTAATACAGTCCCTCTACACAGCATCTAATACAGTCCCTCTACACAGCCTCTAATACAGTCCCTCTACACAGCCTCTAATACAGTCCCTCTACACAGACTCTAATACAGCTCCTCTACACAGACTCTAATACAGTCCCTCTACACAGCCTCTAATACAGTCCCTCTACACAGCCTCTAATACAGTCCCTCTACACAGACTCTAATACAGTCCCTCTACACAGACTCTAATACAGTCCCTCTACACAGACTCTAATACAGTCCCTCTACACAGCCTCTAATACAGTCCCTCTACACAGACTCTAATACAGTCCCTCTACACAGACTCTAATACAGTCCCTCTACACAGTCTCTAATACAGTCCCTCTACACAGTCTCTAATACAGTCCCTCTACACAGACTATAATACAGTCCCTCTACACAGCCTCTAATACAGTCCCTCTACACAGACTCTAATACAGTCCCTCTACACAGACTCTAATACAGTCCCTCTACACAGACTCTAATGCAGTCCCTCTACACAGTCTCTAATACAGTCCCTCTACACAGACTCTAATACAGTCCCTCTACACAGACTCTAATACAGTCCCTCTACACAGCATCTAATGCAGTCCCTCTACACAGACTCTAATACAGTCCCTCTACACAGCATCTAATACAGTCCCTCTACACAGCATCTAATACAGTCCCTCTACACAGTCTCTAATACAGTCCCTCTACACAGTCTCTAATACAGTCCCTCTACACAGCCTCTAATACAGTCCCTCTACACAGACTCTAATACAGTCCCTCTACACAGACTCTAATACAGTCCCTCTACACAGACTCTAATACAGTCCCTCTACACAGACTCTAATACAGTCCCTCTACACAGACTCTAATACAGTCCCTCTACACAGCATATAATACAGTCCCTCTACACAGCATCTAATACAGTCCCTCTACACAGTCTCTAATACAGTCCCTCTACACAGCCTCTAATACAGTCCCTTCTACACTGTCTCTAATACAGCTCCTCTACACAGATGCTAATACAGCTCCTCTGGTTCTCTAAGACATAATATGGCCTCTAACTTCTAATACAGACTCTGGCCTCTAATACATACTCTGGCCTCTAACACAGCTCCTCTGGTCCTCTAATACAGCTCCTCTGGTCCTCTAATACAGCTCCTCTGGTCCTCTAATACAGACTCTGGCCTCTAATACAGACTCTGGCCTCTAATACAGCTGCTCTGGCCCCCTAATACAGCTCCTCTGGCCTCTAATACAGACTCTGGCCTCTAATACAGCTACTCTGGTCCTCTAATACAGCTCCCCTGGCCTCTAATACAGACTCTGGTCCTCTAATACACGTCCTCTAATACAGACTCTGGTCCTCTAATACAGACTCTGGCCTCTAACCTCTAATACAGACTCTGGTCCTCTAATACAGCTCCTCTGGTCCTCTAATACAGCTCCTCTGGTCCTCTAATACAGCTCCTCTGGTCCTCTAATACAGACTCTGGTTCTCTAATACACATCCTCTAATACAGACTCTGGTCCTCTAATACAGACTCTGGCCTCTAACCTCTAATACAGACTCTGGTCCTCTAATAAAGACTCTGGTCCTCTAATACAGACTCTGTCCTCTAATGCATCTCCTCTAACCTCTAATACAGCCACTTAATATGCTGTCACCTGTTGCATGTGTTGGCTCAGATGTGTACTGATGATTCAAAAATAAGTTACTGATGTGAGCAGCCTTCTGTTTGCTAAACAAATCAGAGAAGTCTGATAGTGAAACCGTTTCACTATGCTAACGTTAGCCTTGTGTGTGTTTTTTTGTTCTTTTTCAGAGTTCTCTTCGCTATGATCACACAAAATCTCCTAGCAGTGAAAAATCAAGGTGCTTTTAACTTTTCTTTCGTCACTTCTATTGTCCTGTAGTTTCTAGTTGATATACATCTCTCTTTTTGAAAAAAAAAAAAACATTTGTACGCTATGCAGTTCAACGTTGCGTAATGTATTGGGCTGATAAGACAAGTGAGGAAGTCTAGTCTATTCTGATTTTTAAAATGTAGATGTTTCTATTTTTTTTCCTTTTTAGAATCCCAATCTGTCTTCACGGAACCCAGGAGCCAGAGTGAACCGGATAGAGGGCCTAAGGTAAGAAGACCTCATAAGAAAGAGCATCTATTCATTGTATTTCTATGGTAGACACATTCAACTAAATGAAGGGAGGTGGGAAACAAGAGCATGTGATTGGTTGAAACATTCCAGTTGGGGGGGGGGGGGGGGGGGGGGGGGGCATTGCTATAATGTTGCCGTACTAGATGGCAGCTGTTTTACAAGCTAGAGCACTCAACTTTGCTATTTTGTAATTCTTTAGTCGTAATTATAAAAATAAATTCCCATGAATTGTTTCCGCTGTAATTTATTACAGCCTTTTGAACATCAGTTCCGGCTTCAACTCATCTGTCCTGGGCTCTTTCTGTAAATCCAACTCATCTGCCCCGGGCTCTTTCTGTAAATCCAACACATCTGCCCTGGGCTCTTTCTGTAAATCCAACTCATCTGTCCTGGTCTCTTTCTGTAAATCCAACTCATCTGCCCTGGGCTCTTTCTGTAAATCCAACTCATCTGTCCTGGGCTCTTTCTGTAAATCCAACTCATCTGTCCTGGTCTCTTTCTGTAAATCCAACACATCTGCCCTGGGCTCTTTCTGTAAATCCAACTCATCTGCCCCGGGCTCTTTCTGTAAATCCAACACATCTGCCCTGGGCTCTTTCTGTAAATCCAACTCATCTGTCCTGGGCTCTTTCTGTAAATCCAACTCATCTGTCCTGGTCTCTTTCTGTAAATCCAACTCATCTGTCCTGGTCTCTTTCTGTAAATCCAACTCATCTGTCCTGGTCTCTTTCTGTAAATCCAACTCATCTGTCCTGGGCTCTTTCTGTAAATCCAACTCATCTGCCCTGGTCTCTTTCTGTAAATCCAACTCATCTGTCCTGGTCTCTTTCTGTAAATCCAACTCATCTGTCCTGGTCTCTTTCTGTAAATCCAACTCATCTGTCCTGGGCTCTTTCTGTAAATCCAACTCATCTGTCCTGGTCTCTTTCTGTAAATCCAACTCATCTGTCCTGGGCTCTTTCTGTAAATCCAACTCATCTGTCCTGGGCTCTTTCTGTAAATCCAACTCATCTGCCCTGGGCTCTTTCTGTAAATCCAACTCATCTGCCCTGGGCTCTTTCTGTAAATCCAACTCATCTGCCCCGGGCTCTTTCTGTAAATCCAACTCATCTGCCCTGGGCTCTTTCTGTAAATCCAACTCATCTGTCCTGGTCTCTTTCTGTAAATCCAACTCATCTGTCCTGGGCTCTTTCTGTAAATCCAACTCATCTGCCCTGGGCTCTTTCTGTAAATCCAACTCATCTGCCCTGGGCTCTTTCTGTAAATCCAACTCATCTGCCCTGGGCTCTTTCTGTAAATCCAACCCAATTTTACAGGCTGCCCCTTGAGAGAACTTTTGGGTTTGGCTTTTGTAGCCCCTAGTGTTTAACCAGGGCTGGGATAATGTGAATGTTGCATTGACTATACAGTGTAGCTGGTACTGTCTGATACTTGTGAGATCTGTTTAGGACAGTTTGGTACTGTCTGATACTTGTGAGATCTGTTTAGGACCGTTTGGTACTGTCTGATACTTGTGAGATCTGTTTAGGACAGTTTGGTACTGTCTGATACTTGTGAGATCTGTTTAGGACAATTTGGTACTGTCTGATACTTGTGAGATCTGTTTAGGACAGTTTGGTACTGTCTGATACTTGTGAGATCTGTTTAGGACAATTTGGTACTGTCTGATACTTGTGAGATCTGTTTAGGACAGTTTGGTACTGTCTGATACTTGTGAGATCTGTTTAGGACCGTTTGGTACTGTCTGATACTTGTGAGATCTGTTTAGGACAGTTTGGTACGGTCTGATACTTGTGAGATCTGTTTAGGACAGTTTGATACTTGTGAGATCTGTTTAGGACAGTTTGGTACGGTCTGATACTTGTGAGATCTGTTTGTGGTGGAACGCGTGAAAAGTGCATGTACTTTCAGAGTAGTTTGTCGAGCTCGTCATAGGTGGGCTGGTAGCTACTGGTCGCTGGCTATCGACCTATTGGAGAGCACTGCCCTAGAGCCACTCCAAACTGCACACCGCCCCAACCGATGTTCCCTCTGGGTTTTTTTTATCACTGAGCAAATCTCAGGTCTGATGAGCACAAACTTGAACGTTGTGACAATCCTGTTCCTACTGGATAACTTATTTGTATTGCTTTTAATCTTTTTAATGAATTTATCTTATTAACACTTTGTTCTAGCTAGCTATTTGTGTAGGTAGCTATCAAGTAAACGCAATGACGCTTACTGTAAACATTGAGGCATGCACCTGCTTTAAGTTACAGTTTTAACAGTGGCCAAGTAGGCTACTGTGTCTGTTTGATCCTAATGTAGTCCTACCTGAGTGGCCTACCATCAAAAACAATGGAGAAAATTCATCCCATAACATTTTAATATGGAAATAGCTGTTATATCTTTCAGCGGACAGTAGCAGCCAATGTTGTAGTGTTCAACGTAGACCTACATTTCATGAGACTTTTGAATAGAAAAAACCATGCAGGGCTTGACCTTTAACCTGTTTATCCATTTGTCCTTCAGACAAATGAGGTGACTGAATATTGTGTTTGATGCAAGAAACCACTTCACAAAATAAAATGCATTATTATTCCTATACCATTTACTACAGAGAATCAGATACATTATACTACCCTCTGCCTATTGGCTACTTAGCTTATTCAAACCTGTCTCAAAATACAACACTGCCCCTTTAAGACAAAAAAAACAAACAGATTTTTACCTGACTGGCTTTTTGAAATATGTCTAGAAATGTACACGTTTTGTGCTCTTGTAGGAAGCTATCACTCCCCTAATGCTGACTACTAATGATCTATAACTGGGCTAATAACTGACTAACTAGAAAATAATATGAACAAATGTGCACAGGTCGGTCTCGCTTGGATCTCAAAACAAGCGCATCTACTCACGACCGCTCATGCTGTAAACACAGTCCAGTTCATCTACTCACGACCGCTCATGCTGTAAACACAGTCCAGTTCATCTACTCACGACCGCTCATGCTGTAAACACAGTCCAGTTCATCTACTCACGACCGCTCATGCTGTAAACACAGTCCAGTTCATCTACTCACGACCGCTCATGCTGTGAACACAGTCCAGTTCATCTACTCACGACCGCTCATGCTGTGAACACAGTCCAGTTCATCTACTCACGACCGCTCATGCTGTGAACACAGTCCAGTTCATCTACTCACGACCGCTCATGCTGTGAACACAGTCCAGTTCATCTACTCACGACCGCTCATGCTGTAAACACAGTCCAGTTCATCTACTCACGACCGCTCATGCTGTAAACACAGTCCAGTTCATCTACTCACGACCGCTCATGCTGTAAACACAGTCCAGTTCATCTACTCACGACCGCTCATGCTGTAAACACAGTCCAGTTCATCTACTCACGACCGCTCATGCTGTAAACACAGTCCAGTGAATGGCACAGATCCATATATGGCAATGGTCTATTTGCATATAGGCCTACTGCAGCTCTGATTGGTTATGGCTCACCGGCCTGAGTCGTGCCTGTCAATGCAACTAGAATCCTACTCATTCTGACCACTTTCTAATTTTCCACTTCTCTTTGGCAGTTGTAAATAAACAAATAGGAATGATTAGTAGCATTTTTAAAAATGTAGACTATTTAACAAAAGTAATTGCGAGCACATTAAGATGTTTTGATGGTATTTCAGTCTGCTCAACAGACGTTTCTCACGTCTTTCAATTCTGTATTTCACCACTGCTTTCCCGTAGTTAAACCACGTAAGAGAGCAGCCGAAGTCTTCTGGAAACCTTGGTTTACAACCCGTCTCAAAAATTGTTGTATAGCGGGGTGGGCCACCGTTGCTAAATGAATATAGGGGGAAACACTTCTCCATCACACTCCATTTTAAAGAGTTACAAACAGACTTGTAAATCAAATCTAATTTTATTGGTCACATACACATATTTAGCAGATGTTATTGCGAGTGTAGTGAAAAATGCTTTGTGATCAAACTAATTGCCTAGCTCTGGGTCACAGACATAAACATACTCGACCTCAAGTTGAACCAACTTTAGTTTTTGTTGCAGAGGGATGTTTATACTGGCACGTGTTCCAAAGACTGTCTCCCTTGGAGCTTCTGATGCGGGTTTTTTTCCTGTGATGTCATTTTAAGTGGTAGCTGTGCCTGAGTGAGTTTTATAGACAGACCCCCCTCGGTGTCCTGGTTCACTGGTTGATTTCTCTTAACGGTTCCTTCTGTTTAATCTGTTTTACAGGAGACGGACTCAGACTGTCATTCATCATCTACCTCAGAACGCAGGAGGAGAAGGAGGAGTAGTGACCCTGGTGAGTGTCTGCCTGTCTGTCTGCCTGCCTCTCTCGGTCTGTCTACCTCTCTGCCTGCCTGCCTTCCCCTCTGTCTGCCTTCCCCTCTGTCTGCCTGCTTCTCTGTCTGCCTGTCTGCCTGCCTCTCTGTCTGCCTGCCTGCCTCTGTCTGCCTGCCTGCCTGCCTCTGTCTGCCTGCCTGCCTGCCTCTGTCTGCCTGCCTGCCTGCCTCTGTCTGCCTGCCTGCCTGCCTCTCTGTCTGCCTGCCCCTCTGTCTGTCTGTCTGCCTGCCCCTCTGTCTGTCTGTCTGCCTGCCCCTCTGTCTGTCTGTCTGCCTGCCCCTCTGTCTGTCTGCCCGCCCCTCTGTCTGTCTGCCTGCCCCTGTCTGTCTGCCTCTCTGTCTGCCTGCCCCTGTCTGTCTGCCTGTCTCTCTGTCTGTTGTTGTAGTACTCCAGCAGTGTGTACATAAACCTACACCTACTAACTACACCAGTCCTGCTCATGTGGATCTGTGCTGTACCTTTTCTCCTGGATAAATACTGTCATGTCAGGCCTCATGGCTTCATGTGTTGCACAGTCAAGTCTGTTGGGGAAGCAAAGACCGAGTTCTGGAATGATTAGAACCCCAGTCCCTTCTAATGGTTCCGTAGGAACACTCTGGTCTGGAGGCTGTGGAGAATGCATCAAAGCATAGAACCCCAGTCCCTTCTAATGGTTCCGTAGGAACACTCTGGTCTGGAGGCTGTGGAGAATGCATCAAAGCATAGAACCCCAGTCCCTTCTAATGGTTCCGTAGGAACACTCTGGTCTGGAGGCTGGGGAGAATGCATCAAAGCATAGAACCCCAGTCCCTTCTAATGGTTCCGTAGGAACACTCTGGTCTGGAGGCTGTGGAGAATGCATCAAAGCATAGAACCCCAGTCCCTTCTAATGGTTCCGTAGGAACACTCTGGTCTGGAGGCTGTGGAGAATGCATCAAAGCATAGAACCCCAGTCCCTTCTAATGGTTCCGTAGGAACACTCTGGTCTGGAGGCTGGGGAGAATGCATCAAAGCATAGAACCCCAGTCCCTTCTAATGGTTCCGTAGGAACACTCTGGTCTGGAGGCTGGGGAGAATGCATCAAAGAATAGAACCCCAGTCCCTTCTAATGGTTCCGTAGGAACACTCTGGTCTGGAGGCTGTGGAGAATGCATCAAAGCATAGAACCCCAGTCCCTTCTAATGGTTCCGTAGGAACACTCTGGTCTGGAGGCTGTGGAGAATGCATCAAAGAATAGAACCCCAGTCCCTTCTAATGGTTCCGTAGGAACACTCTGGTCTGGAGGCTGGGGAGAATGTATCAAAGAATAGAACCCCAGTCCCTTCTAATGGTTCCGTAGGAACACTCTGGTCTGGAGGCTGTGGAGAATGCATCAAAGCATAGAACCCCAGTCCCTTCTAATGGTTCCGTAGGAACACTCTGGTCTGGAGGCTGGGGAGAATGTATCAAAGAATAGAACCCCAGTCCCTTCTAATGGTTCCGTAGGAACACTCTGGTCTGGAGGCTGTGGAGAATGAATCTAAGCATAGAACCCCAGTCCCTTCTAATGGTTCCGTAGGAACACTCTGGTCTGGAGGCTGTGGAGAATGCATCAAAGCATAGAACCCCAGTCCCTTCTAATGGTTCTGTAGGAACACTCTGGTCTGGAGGCTGGGGAGAATGTATCAAAGCATAGAACCCCAGTCCCTTCTAATGGTTCTGTAGGAACACTCTGGTCTGGAGGCTGGGGAGAATGCATCAAAGAATAGAACCCCAGTCCCTTCTAATGGTTCCGTAGGAACACTCTGGTCTGGAGGCTGTGGAGAATGCATCAAAGCATAGAACCCCAGTCCCTTCTAATGGTTCTGTAGGAACACTCTGGTCTGGAGGCTGGGGAGAATGCATCAAAGAATAGAACCCCAGTCCCTTCTAATGGTTCCGTAGGAACACTCTGGTCTGGAGGCTGTGGAGAATGCATCAAAGCATAGAACCCCAGTCCCTTCTAATGGTTCTGTAGGAACACTCTGGTCTGGAGGCTGTGGAGAATGCATCAATGAATAGAACCCCAGTCCCTTCTAATGGTTCCGTAGGAACACTCTGGTCTGGAGGCTGTGGAGAATGCATCTAAGCATAGAACCCCAGTCCCTTCTAATGGTTCCGTAGGAACACTCTGGTCTGGAGGCTGTGGAGAATGTTTTCAGATGACTTCTCTTCACAATGAGTCTCTTCAGGCCCAAAAAAGCAGCCTGCCGGCCTCCACACACACACACAGACACCACAAAGACGCGCCTGTTCCCTGTTTCCTAACGGACCAGGGGAGAATCCACAACAGTCCTAGTCTTCATGGATTGAAACTGACCATTTTTTAAAGGACTGTGGTTTTATTGCTCTTAGCTACTGGTCGTACCTCAGGGCCCAGTACCCAACATACGGCTGGCTGGCTATAAACAAATCCTCCATGTCTTGTGAACATCACATATTCATTGTCATCAAGGGAGAAACAGCTTTGTTGAAGACTTGTCCGTATTGTTTCTATATGTGATCGGATGCACAATATGCTTCTCTAGTTTACCGTCGGAGGAGAAATGGCTTATTGGAAATAAATTGTTAAAAGTAAAACCACTGCTCAGACCCTCTCTGTTCTATTCCAGAGGGGACGTCGTCGACACAAGAGGAGGACGGGTGTGAGTCCAGGAAGAGACATAGGTCAGACAGCTTGTCTCTGACCTTTGATGACAGCATGTCCTGGTATGTGATTGGAGGCCTGAGACGAGACCGGAGGAGCAGCGAGTCTTCAGTCTCACACAGTAACGCTGTGAGTAGCCTCCTGTAACTCTGTGGGGGAGCCTCCCGTGACTCTGTGGGGGAGCCTCCCGTAACTCTGTGGGTCAGCCTCCTGTGACTCTGTGGGTCAGCCTCCTGTGACTCTGTGGGTCAGCCTCCTGTAACTCTGTGGGTCAGCCTCCTGTAACTCTGTGGGGGAGCCTCCTGTGACTCTGTGGGTCAGCCTCCTGTAACTCTGTGGGGGAGCCTCCTGTGACTCTGTGGGGGATCCTCCTGTAACTCTGTGTGGGATCCTCCTGTAACTCTGTGGGGGAGCCTCCTGTAACTCTGTGGGGGGATCCTCCTGTGACTCTGTGGGGGGATCCTCCTGTGACTGTGGGGGAGCCTCCTGTAACACTGTGGGGGAGCCTCCTGTAACTCTGTGGGGGAGCCTCCTGTAACTGTGGGGGAGCCTCCTGTAACTCTATGGGGGAGCCTCCTGTAACTCTGTGGGGGAGCCTCCTGTAACTGTGGGGGAGCCTCCTGTAACTCTGTGGGGGAGCCTCCTGTGACTCTGTTGGGGATCCTCCTGTAACTCTGTGTGGGATCCTCCTGTAACTCTGTGTGGGATCCTCCTGTAACTCTGTGGGGGAGCCTCCTGTAACTCTGTGGGGGAGCCTCCTGTAACTCTGTGGGGGAGCCTACTGCAGTACAACTATTTACCCTGTCAGACTGTAGTTCCACCAATCCTAAATAAAAGGAGGGTGAGATCCTAAACTGGGCTACAACATTATGCAGATGAAGGAATGGGATTATTAATTCCTACACATTCAGACGAAATGTTTCACATCTAGTGTGTGACATCGGTTTGTTCAGTACTTTAGATTCTGAGTAAAAAAAAATGATGACTGTAATTTGTGAATCTTATCGGCAGCAGTGTAAGTCCCATGTTACTGAGCTCTCTCTCTCTCTCGTCTCTCTCAACAGGAAGTAGGTTCATTGGTCAGTGACGCGGGTGACGATGTTCTGAGCCAGGATCTGGGCTCAGACTCTGATAACTTCAGCGTGGAGTTTGAGGTGGAGTCCATCGACTCGGACGCCTACAGCGATCCCGAAGAGGCTTCAGTGTCTGGAGAGGACGAGGTCTCGGCTCACTGTCTTTTCAACTGTGTGTGTGTGTGTTTCCGCTGCATTTATTTAGCTGTGGTGCACCACCACACCAACATAAAGCGGACCTTTTCGATGGTTCTAAAATTATCACCGGGGGGGGGCATGCTCCCGGACCCCCCGAGGAAACATTGGTGTGTGTGTGTGTGTGTGTGTCATTTCAAACAGCTCCCTCTAGTGTCCTGGGGTCAAACAGCAGCGGTTGACTCCCTGTGTGTCTGTCGTTCTCTCACAGGTGTATGAAGTCACCATCTTCGAGGCAGAGGACGAGGACTCGTTCGATGACGACACTGAAATCACGGAAGCAGTACGTTTCATATTACCCATAATGGTGCCTGTGGTCTAATCTAGCGGTGGTGTCTGTGGTCTAATCTAGCGGTGGTGTCTGGTCTAATCTAGCGGTGGTGTCTGGTCTAATCTAGTGGTGGTGTCTGGTCTAATCTAGCGGTGGTGTCTGGTCTAATCTAGCGGTGGTGCCTGTGGTCTAATCTAGCGGTGGTGCCTGTGGTCTAATCTAGCGGTGGTGTCTGTGGTCTAATCTAGCGGTGGTGTCTGTGGTCTAATCTAGCGGTGGTGTCTGTGGTCTAATCTAGCGGTGGTGTCTGTGGTCTAATCTAGCGGTGGTGCCTGTGGTCTAATCTAGCGGTGGTGTCTGGTCTAATCTAGCGGTGGTGCCTGTGGTCTAATCTAGCGGTGGTGTCTGTGGTCTAATCTAGCGGTTTTGTCTAATCTAGCAATGGTGCCTGTGGTCTAATCTAGCGGTGTTGTCTAATCTAGCGGTGTTGTCTAATCTAGCAATGGTGCCTGTGGTCTAATCTAACGGTGTTGCCTGTGGTCTAATCTAGCGGTGGTGTCTGTGGTCTAATCTAGTGGTGCTGTGGTCTAATCTAGCGGTGGTGTCTGTGGTCTAATCTAGCGGTGGTGTCTGTGGTCTAATCTAACGGTGTTGCCTGTGGTCTAATCTAGTGGTGTGGTCTAATCTAGCGGTGGTGTCTGGTCTAATCTAACGGTGGTGTCTGTGGTCTAATCTAGCGGTGGTGTCTGGTCTAATCTAGCGGTGGTGTCTGGTCTAATCTAGTGGTGGTGTCTGGTCTAATCTAGCGGTGGTGTCTGGTCTAATCTAGCGGTGGTGCCTGTGGTCTAATCTAGCGGTGGTGCCTGTGGTCTAATCTAGCGGTGGTGTCTGTGGTCTAATCTAGCGGTGGTGTCTGTGGTCTAATCTAGCGGTGGTGTCTGTGGTCTAATCTAGCGGTGGTGCCTGTGGTCTAATCTAGCGGTGGTGTCTGGTCTAATCTAGCGGTGGTGCCTGTGGTCTAATCTAGCGGTGGTGTCTGTGGTCTAATCTAGCGGTTTTGTCTAATCTAGCAATGGTGCCTGTGGTCTAATCTAGCGGTGTTGTCTAATCTAGCGGTGTTGTCTAATCTAGCAATGGTGCCTGTGGTCTAATCTAACGGTGTTGCCTGTGGTCTAATCTAGCGGTGGTGTCTGTGGTCTAATCTAGTGGTGCTGTGGTCTAATCTAGCGGTGGTGTCTGTGGTCTAATCTAGCGGTGGTGTCTGTGGTCTAATCTAACGGTGTTGCCTGTGGTCTAATCTAGTGGTGTGGTCTAATCTAGCGGTGGTGTCTGGTCTAATCTAACGGTGGTGTCTGTGGTCTAATCTAGCGGTGTGGTCTAATCTAGCGGTGGTGTCTGTGGTCTAATCTAGCGGTGGTGTCTGTGGTCTAATCTAGTGGTGCTGTGGTCTAATCTAGCGGTGGTGTCTGTGGTCTAATCTAGCGGTGGTGTCTGTGGTCTAATCTAGCGGTGGTGTCTGTGGTCTAATCTAGTGGTGCTGTGGTCTAATCTAACGGTGGTGTCTAATCTAGCGGTGGTGCCTGTGGTCTAATCTAGCGGTGGTGTCTGTGGTCTAATCTAACGGTGTTGCCTGTGGTCTAATCTAGCGGTGGTGTCTGTGGTCTAATCTAGCGGTGGTGTCTGTGGTCTAATCTAGTGGTGGTGTCTGGTCTAATCTAGTGGTGCTGTGGTCTAATCTAACGGTGATGTCTAATCTAGCGGTGGTGCCTGTGGTCTAATCTAGCGGTGGTGCCTGTGGTCTAATCTAGCGGTGGTGCATGTGGTCTAATCTAGCGGTGGTGCCTGTGGTCTAATCTAGAGGTGGTGTCTGTGGTCTAATCTAGCGGTGGTGTCTGTGGTCTAATCTAGTGGTGGTGTCTGGTCTAATCTAGTGGTGCTGTGGTCTAATCTAGTGGTGCTGTGGTCTAATCTAGTGGTGTTGTCTAATCTAGCGGTTGTGCCTGTAGTCTAATCTAGCGGTGGTGCCTGTGGTCTAATCTAGAGGTGGTGTCTGTGGTCTAATCTAGCGGTGGTGCCTGTGGTCTAATCTAGCGGTGGTGCCTGTGGTCTAATCTAGAGGTGGTGTCTGTGGTCTAATCTAGCGGTGGTGTCTGTGGTCTAATCTAGCGGTGGTGCCTGTGGTCTAATCTAGAGGTGGTGCCTGTGGTCTAATCTAGCGGTGGTGTCTGTGGTCTAATCTAGCGGTGGTGCCTGTGGTCTAATCTAGCGGTGGTGTCTGTGGTCTAATCTAGCGGTGGTGTCTGTGGTCTAATCTAACGGTGATGTCTAATCTAGCGGTGGTGCCTGTGGTCTAATCTAGCGGTGGTGCCTGTGGTCTAATCTAGTGGTGGTGTCTGTGGTCTAATCTAGCGGTGGTGCCTGTGGTCTAATCTAGTGGTGGTGTCTAATCTAGCGGTGGTGTCTGGTCTAATCTAACGGTGGTGTCTGTGGTCTAATCTAGCGGTGTGGTCTAATCTAGCGGTGGTGTCTGTGGTCTAATCTAGCGGTGGTGTCTGTGGTCTAATCTAGTGGTGCTGTGGTCTAATCTAGCGGTGGTGTCTGTGGTCTAATCTAGCGGTGGTGTCTGTGGTCTAATCTAGCGGTGGTGTCTGTGGTCTAATCTAGTGGTGCTGTGGTCTAATCTAACGGTGGTGTCTAATCTAGCGGTGGTGCCTGTGGTCTAATCTAGCGGTGGTGTCTGTGGTCTAATCTAACGGTGTTGCCTGTGGTCTAATCTAGCGGTGGTGTCTGTGGTCTAATCTAGCGGTGGTGTCTGTGGTCTAATCTAGTGGTGGTGTCTGGTCTAATCTAGTGGTGCTGTGGTCTAATCTAACGGTGATGTCTAATCTAGCGGTGGTGCCTGTGGTCTAATCTAGCGGTGGTGCCTGTGGTCTAATCTAGCGGTGGTGCATGTGGTCTAATCTAGCGGTGGTGCCTGTGGTCTAATCTAGAGGTGGTGTCTGTGGTCTAATCTAGCGGTGGTGTCTGTGGTCTAATCTAGTGGTGGTGTCTGGTCTAATCTAGTGGTGCTGTGGTCTAATCTAGTGGTGCTGTGGTCTAATCTAGTGGTGTTGTCTAATCTAGCGGTTGTGCCTGTAGTCTAATCTAGCGGTGGTGCCTGTGGTCTAATCTAGAGGTGGTGTCTGTGGTCTAATCTAGCGGTGGTGCCTGTGGTCTAATCTAGCGGTGGTGCCTGTGGTCTAATCTAGAGGTGGTGTCTGTGGTCTAATCTAGCGGTGGTGTCTGTGGTCTAATCTAGCGGTGGTGCCTGTGGTCTAATCTAGAGGTGGTGCCTGTGGTCTAATCTAGCGGTGGTGTCTGTGGTCTAATCTAGCGGTGGTGCCTGTGGTCTAATCTAGCGGTGGTGTCTGTGGTCTAATCTAGCGGTGGTGTCTGTGGTCTAATCTAACGGTGATGTCTAATCTAGCGGTGGTGCCTGTGGTCTAATCTAGCGGTGGTGCCTGTGGTCTAATCTAGTGGTGGTGTCTGTGGTCTAATCTAGCGGTGGTGCCTGTGGTCTAATCTAGTGGTGGTGTCTGGTCTAATCTAGTGGTGCTGTGGTCTAATCTAGCGGTGCTGTGGTCTAATCTAGCGGTGCTGTGGTCTAATCTAGCGGTGGTGCCTGTGGTCTAATCTAGCGGTGGTGTCGTGGTCTAATCTAGCGGTGGTGTCTGTGGTCTAATCTAGCGGTGGTGTCTGTGGTCTAATCTAGCGGTGGTGCCTGTGGTCTAATCTAGCGGTGGTGCCTGTGGTCTAATCTAGAGGTGGTGTCTGTGGTCTAATCTAGCGGTGGTGTCTGTGGTCTAATCTAGCGGTGGTGCCTGTGGTCTAATCTAGAGGTGGTGCCTGTGGTCTAATCTAGCGGTGGTGTCTGTGGTCTAATCTAGCGGTGGTGCCTGTGGGCTAATCTAACGGTGATGTCTAATCTAGCGGTGGTGCCTGTGGTCTAATCTAGCGGTGGTGCCTGTGGTCTAATCTAGCGGTGGTGCCTGTGGTCTAATCTAGCGGTGGTGTCTGTGGTCTAATCTAGCGGTGGTGTCTGTGGTCTAATCTAGCGGTGGTGTCTGTGGTCTAATCTAGTGGTGCTGTGGTCTAATCTAGTGGTGCTGTGGTCTAATCTAGTGCTGGTGTGGTCTAATCTAGTGGTGCTGTGGTCTAATCTAGTGGTGCTGTGGTCTAATCTAGCGGTGGTGCCTGTGGTCTAATCTAGCGGTGGTGTCGTGGTCTAATCTAGCGGTGGTGTCTGTGGTCTAATCTAGCGGTGGTGTCGTGGTCTAATCTAGCGGTGGTGTCTGTGGTCTAATCTAGCGGTGGTGTCTGTGGTCTAATCTAGCGGTGGTGTCTGTGGTCTAATCTAGCGGTGGTGTCTGTGGTCTAATCTAGCGGTGGTGTCTGTGGTCTAATCTAGCGGTGGTGTCTGTGGTCTAATCTAGCGGTGGTGTCTGTGGTCTAATCTAGCGGTGGTGTCTGTGGTCTAATCTAGCGGTGGTGTCTGTGGTCTAATCTAGTGGTGCTGTGGTCTAATCTAGTGGTGCTGTGGTCTAATCTAGTGCTGGTGTGGTCTAATCTAGTGGTGCTGTGGTCTAATCTAGTGGTGCTGTGGTCTAATCTAGTGCTGGTGTGGTCTAATCTAGCGATGGTGTGGTCTAATCTAGTGGTGGTGTCTGTGGTCTAATCTAGTGGTGCTGTGGTCTAATCTAGTGGTGCTGTGGTCTAATCTAGTGGTGGTGTCTGTGGTCTAATCTAGTGGTGGTGTCTGTGGTCTAATCTAGTGGTGTCTGTGGTCTAATCTAGTGGTGTCTGTGGTCTAATCTAGTGGTGTCTGTGGTCTAATCTAGTGGTGTCTGTGGTCTAATCTAGTGGTGTCTGTGGTCTAATCTAGCGGTGGTGTCTGTGGTCTAATCTAGCGGTGGTGTCTGTGGTCTAATCTAGTGGTGCTGTGGTCTAATCTAGTGGTGCTGTGGTCTAATCTAGTGCTGGTGTGGTCTAATCTAGTGGTGCTGTGGTCTAATCTAGTGGTGCTGTGGTCTAATCTAGTGCTGGTGTGGTCTAATCTAGCGATGGTGTGGTCTAATCTAGTGGTGGTGTCTGTGGTCTAATCTAGTGGTGCTGTGGTCTAATCTAGTGGTGCTGTGGTCTAATCTAGCGATGGTGTGGTCTAATCTAGTGGTGGTGTCTGTGGTCTAATCTAGTGGTGTCTGTGGTCTAATCTAGTGGTGTCTGTGGTCTAATCTAGTGGTGTCTGTGGTCTAATCTAGTGGTGCTGTGGTCTAATCTAGCGATGGTGTGGTCTAATCTAGTGGTGTCTGTGGTCTAATCTAGTGGTGCTGTGGTCTAATCTAGCGATGGTGTGGTCTAATCTAGTGCTGGTGTGGTCTAATCTAGCGATGGTGTGGTCTAATCTAGTGGTGTTGTTTCAGGACTACTGGAAGTGCTCAAAGTGTGAGGAGTTGAACCCTCCCCTCCCCCGAAACTGCAACCGCTGCTGGACGCTAAGAATGGACTGGTTTCCCGATTCTGACAGCAACTCTGCTGCCCCCAACCTCAAACCCTTACCCCCCAAGCCTACCCCAGCCCCGACAGAGCCTGACGAGACCGAAGGTCTGGATGTCCCAGACGGGAAGAGAGCCAGGTCGCCCCTTCCCCTCCTCAAAGACTCCCAGGAATTGATGTCCGTCTCTGGCCCCGATTCCCAAGACTCGGCCTGCTCCTCCCAGCCCTCCACCTCTTCTTCGAACTCCAACGGCGTGGGCTCAGGCTCGTCCTCTAGCGCCCCCTTCAGTCAAGAAGTGATGGCACCAGACTTGGAGCGTTTCAACAGCCTGGAGGCTCACCTCCCCGCCAGCTGCCTGGAGCCCTGCGTCATCTGTCAGACCAGGCCCAAGAACGGCTGTATCGTACACGGACGCACAGGGCACCTCATGGCCTGTTACACCTGCGCCAGGAAACTGAAGAAGAGGAACAAGCTGTGTCCCGTCTGCAGGCAGCCGATCCAGTCTGTCGTCTTAATTTATCTCAGCTGAGGACGGCTATCGGCTAGACTGTGCATTCCAAATAAGCAGTCTATTCCCTTATGTAAGTGCACTACTCTCAACCATGGTCTCAATAGGACTCTGGTCTAACGTAGTGCACTATATAGGGAGTAGGGTGTAACCCTTAGCTACACAACTCCCTGTTCCTCAAAAACAACTTCAATCCTAAATGAATAAATAATATGTTTTAATTTTGTTTATTTGGAAGTGATTTTATTTATGAACAAGAGTTTGTTGACTCTTATTAAACAAGGTGCCTGTTGTTGTTGTTATTGTTGTGTTGATTTGGGATTGATTTATAGTGTTCAGTCAAATAGCCTTTCTAGTTTTTCAAATGGATCAAATTCTCTTAGTGGTGAAATATTCAATATATTTTATTAAATAAAGAATGTCTAGCAAATTAACAGAGATGTACATTTGGTTTTTCTTAGTTTATTTTCACCTCGTCTTCCCTCTATTCTACACAGATGATAGTGTTTTATATAATTGTATCGATAATGACATGGGGTTTAAACTACGTGAAAGTCAAATGTCTCAATAAAGTTCACCGGTAGAAAGAGACGTTTGTTGTTGACTCTGTCGACAAGAGAGCGAGTGGGTAGTGGTTGCCAGGGGGACGACTTTTCATTTAAATCTTCAGGAAACATGTCTCAACCTGTCCTCTCGTCTAGCCCCATCCATATCTATTGCCCCTGGTGACAACTTGCCCCCCCCCCCAGTCACTATGGTAACCTATTCCTGTTTCTAGTGCACAACTATAAACCAGGGCCCATGGGGAGCCATTTGGGTCACAAGATGACACTAAAACACTGCTCCTTTCTCAAGTCTCAACCCAGGCAAGACGACTAACTGAAGTTTGTAACATTTAAGGCTGTTTATGCCATTGGAGTGCCAAATAGACATTTAAGGCTGTTATTCCATTGGAGTGCCGAAGAGACATTTTGAACAATATTAAACCCAGGTTTTGATTTATATGGGCTAACATGTATTTTGGTTTGCTGTGATTCTAGTTCTTTTGGTAGTTAAACCTTCCCCTACCTGACAAGCCTCCAATCTAGTACTAAACCTTCCCCCACCTGACAAGCCTCCAATCTAGTACTAAACCTTCCCCCACCTGACAAGCCTCCAATCTAGTACTAAACCTTCCCCTACCTGACAAGCCTCCAATCTAGTACTAAACCTTCCCCTACCTGACAAGCCACCAATCTAGTACTAAACCTTCCCCTACCTGACAAGCCTCCAATCTAGTACTAAACCTTCCCCCACCTGACAAGCCTCCAATCTAGTACTAAACCTTCCCCTACCTGACAAGCCTCCAATCTAGTACTAAACCTTCCCCTACCTGACAAGCCACCAATCTAGTACTAAACCTTCCCCTACCTGACAAGCCTCCAATCTAGTACTAAACCTTCCCCTACCTGACAAGCCTATAATCTAGTACTAAACCTTCCCCTACCTGACAAGCCTCCAATCTAGTACTAAACCTTCCCCTACCTGACAAGCCTCCAATCTAGTACTAAACCTTCCCCCACCTGACAAGCCTCCAATCTAGTACTAAACCTTCCGCCACCTGACAAGCCTCCAATCTAGTACTAAACCTTCCCCCACCTGACAAGCCTCCAATCTAGTACTAAACCTTCCCCCACCTGACAAGCCTCCAATCTAGTACTAAACCTTCCCCCACCTGACAAGCCTCCAATCTAGTACTAAACCTTCCCCCACCTGACAAGCCTCCAATCTAGTACTAAACCTTCTGCCACCTGACAAGCCTCCAATCTAGTACTAAACCTTCCCCCACCTGACAAGCCTCCAATCTAGTACTAAACCTTCCCCCACCTGACAAGCCTCCAATCTAGTACTAAACCTTCCCCTACCTGACAAGCCTCCAATCTAGTACTTCTAGCTATAATGGATTTCCCCTCCACAGTGATCTTAGTCTGGGTTGTCATGGTTTCCCCTTCACAGTGATCTTAGTCTGGGTTGTCATGGCTTTCCCCTCCACAGTGATCTTAGTGTTGGTTGTCATGGCTTTCCCCTCCACAGTGATCTTAGTGTTGGTTGTCATGGCTTTCCCCTCCACAGTGATCTTAGTCTGGGTTGTCATGGCATTCCCCTTCACAGTGATCTTAGTCTGGGTTGTCATGGCATTCCCCTTCACAGTGATCTTAGTCTGGGTTGTCATGGCATTCCCCTTCACAGTGATCTTAGTCTGGGTTGTCATGGCATTCCCCTTCACAGTGATCTTAGTCTGGGTTGTCATGGCTTTCCCCTTCACAGTGATCTTAGTCTGGGTTGTCATGTCTTTCCCCTTCACAGTGATCTTAGTCTGGGTTGTCATGGCTTTCCCCTTCACAGTGATCTTAGTCTGGGTTGTCATGGCATTCCCCTTCACAGTGATCTTAGTCTGGGTTGTCATGGCTTTCCCCTCCACAGTGATCTTTGTGTTGGCTGTGAGAAGTATTAAATGTGTCCTGTTCTACTAGTGCTGAGGAATCCCAGGATTTGTTATCTCATATTAAAGACATGTATTTATGGCAACGTCATCACTTCTTCTTCTTAAATCATTGCAGAATCAGTAACTGTCTAGTTCTCCCTGAAGAAGGTGCCTCCCCCTGCTGGTAAAAAGGTGCAATTACATTGTTCAGAATCATCATCCATCCACCAACACATACACCTGGTTCAAGCAAGGTAAATAACTTGCATAGAGACGTTATATTCAACTCCCCTTGGTAACATTTGAATTGGTCCACATTGCAGTTATTCCTTACTTACCACTAAAAAACGAAATGATAAACATCAGAAAATAATTCCTGGCCCAAGGGACATCCGCTGAACAGAACATTAGGAACATCTTCCCATTATTGAGTTGCAAACCTTTTTTTGCCTTCAGAACAGCCTCAGTTTGTCGTGACGTGGACTCCACGAGGTGTCGGAACACGGGCCGGCATCCCTGTGCAACATGATCATTCCAATGCTTCACACAGTTGTCAAGTTGGCTGGATGTCCTTTTGGGTGGGTGGACCATTCCTGGCACCTACTACCGTACTCCGTTTAAAGATGTCGTCTTTCCCCATTCACCCATTGAATGGTACACAATCCATGGTTTCAGTTGTCTCAAGGCTTAAAAATCCTTAACATGTCACTAGGCTACCTGCCTCTAACCATTAGGCTACCCTGCCTCTAACCACTAGGCTACCCTGCCTCTAACCACTAGGCTACCCTGCCTCTAACCACTAGGCTACCCTGCCTCTAACCACTAGGCTACCCTGCCTCTAACCGCTAGGCTACCCTGCCTCTAACCGCTAGACTACCCTGCCTCTAACCGCTAGGCCACCCTGTCTCTAACCGCTAGGCCACCCTGCCTCTAACCGCTAGGCTACCCTGCCTCTAACCGCTAGGCTACCCTGCCTCTAACCGCTAGGCCACCTGCCTCTAACCGCTAGGCCACCCTGCCTCTAACCGCTAGGCCACCCTGCCTCTAACCACTAGGCTACCCTGCCTCTAACCACTAGGCTACCCTGCCTCTAACCGCTAGGCTACCCTGCCTCTAACCGCTAGGCTACCCTGCCTCTAACCGCTAGGCTACCCTGCCTCTAACCGCTAGGCTACCCTGCCTCTAACCGCTAGGCTACCCTGCCTCTAACCGCTAGGCTACCCTGCCTCTAACCGCTAGGCTACCCTGCCTCTAACCGCTAGGCTACCCTGCCTCTAACCGCTAGGCTACCCTGCCTCTAACCGCTAGGCTACCCTGCCTCTAACCGCTAGGCTACCCTGCCTCTAACCGCTAGGCCACCTGCCTCTAACCGCTAGGCCACCTGCCTCTAACCGCTAGGCCACCTGCCTCTAACCGCTAGGCCACCCTGCCTCTAACCACTAGGCTACCCTGCCTCTAACCACTAGGCTACCCTGCCTCTAACCACTAGGCTACCCTGCCTCTAACCACTAGGCTACCCTGCCTCCAACCGCTAGGCCACCCTGCCTCTAACCGCTAGGCTACCCTGCCTCTAACCACTAGACTACCCTGCCTCTAACCACTAGGCTACCCTGCCTCTAACCGCTAGGCTACGCTGCCTCTAACCACTAGGCTACCCTGCCTCCAACCGCTAGGCCACCCTGCCTCTAACCGCTAGGCTACCCTGCCTCTAACCACTAGACTACCCTGCCTCTAACCACTAGGCTACCCTGCCTCTAACCACTAGGCTACCCTGCCTCTAACCACTAGGCTACCCTGCCTCTAACCGCTAGGCTACGCTTCCTCTAACCACTAGACTACCTGCCTCTAACCACTAGGCTACGCTGCCTCCCCATCTAACATTATACCTTTGTGTAACGGGCTAGTCCATAAACAACCTGTGATATATTATTATATCTACATTTCATTTGTAATTACAGGAACAAAAGTGAAGAAACTTTGGCCAAACTTCAGTTTTATTGCATTTATTCAAATACCATTTAAAACAATTCAAACTCTTTATTCCATCGTCTTCATTTCACACAGGTCAAATCTGTGACATGTCATTTTGATTGGCTGACAGCCGTGATATATCAGACATTATAAACTGGGTGGTTGGAGCCCTGAATGCTGATTGGCTGACAGCCGTGATATATCAGACATTATAAACCGGGTGGTTGGAGCCCTGAATGCTTATTGGCTGACAGCCGTGATATATCAGACATTATAAACCGGGTGGTTGGAGCCCTGAATGCTTATTGGCTGACAGCCGTGATATATCAGACATTATAAACCGGGTGGTTGGAGCCCTGAACGCTGATTGGCTGACAGCCGTGATATATCAGACATTATAAACCGGGTGGTTGGAGCCCTGAACGCTGATTGGCTGACAGCCGTGATATATCAGACATTATAAACTGGGTGGTTGGAGCCCTGAATGCTGATTGGCTGACAACCGTGATATATCAGACCGGGTATGACAAAAACATGTATTTTTACAGCTCCAATTACATTAGTAACCCGTTTATAATAGCAATAAGGCACCTTTAGGGGGTTTGTGGTAATATGGCCAAGACAGGATTGAATGGCCAATATGACCACCTAGAATCAATACTAACTATCTATTTTACAACTGATACTACATCTAAATGATGTGTGGGAATAGGGGAATTATCAATGACTTAACACGCCATTTAAACCAGTCAAATCGCAGATTTCCCAGGGAGCCGTTTTCTAATTAAGCAATAAGGCCCGGGTGCTGTGATTACACGGCGTCTCCTTACTACCGAACAGGACCGCGATTAGAGGGAAACATCACGTTGTGTTTTTGACACAGGGGCCACCACCTGACACAGGGACACTGAGGAGTGACACCAAACAAACAGCCCTGGGTAGAGGGGCTCGGTAAATGTGGTGTAGAACGTGTGCAGGTGAGTCAGTGTATCAGAACAGACCTTGTAGAAAGACATCGTGCCGGCTGGCCAGTCCAGATACAGTCCTACTCTGTTGGACGGGGGGGAGGAGGGGGAAGGTATGGTAGTGAGCTTACTATTGATCCAGGCCATGTAACGGTCATCACAACAGACCAGACACCAGGCTTTGTCACTAGGTCCAAGCCCACTATCATCACCCCTTCCTGACCGATTGATTCCTTTATATGTCACACCGATATGAGCTCCTCTCCCACTCCACTCTACCTCCCAGTAACAGCGCCCTGACAGACCCTCTGTACACAGCACCTGGTCGAAATCCTGAAATCTCTCCGGGTGATCCGGATACGGCTGCTCCTCTGTCCTCCATGTCACCGTTCTGTTCTCCTCAGACAGAGAGAGGTTTCTGCTTGCTGTGTTCGGGTCCAGTGAGAGCACACAGCCATCTGATGGGGGAAACCAGAACACAAATTACAAATCATCATCATATCACGATGATAATGTTTCTAGGTGTTAAAGAGCCCCATCAGAATGATAATGTTTCTAGGTATTAAAGAGCCCCATCAGAATGATAATGTTTCTAGGTGTTAAAGAGCCCCATCAGAATGATAATGTTTCTAGGTATTAAGGAGCCCCATCAGAATGATAATGTTTCTAGGTGTTAAAGAGCCCCATCAGAATGATGTTTCTAGGTGTTAAAGAGCCCCATCAGAATGATAATGTTTCTAGGTATTAAAGAGCCCCATCAGAATGATAATGTTTCTAGGTATTAAAGAGCCCCATCAGAATGATAATGTTTCTAGGTGTTAGAGCCCCATCAGAATGATAATGTTTCTAGATATTAAAGAGAACCATCAGAATGATAATGTTTCTAGGTATTAAAGAGCCCCATCAGAATGATAATGTTTCTAGGTGTTAAAGAGCCCCATCAGAATGATAATGTTTCTAGGTATTAAAGAGCCCCATCAGAATGATAATGTTTCTAGATATTAAAGAGAACCATCAGAATGATAATGTTTCTAGGTATTAAAGAGCCCCATCAGAATGATAATGTTTATAGGTATTAAAGCGCCCCATCAGAATGATAATGTTTCTAGGTGTTAAAGAGCCCCATCAGAATGATAATGTTTCTAGGTGTTAAAGAGCCCCATCAGAATTATAATGTTTCTAGGTGTTAAAGAGCCCCATCAGAATGATAATGTTTCTAGGTGTTAAAGAGCCCCATCAGAATGATAATGTTTCTAGGTGTTAGAGCCCCATCAGAATGATAATGTTTCTAGATATTAAAGAACACCATCAGAATGATAATGTTTCTAGGTATTAAAGAGAACCATCAGAATGATAATGTTTCTAGGTATTAAAGAGCCCCATCAGAATGATAATGTTTATAGGTATTAAAGCGCCCCATCAGAATGATAATGTTTCTAGGTGTTAAAGAGCCCCATCAGAATGATAATGTTTCTAGGTGTTAAAGAGCCCCATCAGAATTATAATGTTTCTAGGTGTTAAAGAGCCCCATCAGAATGATAATGTTTCTAGGTGTTAAAGAGCCCCATCAGAATGATAATGTTTCTAGGTGTTAGAGCCCCATCAGAATGATAATGTTTCTAGATATTAAAGAACACCATCAGAATGATAATGTTTCTAGGTATTAAAGAGCCCCATCAGAATGATAATGTTTCTAGGTGTTAAAGAGCCCCATCAGAATGATAATGTTTCTAGGTGTTAAAGAGCCCCATCAGAATGATAATGTTTTTAGGTATTAAAGAGCCCCATCAGAATGATAATGTTTCTAGGTATTAAAGACCCCCATCAGAATGATAATGTTTCTAGGTGTTAAAGAGCCCCATCAGAATGATAATGTTTCTAGGTATTAAAGAGACCCATCAGAATGATAATGTTTCTAGGTATTAAAGACCCCCATCGGAATGATAATGTTTCTAGGTGTTAAAGAGCCCCATCAGAATGATAATGTTTCTAGGTATTAAAGAGCCCCATCAGAATGATAATGTTTCTAGGTATTAAAGAGCCCCATCAGAATGATAATGTTTCTAGATGTTAAAGAGCACCATCAGAATGATAATGTTTCTAGGTATTAAAGAGCCCCATCAGAATGATAATGTTTCTAGGTATTAAAGAGCCCCATCAGAATGATAATGTTTCTAGGTATTAAAAGACCCCCATCAGAATGATAATGTTTCTAGGTGTTAAAGAGCCCCACCAGAATGATAATGTTTCTAGGTATTAAAGAGCCCCATCAGAATGATAATGTTTCTAGGTGTTAAAGAGCCCCATCAGAATGATAATGTTTCTAGGTATTAAAGAGCCCCATCAGAATGATAATGTTTCTAGGTATTAAAGAGCCCCATCAGAATGATAATGTTTCTAGGTATTAAAGAGCCCCATCAGAATGATAATGTTTCTAGGTGTTAAAGAGCCCCATCAGAATGATGTTTCTAGGTATTAAAGAGCCCCATCAGAATGATAATGTTTCTAGGTGTTAAAGAGCCCCATCAGAATGATGTTTCTAGGTATTAAAGAGCCCCATCAGAATGATAATGTTTCTAGATATTAAAGAGCCCCATCAGAATGATAATGTTTCTAGGTATTAAAGAGCCCCATCAGAATGATAATGTTTCTAGGTATTAAAGAGCCCCATCAGAATGATAATGTTTCTAGATATTAAAGAGCCCCATCAGAATGATAATGTTTCTAGGTATTAAAGAGCCCCATCAGAATGATAATGTTTCTAGATATTAAAGAGCCCCATCACAATGATAATGTTTCTAGGTATTAAAGAGCCCCATCAGAATGATAATGTTTTGTTTCTAGGTATTAAAGAGCCCCATCAGAATGATAATGTTTCTAGGTGTTAAAGAGCCCCATCAGAATGATAATGTTTCTAGATGTTAAAGAGCCCCATCAGAATGATAATGCTTCTAGGTGTTAAAGAGCCAAGGGAAAAGGTAAAGTCAGATTTGTTGAATGATCATGTGTTATACTGTATGATCATCACCTCATAACACCCCAATCAATAATCCCAACAGAGCGAGGTCCTGTTAGTGTAACCACACACACACACACACACACACACACACAAACGATCTTTCTTCGAGTCCACTTGAAATAAGACTAACAGGATTTGTTTCTTCTCAGCAGTCAACACTCACATTTTCTAAGCCCATGTTTTATTGTGTACTGTCCTCCATGTTCCACACTGTAGGGGGTAAGAAGAACAGACAGGCAACGTCCACACAAGGTCACCACATCACACCGTCCAGGTCGTGGTAAGTATGTTTGGCTTACAGTACATGTAATTAGCATAACTAACCTGATAGGTCAGAAACATGTATTTAGCATAACTAACCTGATAGGTCAGAAACATGTATTTATCATAACTAACCTGATAGGTCAGAAACATGTATTTATCATAACTAACCTGATAGGTCAGAAACATGTATTTATCATAACTAACCTGATAGGTCAGAAACATGTATTACAGTACGCATACATTAGCATAACTAACCTGATAGGTCAGAAACATGTATTACAGTACGCATACATTAGCATAACTAACCTGATAAGTCAGAAACATGTAATTATCATGTACCGTACGACATGTTTCTGAGCCATCAGGTTAGTTATGCTAATTTATGTGTACTGTAAGACGTGTTTCTGACCTATCAGGTTAGTTATGCTAATTTATGTGTACTGTAAGACGTGTTTCTGACCTATCAGGTTAGTTATGCTAATTTATGTGTACTGTAAGACATAACTATAACCTGATAGGTCAGAAACATGTCTTACAGTATGTCACTCAACATGGACTGACATAAACCCTCTACGTACTTGAGTTTCTCCAGTCTGCAGTGTGGATCCTCCAGTCCAGCAGAGAGCAGTCTGACTCCCGAGTCTCCTGGGTGATTGTAGCTCAGATCCAGCTCTCTCAGGTGTGAAGGGTTTGACTTCAGAGCTGAGACCAGAGAAGCACAGCCCTCCTCTGTGACTTCACAGAATGCCAACCTGCAGAGAGTTTTAACATGATTCTAAAAACACACAGCTATTCTATGGTGGTGAACATAGACTGGCTGTTGTATCCATGTGTACATGTATTCATAATATCATTACTGTGGTGTTATTTGCATAATATCCGCAATACAGCATCTGATTGGGAAGCACTGGCCTATGGCCAATCAGATGTTGTTTTGATGTTTGGCCATATGCCAGTGGCTCCCAAACTTCAATACGCCATCTGATTGGCCATATGCCAGTGGCTCCCAAACTTCAATACGGCATCTGATTGGCCATATGCCAGTGGCTCCCAAACTTCAATACGGCATCTGATTGGCCATATGCCAGTGGCTCCCAAACTTCAATACGGCATCTGATTGGCCATATGCCAGTGGCTCCCAAACTTCAATACGGCATCTGATTGGCCATATGCCAGTGGCTCCCAAACTTCAATACGGCATCTGATTGGCCATATGCCAGTGGTTCCCAAACTTCAACACGGCATCTGATTGGCCATATGCCAGTGGCTCCCAAACTTCAATATGGCATCTGATTGGCCATATGCCAGTGGTTCCCAAACTTCAATACAGCATCTGATTGGCCATATGCCAGTGGTTCCCAAACTTGGGGGTCGGGGGATGGGGTCCCCCTGATAAAATGTGTCATGTTTAAAACTGAATGTTCGTTCTCTTCAGATGGTTCTAGAATTCAACCTGTGAGTGTCACAATGCCCTCATGGCTTTCAGGACCTACATTTAAAGACCGAGCGCAGTCACAATTCTTTGTTTCAGATCATATTGTACAACAGAGGTGTTTGATATCACATCGTACAACAGCCGATTTAAACTAAGAGTGTGAAACTGTGGAGAAAAAAAACGTGATCCGTGTTATTTCCTGATTGGTTGGTTGGTTGAAAATACAATGTACAACTGAACCCTTCTGATCAGCAGGTTGGCATGGGCAGGAGTTTGGGCTTTCCATTGTGACATCACCATGCGGGTAAAAATTGGTTAATAGGACCAATAACAAAAGAGAGTTTCTAAAAACCTCCCTGCCAATCACGGCGCTGTCATGTCATCGTTAATGTGTTGGCATGGGCGGGAGTTTGGGCTTTCCATTGTGACATCACCATGCGGGTAAAAATTGGTTAATAGGACCAATAACAAAAGAGAGTTTCTAAAAACCTCCCTGCCAATCACGGCGCCGTCATGTCATCGTTAATGTGTTGGCATGGGCGGGAGTTTGGGCTTTCCATTGTGACATCACCATGCGGGTAAAAATTGGTTAATAGGACCAATAACAAAAGAGAGTTTCTAAAAACCTCCCTGCCAATCACGGCGCCGTCATGTCATCGTTAATGTGTTGGCATGGGCGGGAGTTTGGGCTTTCCATTGTGACATCACCATGCGGGTAAAAATTGGTTAATAGGACCAATAACAAAAGAGAGTTTCTAAAAACCTCCCTGCCAATCACGGCGCCGTCATGTCATCGTTAATGTGTTGGCATGGGCGGGAGTTTGGGCTTTCCATTGTGACATCACCATGCGGGTAAAAATTGGTTAATAGGACCAATAACAAAAGAGAGTTTCTAAAAACCTCCCTGCCAATCACGGCGCCGTCATGTCATCGTTAATGTGTTGGCATGGGCGGGAGTTTGGGCTTTCCATTGTGACATCACCATGCGGGTAAAAATTGGTTAATAGGACCAATAACAAAAGAGAGTTTCTAAAAACCTCTCTGCCAATCACGGCGCCGTCATGTCATCGTTAATGTGTTGGCATGGGCGGGAGTTTGGGCTTTCCATTGTGACATCACCATGCGGGTAAAAATTGGTTAATAGGACCAATAACAAAAGAGAGTTTCTAAAAACCTCCCTGCCAATCACGGCGCCGTCATGTCATCGTTAATGTGTTGGCATGGGCGGGAGTTTGGGCTTTCCATTGTGACATCACCATGCGGGTAAAAATTGGTTAATAGGACCAATAACAAAAGAGAGTTTCTAAAAACCTCCCTGCCAATCACGGCGCCGTCATGTCATCGTTAATGTGTTGGCATGGGCGGGAGTTTGGGCTTTCCATTGTGACATCACCATGCGGGTAAAAATTGGTTAATAGGACCAATAACAAAAGAGAGTTTCTAAAAACCTCCCTGCCAATCACGGCGCCGTCATGTCATCGTTAATGTGTTGGCATGGGCGGGAGTTTGGGCTTTCCATTGTGACATCACCATGCGGGTAAAAATTGGTTAATAGGACCAATAACAAAAGAGAGTTTCTAAAAACCTCCCTGCCAATCACGGCGCCGTCATGTCATCGTTAATGTGTTGGCATGGGCGGGAGTTTGGGCTTTCCATTGTGACATCACCATGCGGGTAAAAATTGGTTAATAGGACCAATAACAAAAGAGAGTTTCTAAAAACCTCCCTGCCAATCACGGCGCCGTCATGTCATCGTTAATGTGTTGGCATGGGCGGGAGTTTGGGCTTTCCATTGTGACATCACCATGCGGGTAAAAATTGGTTAATAGGACCAATAACAAAAGAGAGTTTCTAAAAACCTCTCTGCCAATCACGGCGCCGTCATGTCATCGTTAATGTGTTGGCATGGGCGGGAGTTTGGGCTTTCCATTGTGACATCACCATGCGGGTAAAAATTGGTTAATAGGACCAATAACAAAAGAGAGTTTCTAAAAACCTCCCTGCCAATCACGGCGCTGTCATGTCATCGTTAATGTGTTGGCATGGGCGGGAGTTTGGGCTTTCCATTGTGACATCACCATGCGGGTAAAAATTGGTTAATAGGACCAATAACAAAAGAGAGTTTCTAAAAATCTCCCTGCCAATCACGGCGCCGTCATGTCATCGTTAATGTGTTGGCATGGGCGGGAGTTTGGGCTTTCCATTGTGACATCACCATGCGGGTAAAAATTGGTTAATAGGACCAATAACAAAAGAGAGTTTCTAAAAACCTCCCTGCCAATCACGGCGCCGTCATGTCATCGTTAATGTGTTGGCATGGGCGGGAGTTTGGGCTTTCCATTGTGACATCACCATGCGGGTAAAAATTGGTTAATAGGACCAATAACAAAAGAGAGTTTCTAAAAACCTCCCTGCCAATCACGGCGCTGTCATGTCATCGTTAATGTGTTGGCATGGGCGGGAGTTTGGGCTTTCCATTGTGACATCACCATGCGGGTAAAAATTGGTTAATAGGACCAATAACAAAAGAGAGTTTCTAAAAACCTCCCTGCCAATCACGGCGCCGTCATGTCATCGTTAATGTGTTGGCATGGGCGGGAGTTTGGGCTTTCCATTGTGACATCACCATGCGGGTAAAAATTGGTTAATAGGACCAATAACAAAAGAGAGTTTCTAAAAACCTCTCTGCCAATCACGGCGCCGTCATGTCATCGTTAATGTGTTGGCATGGGCGGGAGTTTGGGCTTTCCATTGTGACATCACCATGCGGGTAAAAATTGGTTAATAGGACCAATAACAAAAGAGAGTTTCTAAAAACCTCCCTGCCAATCACGGCGCTGTCATGTCATCGTTAATGTGTTGGCATGGGCGGGAGTTTGGGCTTTCCATTGTGACATCACCATGCGGGTAAAAATTGGTTAATAGGACCAATAACAAAAGAGAGTTTCTAAAAATCTCCCTGCCAATCACGGCGCCGTCATGTCATCGTTAATGTGTTGGCATGGGCGGGAGTTTGGGCTTTCCATTGTGACATCACCATGCGGGTAAAAATTGGTTAATAGGACCAATAACAAAAGAGAGTTTCTAAAAACCTCCCTGCCAATCACGGCGCCGTCATGTCATCGTTAATGTGTTGGCATGGGCGGGAGTTTGGGCTTTCCATTGTGACATCACCATGCGGGTAAAAATTGGTTAATAGGACCAATAACAAAAGAGAGTTTCTAAAAACCTCCCTGCCAATCACGGCGCTGTCATGTCATCGTTAATGTGTTGGCATGGGCGGGAGTTTGGGCTTTCCATTGTGACATCACCATGCGGGTAAAAATTGGTTAATAGGACCAATAACAAAAGAGAGTTTCTAAAAACCTCCCTGCCAATCACGGCGCCGTCATGTCATCGTTAATGTGTTGGCATGGGCGGGAGTTTGGGCTTTCCATTGTGACATCACCATGCGGGTAAAAATTGGTTAATAGGACCAATAACAAAAGAGAGTTTCTAAAAACCTCCCTGCCAATCACGGCGCCGTCATGTCATCGTTAATGTGTTGGCATGGGCGGGAGTTTGGGCTTTCCATTGTGACATCACCATGCGGGTAAAAATTGGTTAATAGGACCAATAACAAAAGAGAGTTTCTAAAAACCTCTCTGCCAATCACGGCGCCGTCATGTCATCGTTAATGTGTTGGCATGGGCGGGAGTTTGGGCTTTCCATTGTGACATCACCATGCGGGTAAAAATTGGTTAATAGGACCAATAACAAAAGAGAGTTTCTAAAAACCTCTCTGCCAATCACGGCGCCGTCATGTCATCGTTAATGTGTTGGCATGGGCGGGAGTTTGGGCTTTCCATTGTGACATCACCATGCGGGTAAAAATTGGTTAATAGGACCAATAACAAAAGAGAGTTTCTAAAAACCTCTCTGCCAATCACGGCGCCGTCATGTCATCGTTAATGTGTTGGCATGGGCGGGAGTTTGGGCTTTCCATTGTGACATCACCATGCGGGTAAAAATTGGTTAATAGGACCAATAACAAAAGAGAGTTTCTAAAAACCTCCCTGCCAATCACGGCGCCGTCATGTCATCGTTAATGTGTTGGCATGGGCGGGAGTTTGGGCTTTCCATTGTGACATCACCATGCGGGTAAAAATTGGTTACTAGGACCAATAACAAAAGAGAGTTTCTAAAAACCTCCCTGCCAATCACGGCGCCGTCATGTCATCGTTAATGTGTTGGCATGGGCGGGAGTTTGGGCTTTCCATTGTGACATCACCATGCGGGTAAAAATTGGTTAATAGGACCAATAACAAAAGAGAGTTTCTAAAAACCTCCCTGCCAATCACGGCGCCGTCATGTCATCGTTAATGTGTTGGCATGGGCGGGAGTTTGGGCTTTCCATTGTGACATCACCATGCGGGTAAAAATTGGTTAATAGGACCAATAACAAAAGAGAGTTTCTAAAAACCTCTCTGCCAATCACGGCGCCGTCATGTCATCGTTAATGTGTTGGCATGGGCGGGAGTTTGGGCTTTCCATTGTGACATCACCATGCGGGTAAAAATTGGTTAATAGGACCAATAACAAAAGAGAGTTTCTAAAAACCTCCCTGCCAATCACGGCGCCGTCATGTCATCGTTAATGTGTTGGCATGGGCGGGAGTTTGGGCTTTCCATTGTGACATCACCATGCGGGTAAAAATTGGTTAATAGGACCAATAACAAAAGAGAGTTTCTAAAAACCTCCCTGCCAATCACGGCGCCGTCATGTCATCGTTAATGTGTTGGCATGGGCGGGAGTTTGGGCTTTCCATTGTGACATCACCATGCGGGTAAAAATTGGTTAATAGGACCAATAACAAAAGAGAGTTTCTAAAAACCTCCCTGCCAATCACGGCGCCGTCATCGTTAATGTGTTGGCATGGGCGGGAGTTTGGGCTTTCCATTGTGACATCACCATGCGGGTAAAAATTGGTTAATAGGACCAATAACAAAAGAGAGTTTCTAAAAACCTCCCTGCCGATCACGGCGCCGTCATGTCATCGTTAATGTGTTGGCATGGGCGGGAGTTTGGGCTTTCCATTGTGACATCACCATGCGGGTAAAAATTGGTTAATAGGACCAATAACAAAAGAGAGTTTCTAAAAACCTCCCTGCCAATCACGGCGCCGTCATGTCATCGTTAATGTGTTGGCATGGGCGGGAGTTTGGGCTTTCCATTGTGACATCACCATGCGGGTAAAAATTGGTTAATAGGACCAATAACAAAAGAGAGTTTCTAAAAACCTCCCTGCCAATCACAGCGCCGTCATCGTTAATGTGTTGGCATGGGCGGGAGTTTGGGCTTTCCATTGTGACATCACCATGCGGGTAAAAATTGGTTAATAGGACCAATAACAAAAGAGAGTTTCTAAAAATCTCCCTGCCGATCACGGCGCCGTCATGTCATCGTTAATGTGTTGGCATGGGCGGGAGTTTGGGCTTTCCATTGTGACATCACCATGCGGGTAAAAATTGGTTAATAGGACCAATAACAAAAGAGAGTTTCTAAAAACCTCCCTGCCAATCACGGCGCCGTCATGTCATCGTTAATGCGTCGCTCTCCTTTTGTTGCTCGTAATGTGAAGACAGGTCAAGTCAACGTGGCCTTCGTCAAGCTACACCATTCATAGTTATTGGACTCACATACAGACAAACTAGATCGCCACAACGATTACAATATTTGATATGAAATTATCACAGCGTTGCTTGTAAAAACGAAATTAAAAATAGAGTTTAAAAAGTAACAGCTCCATAAGTGTCAGTCAAGACACAGTCAGATTTATATCTGAGTTTGTTCATTAACAAACAGATGTGGGGAACTGTTATCACCTAAATACAGAGGAAAACTGACCTCAGAATCTCCAGTTTACATGGTGAATCCCCCCGTCCAGCAAAGAGCAGCTTCACTCCTGAATCCAGCAGGTCATTGTTACTCAGATCCAGCTCTCTCAGGTGTGAGGAGGAACTGAGAGCCGAGGCCAACACTTCACAAGATGCTTCCGTGAGTTTACAGCCAGAGAGACTGCAGATACAGAGGCAATACATTTCCTCTGAGTTTCACAGCAGTTGATGGTAAATTACAAACTCTGAAGATAAAACCTGTTGGATTACTGAAAACAAAGTCATTCAACCGGCAAACGAGCCTTTTACACTTTGTAGAATGTCTTTCATGTCGTTATTACAGATGTCCTGATCACTCCGTCGTCGTAGAGAATGTTCCCGCACGGCAGGAAATGGAAACTTGTAATGAATTCAAGGTTTTAAAAAGGCTTTTAAAGTGTGTATCTTCCACTTTAAAACATCAGACTTGATTTGCCCTAACGAAGATTTTAAAAAGTATCAAGCCCTACAAAAACATCCATTAATTATAATCCACATAATCATTTCCTGTTTCTGTAGGGAAAAACATTTGCGGTGAGAAGTTGGTCAAATTAAGACAGTACATCTGTATGTGTTGGGATCGCTTGAGGGACATCGACTTGAGTGAATATGACTGCAGTGTTACCTAGGGAATATGAATGCAGTGTTGCCTAGGGAATATGAATGCAGTGTTGCCTAGGGAATATGACTGCAGTGTTGCCTAGGGAATATGAATGCAGTGTTGCCTAGGGAATATGAATGCAGTGTTACCTAGGGAATATGAATGCAGTGTTACCTAGGGAATATGACTGCAGTGTTACCTAGGGAATATGACTGCAGTGTTGCCTAGGGAATATGACTGCAGTGTTACCTAGGGAATATGACTGCAGTGTTACCTAGGGAATATGACTGCAGTGTTACCTAGGGAATATGACTGCAGTGTTACCTAGGGAATATGAATGCAGTGTTGCCTAGGGAATATGACTGCAGTGTTACCTAGGGAATATGACTGCAGTGTTACCTAGGGAATATGACTGCAGTGTTACCTAGGGAATATGACTGCAGTGTTACCTAGGGAATATGACTGCAGTGTTGCCTAGGGAATATGAATGCAGTGTTGCCTAGGGAATATGACTGCAGTGTTGCCTAGGGAATATGACTGCAGTGTTACCTAGGGAATATGAATGCAGTGTTACCTAGGGAATATGACTGCAGTGTTACCTAGGGAATATGAATGCAGTGTTGCCTAGGGAATATGACTGCAGTGTTACCTAGGGAATATGAATGCAGTGTTGCCTAGGGAATATGACTGCAGTGTTACCTAGGGAATATGAATGCAGTGTTGCCTAGGGAATATGAATGCAGTGTTACCTAGGGAATATGACTGCAGTGTTACCTAGGGAATATGACTGCAGTGTTGCCTAGGGAATATGACTGCAGTGTTGCCTAGGGAATATGACTGCAGTGTTACCTAGGGAATATGAATGCAGTGTTACCTAGGGAATATGAATGCAGTGTTACCTAGGGAATATGACTGCAGTGTTGCCTAGGGAATATGACTGCAGTGTTGCCTAGGGAATATGAATGCAGTGTTGCCTAGGGAATATGACTGCCGTGTTGTCTAGGGAATATGACTGCAGTGTTACCTAGGGAATATGACTGCAGTGTTACCTAGGGAATATGACTGCGGTGTTACCTAGGGAATATGGCTGCGGTGTTACCTAGGGAATATGACTGCAGTGTTACCTAGGGAATATGAATGCAGTGTTGCCTAGGGAATATGACTGCAGTGTTACCTAGGGAATATGAATGCAGTGTTGCCTAGGGAATATGAATGCAGTGTTGCCTAGGGAATATGACTGCAGTGTTACCTAGGGAATATGAATGCAGTGTTGCCTAGGGAATATGAATGCAGTGTTACCTAGGGAATATGACTGCAGTGTTACCTAGGGAATATGAATGCAGTGTTGCCTAGGGAATATGAATGCAGTGTTGCCTAGGGAATATGACTGCAGTGTTACCTAGGGAATATGACTGCAGTGTTGCCTAGGGAATATGACTGCAGTGTTACCTAGGGAATATGACTGCAGTGTTGCCTAGGGAATATGACTGCAGTGTTACCTAGGGAATATGAATGCAGTGTTACCTAGGGAATATGAATGCAGTGTTACCTAGGGAATATGACTGCAGTGTTGCCTAGGGAATATGACTGCAGTGTTGCCTAGGGAATATGAATGCAGTGTTGCCTAGGGAATATGACTGCAGTGTTACCTAGGGAATATGACTGCAGTGTTACCTAGGGAATATGAATGCAGTGTTGCCTAGGGAATATGACTGCAGTGTTGCCTAGGGAATATCATTGTTTTCAAGTGAGGTACACTGCATTTTCTAGTGTCCATTTGGGGTCATGTGCAGACAGAGTTTGGTCCTACACCCTGTCATATGCTAATGAGGCCCTGTGGGAACCTTTTTTTAAATGTGATTTCTAAGGATCCTCACTTAGCTGCTTGCTACCTCGTATGTTGCTTGTAAATGTGAAGACACGTCAAATCAACAAATCAACATGCCTTTATAAAGTTAAAACTATTCATAGTTTTCGGACTCACGTTTTACCAAACTAGATTGAACAACAATTACAATATTTGTCAAAAATGTCCAAGTTTAAAAAGGACCAGCTTCATAAGTGTCAGTCAAGAGACAGTGAGGTGTTGGATATATTGAGTTTAATGCCGAGTTTGTTAACAAACAGATGTGGGGAACTGTTATCACCTAAATACAGGAAAACTGACCTCAGAATCTCCAGTTTACATGGTGAATCCCCCCGTCCAGCAAAGAGCAGCTTCACTCCTGAATCCAGCAGGTCATTGTTACTCAGATCCAGCTCTCTCAGGTGTGAGGAGGAACTGAGAGCCGAGGCCAACACTTCACAAGATGCTTCCGTGAGTTTACAGCCAGAGAGACTGCAGATACAGAGGCAATACATTTCCTCTGAGTTTCACAGCAGTTGATGGTAAATTACAAACTCTGAAGATAAAACCTGTTGGATTACTGAAAACAAAGTCATTCAACCGTATTACTGACCTTAGGATCTCCAGTCTCCAGAATGAATCTTCTAATCCAGGAGAGACATGTTGCACCATTGAGTCTCCTAGATGATTGTCACTCAGGTCCAGCTCTCTCAGGTGGTTGGGGTTTGACCTCAGAGCTGAGACCAGGGCAGCACAGCCTTCTTCTGTAACTCCACAGCCTGATAGCCTGCAGGGTCATTCCATATGAAAATCAATCAATATAGCCTGCAGGGTCATTCCATATGAAAATCAATCAATATAGCCATTTTATTTTACCTTTATTTAACCAGGCAAGTCAGTTAAGAACAAATTCTTATTTTCAATGACGGCCTAGGAACAGTGGGTTAACTGCCTGTTCAGGGGCAGAACGACAGATTTGTACCTTGTCAGCTCAGGGGTTTGAACTTGCAAACTTCCGGTTACTAGTCCAACGCTCTAACCACTAGGCTACCCTGCCGCCCCAGCCTGCAGGGTCATTCCATATGAAAATCAATCAATATAGCCTGCAGGGTCATTCCATATGAAAATCAATCAAAATAGCCTGCAGGGTCATTCCATATGAAATCAATCAAAATTGGCTGTTTTTTGTCCTCTACCTTTTACTTGAACAAAAATGTCCAATCATGTACAGTACACCTGTTAGAGACCCATTTTAGACGCCCCCCCCCCCCCCCATTCTAACATGAGACACCCATATCCTCTCATCACTGATAAAGATGGAACATTGATTTTGATACCATTCTACATCTTATAAACAGTTTTCTCAAACTGTGGATCACTTATTGAACAAGAAGTGGGGTACTGACTTCAGAGTCTCCAGTTTACAGTGGGGATTCCCCAGTCCAGCAGAGAGTAGCTTCACTCCTGAATCGTTCAGGTCATTGTTACTCATGTCCAGCTCTCTCAGGTTTGAGGGGTTTGAGCTGAGAGCAGAGACCAACAGTTCACACGATGCTTCTATGAGTTGACAGTCAGCAAGTCTGCAAATACAGAGCGGATACATGAGAGAGAGGTTGTATTAATGTTAGTGTAAGTTTAGCTTTCCCTGCTAGTGTAAACCTGTGTTACTTTGAATGTCATAGTGAAGTTGATAATACCAGTATGGAGCTATAGTAAAATTGTGCGCCGGCCCTTTAAGGTTTGTCTGTTGTCAAACAGTTGGCACCAGTTCTTAATTATACTATGGCTGGTCCTGTATCAGGCACGTCCTCTGTCAGGCGCGCGTCCTCTGTCAGGCGCGCGTCCTCTGTCAGGCGCGCGTCCTCTGTCAGGCGCGCGTCCTCTGTCCTCTGTCAGGCGCGCGTCCTCTGTCAGGCGCGCGTCCTCTGTCAGGCGCGTCCTGTTTTACTTACAGAATAATTCATGTGAGATGTTTTGTGACCCTGTTTGGAGTTACTGTTTAGTAATATGGAACTCTGTTACTAAGTTAATTGTGGACACCTGTGCATTTATACCCTATACCTTTCTGGACAGGGACCCAGCTATATTTGTCCTGTATCAGACGTGTCTCCTTTCTGGACAGGGATCCAGATATATTTGAGTATCTACAGTAACATGTACACGATCACCTGTCACAAGTACAGGTGTGCACCATGAATACACGACTCAATACTTTTTATGATCAATTTCTATTTAAAAAAAAAAAAATGCTTTTGTTTATTATTTGAAAAGAAAATCTAGTCAGCCAGTGAAAGATACTGCTATACTTACCAGGATAGTGTGATGTGAGTGATATTTCCCAGAATACTTACAGAGCCTTCCTGCAGACTCTCACAGCTGGGAGCAGTCTCCTACGACCCTCCTGCGAGGTCTTGTATTTCTTCAGGTCAAACGCCTCCAGAACCTCGTCTGATATCTGCAGCATGTAGGCCAACGCTGAACAGTACGTAAGAGGCAGGTTTTTGGATCTTTTCTCTGACCTCGTGTATTTCTCGATTTCCTGCTGTACCGAATGGGTTTTCATCTCTATCAGACAGTGGAAGAGATTGATGCACCTCTCGGGGGACATGTCGGCATTCTGCATCATCTTCAGGGAACGGATTGTTTTCTTGACGCTCTCTGGACTGCTTTCTGTCTGTGTCACCAGACCTCGTAGGAGTTTCTGATTGGCTGCCAGTGACATGCCATGAAGGAAGCGGACGACAAGGTCCAGGTGTCCAGTCTTACTCTCCAAGGCTTTATTCGCGGTACTCTTCAGCAGCTCATGTAAGGTTATCTCTTCAGACGTGACTCTAGTCGCCTGGAGGAAAGGCTTCAGTTCATCCATGTTCTTGGTTGTGTAACAATGGTACACGTAGACAGCGGAGAGAAACTCCTGAACGCTCAGATGAACAAAGCAGTACACCACTCTCTGAAACAACACAGACTCTTCTTTAAAGACTTGTGTGCACACGCCCGAGTACACCGAGGCTTCTTTGACATCAATGCCACACTCTTTCAGGTCTTCTTCATAGAACACGAGATTTCCCTTCTCCAGATGTTCAAACGCCAGCTTCCCCAGCTTCAGAAGAGCTTCCTTATCAGACTCCAGGAGCTCCTGTTGATCCATTTCGTCTTTTCCAGGACACTTCTGGTTCTTCGGGCTGGTGTGAATGAGCACGAAGTGTGTGAACGTCTCAGTCAGAGTCTTGGGCATCTCTCGTCTCTCGTCTGTCCTCGACATGTGTTCAAGGACGGTTGCAGAAATCCAACAGAAAACTGGCATGTGACACATGACGTGGAGGCTCCTTGATGTCTTTATGTGGAAGATGATTCTGTTGGCCAGGTCCTCATCATCACGGAATCTTTTCCTGAAGTACTCCTCCTTCTGTTGGTCGTTGAACCCTCGTACCTCTGTCACCTGGTCGACACACTCAGAGGGGATCTGATTGGTTGCTGCTGGTCGGGAGGTTATCCAGAGGAGAGCCGAGGGAAGCAGATTCCCCCTGATGAGGTTTGTCAGCAGAACATCTACAGACGATGTCTGTGTGACATCAGACATCATTTTGTTGCACTGAAAATCCAATGGAATTCTGCTTTCATCCAACCCATCCAAGATGAACATAGCTTTACAGGCAGCGAGTTTCTCTGCATTGACTATATCTAGTTCTGGGTGGAAGTCATGGAGAAGTCTCAGAAGACTGTACTGGAGATCTTTGACCAAGTTCAGCTCCCGGAAAGGAAGCACAAATATGATCTCCACATCTTGGTTTGCCTTCCCTTCAGCCCAGTCGAGGATGAACGTCTGCACAGAGACTGTTTTTCCGATGCCAGCGATGCCCTTCGTCAGCACAGTTCTGATGCTTCTCTCCTGGCCAGCTAAGGGTTTAAAGAGGTCATTGCAGTGGATTGCCGTGTCACGCGAGGTCGGTGTCCTGCATGCCGTCTCTAGCTGCCACATCTCATGTTCATCGTTAAGCCCTTCACTCTCTCCCTCTGTGATGTACAGCTCTGTGTAAATCCTGTTGAGGGAGGTTTGACTCCCTGCTTTTACCAGGCCTTCTATCACACATTCATACCTCCTCTTCAGACTGTCTTTGTGGTTTACTATAGCTCTCTGCAGGCTGACATCCACTGAAAGAGAAGAATAGAATTTGTTGAGAATTTTCATGTGTATCTCGCCTTGCCACATTCACTTGTAATTCCTGTGTATCTCGCCTTGCCACATTCACTTGTAATTCCTGTGTATCTCGCCTTGCCACATTCACTTGTATTCCTGTGTATCTCGCCTTGCCACATTCACTTGTATTCCTGTGTATCTCGCCTTGCCACGTGCTGGAAGACTAGAAGCTCTAACATTTGAAAATACAAAAGGGCCGAGTGTACAAAACATTAAGAACACCTGCTCTTTCCATGACATAGACTGACCAGGTGAATCCAGAAAGATATGATCCCTTATTGATGTCACCTGTTAAATCCACTTCAAATCAGTGTAGACGAAGGGGAGGAGACGGGTTAAAGAAAGATTTTTAAGACTTGAGACAGTTGAGACATGGATTGTGTATGTGTGCCATTCAGAGGGTGAAGGGGCAAGACAAAAGATTGAAGTGCCTTTGAAAAGGAAGTGGTAATAGTTGCCAGGTGCACCAGTTTGTGTCAAGAACTGCAAAGCTGCTGGGTTTTTTCACACTCAACAGTTTCCCGTGTGTGTCAGGAATGGTCCACCACCCAAAGGACATCCAGCCAACTTGACACAACTGTGAGAAGCATTGGAGTCAACATAGACCAGCATCCCTGCTGAACGCTTTCTACACCTTGTAAAAGCCCAATATTTTGTCCAGTCAGTGTACATGGTTTGGTCCAATGAAACATGAGCTTAATGAGCAAAAGTCTTACTGTTTTCAGAGCCTCTCGCTTCATCGTTGGGTTCAGCCCGTTGCAGTAGAACTGGACGTGTCCTGAACCTCTTTCTACACCGAGGACAGCCATAGTGTCCTGACGGAGCAGGCTGCTCCCAGTGTCTGGTGATGCACCGTCTGCAGAACCTGTGTCCACAGGTGATAGAGACCGGATCTGTCAGCACCTGCTCACACACTGCACACCTGGACTGATCCTCTGACAGAGGAGACCATCCACTACACACACACACACACACACACACACACACACACACACACACACACACACACACACACACACACACACACACACACGTAGATGTTAATACTGCTACTTGTGCAGAAACAGAGAAAATATAGGACATAACTCCACATAATTCTACTCCACACACACACACACACACACACACACAGACCACTGCTGTGTTATTCGTACTTCTCTCTCTCTGCTCAGACTATTCATTTTATTACCTGTAGATAGGCAGCACAGTGCATTCTACATAGTGTATTTCATAGTACTCTGTATATCATTCTACATAGTGTATTTCATAGTACTCTGTATATCTTTCTACATAGTGTATTTCATAGTACTCTGTATATATTTCTATAAAGTGTATTTCATAGTACTCTGTATATCTTTCTACATAGTGTATTTCATAGTACTCTGTATATAATTCTACATAGTGTATTTCATAGTACTCTGTATATCATTCTACATAGTATATTTCATAGTACTCTGTATATCTTTCTACATAGTATATTTCATAGTACTCTGTATATCATTCTACATAGTGTATTTCATAGTACTCTGTATATCATTCAACATAGTGTATTTCATAGTACTCTGTATATCATTCTACATAGTGTATTTTATAGTACTCTGTATATCATTCAACACATCTTCGTGCTTTATTACTATTTGATTGTCCATTTATCCACAGTGTTTGACTGTCTAGTTATCCAGTGTTTGACTGTCTATTCATCCAGTGTTTGACTGTCTATTCATCCACAGTGTTTGACTGTCTATTCATCCACAGTGTTTGACTGTCTATTTGTCGACACAGTGTTTGACTGTCTATTTGTCGACACAGTGTTTGACTGTCTATTTGTCGACACAGTGTTTGACTGTCTATTTGTCGACACAGTGTTTGACTGTCTATTTGTCGACACAGTGTTTGACTGTCTATTTGTCAGCACAGTGTTTGACTGTCTATTTGTCGACACAGTGTTTGACTGTCTATTTGTCGACACAGTGTTTGACTGTCTATTTGTCGACACAGTGTTTGACTGTCTATTTATCCACACAGTGTTTGACTGTCTATTTATCCACACAGTGTTTGACTGTCTATTTATCCACACAGTGTTTGACTGTCTATTTATCCACACAGTGTTTGACTGTCTATTTATCCACACAGTGTTTGACTGTCTATTTATCCACAGTGTTTGACTGTCTATTTATCCAGTGTTTGACTGTCTATTTATCCACAGTGTTTGACTGTCTATTTATCCACAGTGTTTGTTTTTACCTCCTTACTGACTTATTGTTCCAATATTATTAGTATTATTGATCACAGTTGAGAGGAAGCATTTCATTGTACTGTTTACACCCTGCTATATTCTGTACACACACACACACACACACACACACACACACACACACACACACACACACACAGTACTGTGAAGTTGAAAGTTTGATTGTAATAGTTCAGAAAGTTCAGTAATGTTTGTAGTCATACTGTGTGTGAATCAGGACATAGTAGTAGTAGTAGTAGTAGCAGTAGTAGTGGTTGTAGTAGTAGTAGTAGTAGTAGCAGTAGTAGTAGTAGTAGTAGTAGCAGTAGTAGTGGTTGTAGTAGTAGTAGTAGTGGTTGTAGTAGTAGTAGTAGTAGCAGTAGTGGTTGTAGTAGTTGTAGTGGTTGTAGTAGTGGTAGTGGTTGTAGTAGTAGTAGTAGTAGCAGTAGTGGTTGTAGTAGTTGTAGTGGTTGTAGTAGTAGTACTAGTAGTGGTTGTAGTAGTAGTAGTGGTTGTAGTAGTAGCAGTAGAAGTAGTAGTGGTAGTGGTAGTAGTAGTACTAGTAGTGGTTGTAGTAGTAGTACTAGTAGTAGTAGTAGTAGTAGTGGTTGTAGTAGTAGCAGTTGTAGTAGTAGCAGTAGTAGCGGTTGTAGTAGTAGCAGTAGTGGTTGTTGTAGTAGTACTAGTAGTAGTAGTAGTAGTAGTGGTTGTAGTAGTAGCAGTTGTAGTAGTAGCAGTAGTAGCGGTTGTAGTAGTACTAGTAGTGGTTGTAGTAGTAGTACTAGTAGTAGTAGTAGTAGTAGTGGTTGTAGTAGTAGCAGTTGTAGTAGTAGCAGTAGTAGCGGTTGTAGTAGTAGCAGTAGTGGTTGTTGTAGTAGTAGCAGTAGTGGTAGTAGTGGTTGTTGTAGTAGTAGCAGTAGTGGTTGTAGTAGTTGTAGTGGTTGTAGTAGTGGTAGTGGTTGTAGTAGTAGTAGTAGTAGCAGTAGTGGTTGTAGTAGTTGTAGTGGTTGTAGTAGTAGTACTAGTAGTGGTTGTAGTAGTAGTAGTGGTTGTAGTAGTAGCAGTAGAAGTAGTAGTGGTAGTGGTAGTAGTAGTACTAGTAGTGGTTGTAGTAGTAGTACTAGTAGTAGTAGTAGTAGTAGTAGTGGTTGTAGTAGTAGCAGTTGTAGTAGTAGCAGTAGTAGCGGTTGTAGTAGTAGCAGTAGTGGTTGTTGTAGTAGTACTAGTAGTAGTAGTAGTAGTAGTGGTTGTAGTAGTAGCAGTTGTAGTAGTAGCAGTAGTAGCGGTTGTAGTAGTACTAGTAGTGGTTGTAGTAGTAGTACTAGTAGTAGTAGTAGTAGTAGTGGTTGTAGTAGTAGCAGTTGTAGTAGTAGCAGTAGTAGCGGTTGTAGTAGTAGCAGTAGTGGTTGTTGTAGTAGTAGCAGTAGTGGTAGTAGTGGTTGTTGTAGTAGTAGCAGTAGTGGTAGTAGTGGTTGTTGTAGTAGTAGCAGTAGTAGTGGTGGTGCCAGTGATTTTGGCCCAGGGATGTTTGTAGTCACACAGTATCGAACATGAGGTCTCATTTACTCGTAGTTCAGATATGGAAGGAAAAATGTTCATCTTACCTGTTAGCTTCCGTGTCAAGTTCCCCCGAGTGACTCATTTTAGAGCACTGACCCCTAAACAGAGATCCAGCATAGTGGTTAACACAGTGACAGCTCAATATTGAATGAGAATTCTTCTCTATTATTCATAACGTTCTCTTAGAAATCAAACATTTACTAAACTGACACATCCAAATAGTCTGGTGATTTAAATCACGTGTACATGTAGTCATGACTGCTAATTATCACCTCTTCTCCATTCCTGCCAGGATTGAATTGGATCCGCGGTAACCTCGGTGTTTAGGCGGTGTCAGAGGTGTAGCTGCTTTGTAGCTGTCAAATCAACAAGCGTCTCCACATGTTATACCTATCGCCGGCATTGTCATTGGATGTGCAGAGTTGCATTTATATAAATCCCACGCAATCCGTTTTTCAAGTTCAAACACTGTCGTCCGTGATGTAATCTACACCTCGATTAGGCTGATATAAATACTTATTGTTAAGTTTAACAACAACAACATTTTTTTTTAACGAGAGTCATTTCTATATAGCCTACACTTTCTTGTTCTGAACTTCTAACGCAGGATGGGTGAGTTCTCTCGTTTCTGGGTTGGGCAAAATCTGGGAATTCTATATCCGGTCTAACGCGTGTGCAATGGTCCAGCTGTTCTATATCCGGTCTAAAGCGTGTAGTATGGTCCATTTGTAGCATGGTCCATTTGTGGTATGGTCTTTTCTCAACAGAAATGTCGTAAACCAAGCGCAAGACCTGTCGTAACGTACCTCGGTTCGAATCCGAGAAGGGGGAAAAGCAGCAATATCTACAGCCTGGCACTCTGAAGTCAACCCGGGCTGGTCTTGGTTATTCTAGCTCGACTTCCGTTTCCACTGCCGCAATATTATTAACAATGTCATGCTGTTAGCTTCGCTAATGTTGAAATGGTAGAAAATCCTTTGGCTACAACTAGAAAGATGTTGCAGAAATATCCCTCTGGTGCGGATGAGTTAACCAACCTGAACTGGAATCAACGTGAAGATGATCAGCTTTAGAAAACCCCTGAGTAGATCTAGTGCTTCGTAGGATAGCCCTCTGGTCTTACTGGAGCTAATAATAACTCATCACGGTGTCTTTAAACCATTCATCTCCTTCTATCGTGTTGCTTTGTTCAACAGGTCACGTTATGCTATTAAGGAATTGTAGGGGAATAAAATGACGTAGCATCAGCCTAATAATAACACTGTTAAGAAAAGTATGGTCAATGGTTTCATACTAAATAACACGAAGCAGGAGCTTATTGTCATTTAAAAAAAACGACAATATATAGAGATGAACAAATTGTAAAATAACCATGATGTAGAAATATATGAACAATATGTTTTTGAACTTGACTCGTCCATGAGCGACTACTGCCATTTTGTATGACTGAACTGCACCTGTCCCAGGTGAAATAGACTGTTAAGGTCTGAGTGTTTGTCATGCACTTTACTAAAATAACACCATACACATACACATTTCCCTACAATAATTTCATTTCCCTACATTTACAATAATCTCTGGCAGAATTCTTACCGTGTAGCCTGAATTCACAACCAGAACATGTCAAGACATTGAGATATTTCCTTCCCGATGACGAGTGCTCAGTATCTATGTTCTAGATACAGTTGATCTTTGAATACAATCATATCTGGCCAAAGTCCAGTGACTCAACACCATAGTATAGCATAAACCTAACAGGTGTTTAACCTGTGGGCAGAAAAAGCCATGGTGCACTATGAAATAGTTAATAATTAAGGATGGATACAGTTTCAACATATTTCTAACTGTAAAGTGTATACCCAACGACCACTGAACATTTCAGCTAATGTAACAATGTAAAGAAATTCTAAGAATCATATGAACACTCATGTTCTTGTTAATAAATATGACTAGACAATATCTATTACATTCTGATTGGTTAATGTTGGGACTAGACAATATATATTACATTCTGATTGGTTAATGTTGGGACTAGACAATATATATTACATTCTGACTGGCTAATGCTGGGACTAGACAATAGATATTACATTCTGATTGGTTAATGTTGGGACTAGACAATAGTTATTAATGTTGGGACTAGACAATAGATATTACATTCTGACTGGTTAATTTTGGGACTAGACAATAGATATTACATTCTGACTGGTTAATGTTGTGACTCCCTCCAGGTATTATCCCTCCAGGTATTAACCCTCCAGGTATTGTCCCTCCAGGTATTAACCCTCCAGGTATTATGCCTCCAGGTATTACCCCTCCAGGTATTACCCCTCCAGGTATTATCCCTCCAGGTATTGGCCCTCCAGGTATTAACCCTCCAGGTATTATGCCTCCAGGTATTACCCCTCCAGGTATTACCCCTCCAGGTATTATCCCTCCAGGTATTATCCCTCCAGGTATTGTCCCACCAGGTATTACCCCTCCAGGTATTATCCCTCCAGGTATTATCCCTCCAGGTATTACCCCTCCAGGTATTACCCCTCCAGGTATTGTTCCTCCAGGTATTGTCCCTCCAGGTATTGTCCCTCCAGGTATTACCCCTCCAGGTATTACCCCTCCAGGTATTGTCCCTCCAGGTATTACCCCTCCAGGTATTACCCCTCCAGGTATTGTCCCTCCAGGTATTACCCCTCCAGGTATTGTCCCTCCAGGTATTACCCCTCCAGGTATTACCCCTCCAGGTATTACCCCTCCAGGTATTGTCCCTCCAGGTATTGTCCCTCCAAATATTATCCCTCCAGGTATTATCCCTCCAGGTATTATCCCTCCAGGTATTGTCCCTCCAGGTATTGTCCCTCCAGGTATTGAATGTTTCTCCCATCGATCGGGTTCCTGCCTATAAATATCTGGGCATTTGGATTGACACAGATTTAACATTTAAATCCCTGTCGAAACCGGGAGAACCATGAGGCGGTGTACAATTGACCCAGCGTCTTCCGGGTTAGGGGAGGGTTTGGCCCAGCGTCGTCCGGGTTAGGGGAGGGTTTGGCCCAGCGTCGTCCGGGTTAGGGGAGGGTTTGGCCCAGCGTCGTCCGGGTTAGGGGAGGGTTTGGCCCAGCGTCGTCCGGGTTAGGGGAGGGTTTGGCCCAGCGTCGTCCGGGTTAGAGGAGGGTTTGGCCCAGTGTCATCCGGGTTAGAGGAGGGTTTGGCCCAGCGTCGTCCTGGTTAGGGGAGGGTTTGGCCCAGCGTCGTCCGGGTTAGGGGAGGGTTTGGCCCAGCGTCGTCCGGGTTAGGGGAGGGTTTGGCCCAGCGTCGTCCGGGTTAGGGGAGGGTTTGGTCCAGTGTCGTCCTGGTTAGGGGAGGGTTTGGCCCAGCGTCGTCCGGGTTAGGGGAGGGTTTGGCCTGGCTGGGATATCCTTGTCCTATCGCGCTCTAGCGACTCCTTGTGGCAACCAGGCGCATGCACGCTGACTTCCGTCGTCAGCCGTACAGTCAAAGATGTTCTCATCTATCTGTAGTACAGTGTTTCCTCCGACACATTGGTGCGGCTGGCTTCCGGGTTAAGCGAGCAGTGTGTCAAGAAGCAGTGCGCCTTGGCGGGATCGTGTTTCGGAGGAAGCATGGCTCTCGACGTTGCAGTGATGGGACAAGACTGTTACAGATGTTGACTACGGTGACACCATTTACCAGAATGCATCAGTCACTACTCTTAAACCTTTGGATTCAGTCTAACATAGTGCCATTGGTTTTATCACAGGTGACAGTTTTAATTCTCATCATTACATCCTGTATCTAAAGGTTGTCTGTTCCTCATTAAAGTCCCGTAGATCACTTCCTACCCATCACTACATCCTGTATCTGGTCCTCATTAAAGTCCCGTAGATCACTTCCTACTCATCACTACATCCTGTATCTAAAGGTTGTCTGGTCCTCATTAAAGTCCCGTAGATCACTTCCTACTCATCACTACATCCTGTATCTAAAGGTTGTCTGGTCCTCATTAAAGTCCCGTAGATCACTTCCTACTCATCACTACATCCTGTATCTAAAGGTTGTCTGGTCCTCATTAAAGTCCCGTAGATCACTTCCTACTCATCACTACATCCTGTATCTGGTCCTCATTGAAGTCCAGTAGATCACTTCGTACTCATCACTACATCCTGTATCTAAAAGTTGTCTGGTCCTCATTAAAGTCCAGTAGATCACTTCCTACTCATCACTACATCCTGTATCTGGTCCTCATTAAAGTCCAGTAGATCACTTCCTACTCATCACTACATCCTGTATCTGGTCCTCATTAAAGTCCAGTAGATCACTTCCTACTCATCACTACATCCTGTATCTAAAAGTTGTCTGGTCCTCATTAAAGTCCCGTAGATCACTTCCTACTCATCACTACATCCTGTATCTAAAGGTTGTCTGGTCCCCATTAAAGTCCCGTAGATCACTTCCTACTCATCACTACATCCTGTATCTGGTCCTCATTAAAGTCCCGTAGATCACTTCCTACTCATCACTACATCCTGTATCTAAAGGTTGTCTGGTCCTCATTAAAGTCCCGTAGATCACTTCCTACTCATCACTACATCCTGTATCTAAAGGTTGTCTGGTCCTCATTAAAGTCCCGTAGATCACTTCCTACTCATCACTACATCCTGTATCTAAAGGTTGTCTGGTCCTCATTAAAGTCCCGTAGATCACTTCCTTATTCACTTTTTTGTTTGGTTTATAAACCTCTACTATACATGGTTGGTTAACTCTTTGGAGGTTCCTCGGGTCGCCACCGAATCAGGGAGAATCCGCTTTTAAGTTTTAATGTGCCTCACTGCTGGAACAATTAGCAGAACGAATAATGATTGGATATTCTGGTGCAGTTTAGTGTTTTGGGGACCTAGTCGCTGAGGAAAGGAACGTTGTTGTGCTTTTAAAAAAAAACATTTTATTAGACATTGTATTGATTACTGTTTGGTTTCACATCGTTTAAAAAAATTGTTGTAGTACTGTAAATCAGGGCACCCTGGGGGATGAGACCCTGGTCTCATTGGTTTTCCCCTGAATAAATTAATAAATAAATAAAATGACAGATCTGGGTTTATGGTGGTGTGTGGGGTCTGGCTGGTTGCCCAGGCGACTGACGACAGTAGACCTATCCCTGACCTGCAGATCTTTAGGCATAGTGGAGACAGGACTCCACCTGCTGGTAAAAAAAGCTCATAACTATTATCAGAATCTTCATCCGTCCACTTCCCATCATCACCTCTCAAGCAAGGTTAATGTGTAGTGTCATGATTTAAGCTACTGATATTGAAGGCGTAACCCGGGACTCGATCCCGGGTCCAGCGACTATCAAGCCAACACATGAATCGCTACATTATATCGGTTAACTTTGACACAACACCTTAAGACATAGCCCACACATGAACAATGTAACCACAGACGTGGATGGGAAAAAAAGACTGGTCCTGAAACATAAATTGACAGATTTAATCATCATCAAGGCACAACAATCATTGTCAGCTGAAAGGTCAAAAGGTCAGTTGATAGATGAGGTAGAACAACACGAGAGGCATCTATGTGGACAATATCGTCTCTGTCCCAAATGGCACCCAATCTATTCCCTATATAGTGCACTACTTTTAACCAGGGCCTATAGGGTTTTGGTAAAATGTAGTGCACTAGGTAGGGAATAGGGTGGCATTTATGGGTCTACCATCCATCATTACCCACAATGCTTCAGGAAGGTTCTGTTTTTGACAATAACTATAGTGATACAGTCTCCAGTCCACCAGTACAGGTATTGTGATAGTCTCCAGTCCACCAGTACAGGTATTGTGATACAGTCCACGAGTACAGGTATTGTGATAGTCTCCAGTCCACTAGTACAGGTATTGTGATACAGTCTGGAGAGAGGATATGTTTCAATTAATGTTCTACCTAGGAATATAGTGTTCTGTGCTTTCTGTGCTGTGCAGTGTGTTCTCTGCTGTCTGTGCTGTGTGTTCTCTGCTGTCTGTGCAGTGTGTTCTCTGCTGTCTGTGCTGTGTGTTCTCTGCTGTCTGTGCAGTGTGTTCTCTGCTGTCTGTGCTGTGCAGTGTGTTCCCTGCTGTCTGTGCTGTGCAGTGTGTTCCCTGCTGTCTGTGCTGTGCAGTGTGTTCCCTGTTGTCTGTGCTGTGCAGTGTGTTCCCTGCTGTCTGTGCAGTGTGTTCTCTGCTGTCTGTGCAGTGTGTTCTCTGCTGTCTGTGCAGTGAGTTCTCTGCTGTCTGTGCAGTGAATTCTCTGCTGTCTGTGCAGTGAGTTCCCTGCTGTCTGTGCAGTGTGTTCTCTGCTGTCTGTGCAGTGAGTTCCCTGCTGTCTGTGCAGTGTGTTCTCTGCTGTCTGTGCAGTGTGTTCTCTGCTGTCTGTGCAGTGAGTTCCCTGCTGTCTGTGCAGTGTGTTCTCTGCTGTCTGTGCAGTGAGTTCTCTGCTGTCTGTGCAGTGTGTTTCCTGCTGTCTGTGCAGTGTGTTCTCTGCTGTCTGTGCGGTGTGTTCTCTGCTGTCTGTGCTGTGCAGTGTGTTCCCTGCTGTCTGTGCTGTGCAGTGTGTTCTCTGCTGTCTGTGCTGTGCAGTGTGTTCTCTGCTGTCTGTGAAGTGAGCTCAGGCAGGTCGTCTCTGTGCTAAGCAGTGAGCTCAGGCAGGTCGTCTCTGTGCTGTGCAGTGAGCTCAGGCAGGTCGTCTCTGTGCTGTGGAGTGAGCTCAGGCAGGTCGTCTCTGTGCTGTGGAGTGAGCTCAGGCAGGTCGTCTCTGTGCTGTGCAGTGAGCTCAGGCAGGTCGTCTCTGTGCTGTGGAGTGAGCTCAGGCAGGTCGTCTCTGTGCTGTGGAGTGAGCTCAGGCAGGTCGTCTCTGTGCTGTGGAGTGAGCTCAGGCAGGTCGTCTCTGTCTAAAAGTCTTGTCATGTTTGCAGGTAGAGGTGTGATTCCAGGTGTTTGCAGGTGGACTGGTAGGATCTTAGAGGCACTTCTAGACCTTCTCAACACCCCTCCATCCCTTACCCCTTGTCCTTCTCAACACCCCTCCATCCCTTACCCCCTGTCCTTCTCAACACCCCTCCATCCCTTCCTTACCCCCTGTCCTTCTCAACACCCCTCCATCCCTTACCCCCTGTCCTTCTCAACACCCCTCCATCCCTTACCCCCTGTCCTTCTCAACACCCCTCCATCCCTTACTTACCCCCTGTCCTTCTCAACACTCCTCCATCCCTTACCCCTTGTCCTCAACAACACCCTTCCTTACCCCTTGACTATAGTCTCTTCTTCTCAGCTTTGCATGGCAGATTGCTGGCATGGCAGATTGCTGGCATGGCAGATTGCTGGCTGGCAGTAATTGCTTTCTTTCAGCACAATATTTTTTTTAAACTAAAAAAGCATCAATACAAAACATTACATTTTTAAAAACACAAAATGGCTCACGTGTTTGTGCAAGGTAGAGCAATGCAAAGTGTTACAATAAAATATATATAGGATTGTCTTTGTTTGTACAAAAATACTGAAGAAGAAAAAAGAGAGAATGTCTCTGGACTGGGAGTCAGCCAGTCTGTCTGTCTCCATGGATACGTCCCACATGGCATCCTATCCCCTATATAGTGCACTACTCTAATAAGGTTCCATTTGGGACGTGGCCCGTCTCTCGGTCACAGTAACATGGTATCCCGGAGAACCAGGAGAACCAGGAGGATGGTGACGCCCGAGGGGCCCAGGCTGGGAGAGTGGCCACCCAGGGGCCTCCAGACCTGGGGTGGGGTGCAGGACTGGGTGGGGCGGCTGGGGCCTGGGGTGGCGGCTGCGGACCTCTGCAGCTGGAAGTTGTGGACGAGGGCCGAGAATGAGTCGGGACCGTACGGGACCGTCAACGTCTCTGTCAACACCTGGTGGCCCGGGAACGTCACCTGGCGATCACATCGATCCATTAGTTCATGTATTGATCAATTATTACAATGTTGAGTAAACTTCACACACAGGCAAATATGTCAATCACATTGATTGATTGATTCATACCCAGTTGTATACCAACTAAATATACAGTATTGTAGTGTAGATTGATTCATTCCCAGATGTATACCAACTAAATATACAGCATTGTACTGTAGATTGATTCATTCCCAGATGTGTACTAACTAAAGATACAGCATTGTACTGTAGATTGATTCACACTCAGCTGTATACTAACTAAAGATACAGTATTGTACTGTAGATTGATTCATACCCAGCTGTATACCAACTAAAGATACAGTATTGTACTGTAGATTGATTCATACCCAGCTGTATACCAACTAAAGAGTATTGTAGTGTAGATTGATTCACACTCAGCTGTATACCAACTAAAGATACAGTATTGTACTGTAGATTGATTCATACCCAGCTGTATACTAACTAAAGAGTATTGTACTGGAGATCAAGTGTCTATTCCGTCTGAACAGATGGGATGAATATAATAAAAGGATAAAACATTTTTATTCTCATGGTTTCACAATATCTCTGTTGTTGTTAAATGTTCTGGTGCTTTCTCTGAGCCGCCTGTCGGAGGAACGGTTGTTATCTGTCCGTTGATCAGATGTTTACTGGAGACTGTGGGAGATGTGGGACCTCATACGTGCTACTGCACCACACCACCCGGGAGGACCACCCACGTGGCTTTGTATGAGCTGGCTCAAAATAAAAACACTGAGAAACATTAATTGAGCCCGTGTCCAAAACGGCACCCTATTCCCTATATAGAGTGCACTACTTTTTGACTTAGAGCCCCTAGGATTGTCTCACTCTAGACTGTGTCCTAAACAGCACCCTAATCCATATATAGTGCACTACTTTTGACCAAAGCCCCATGTCCTCTCCATGCCACTTAGAGACAGTTGACCCTCCACCCTCTTTGGTTGATTTGAGAGCAGTTAAATAATTCCTATCGCTCCCAGTCTAATCTCAGTGTTGTATTTAGGGAGGGGGGGAGAGGGAGGAGGAGGGGGGGTCAAACAGCAAACATGCATCCAACAAGTTTGTAGAGTCACAAGTTTGATGAAGTCACTGCTTGCTAGGAATATGGGACCAAATACTCCACTTTTGACTACTTTAATACACATAGGAGGTACATTTGTCCAAATGCTTATGAGACAGGCAGTTAACCCACTGTTCCTAGGCAGTTAACCCACTGCTCCTAGGCAGTTAACCCCACTGTTCCTAGGCAGTTAACCCACTGTTCCTAGGCAGTTAACCCACTGCTCCTAGGCAGTTAACCCCACTGTTCCTAGGCAGTTAACCCACTGCTCCTAGGCAGTTAACCCACTGTTCCTAGGCAGTTAACCCACTGCTCCTAGGCAGTTAACCCACTGTTCCTAGGCAGTTAACCCACTGCTCCTAGGCAGTTAACCCCACTGTTCCTAGGCAGTTAACCCACTGTTCCTAGGCAGTTAACCCCACTGTTCCTAGGCAGTTAACCCACTGTTCCTAGGCAGTTAACCCACTGTTCCTAGGCAGTTAACCCACTGTTCCTAGGCCAGTTAACCCACTGTTCCTAGGCAGTTAACCCACTGTTCCTAGGCAGTTAACCCACTGTTCCTAGGCAGTTAACCCACTGTTCCTAGACCAGTTAACCCACTGTTCCTAGGCAGTTAACCCACTGTTCCTAGGCAGTTAACCCACTGTTCCTAGGCAGTTAACCCACTGTTCCTAGGCCAGTTAACCCACTGTTCCTAGGCAGTTAACCCACTGTTCCTAGGCAGTTAACCCACTGTTCCTAGACCAGTTAACCCCACTGTTCCTAGGCAGTTAACCCACTGTTCCAAGGCAGTTAACCCACTGTTCCTAGGCCGTCAATGTAAATAAGAATTTGTTCTTAACTCACTTGCCTAGTTAAATAAAGATTAAATAGATTTTTAAAAAGACCTTCAGAAGAAACATTAAAGCAGAGCCCTATAAAATCCATTATTATTATTTATTAAAATATAAATGGGATTTTCTAAAATCCACAACAATGTTTAAACCACATCAGGAGACCACTTTTGAGGTCTGGGAAATGTTTAGAAAATGTTCAGTTTTGGGGTATCGTTCCCCTTTAATTCCCCTGTGCACCCCAACGAGGCTGCTGTTTAGTGGTGTTTTTCTAGCACACGTGTGATGGTAGAGTTGGCTAAACAAATGACCCACCGGACTGAATCAAATAATCATGATATAATTCTGCCAGGAAGGCAATAGGCTACTTTGTAGTTAACATTTTAATTGAGAAGGGTTTTTTTGGGAAAGCCTTTCCATCTACCAGAAGACTGTTGTCATTTTATTAGCATCATCGCTAACAGCTACACCGAGTGGTAGACGGGAACATACACAGACGGGGGAATTCTCAATGCCGGTTCAGAAACTTGAAAGAAATACGAATCACTGACGCATTCTGTTCACGTCTTATTATAAACTTGGTCAAATTAATACATTTAGTTGATTTCCTACTATATTCCATATATTTTTGAATTAGTGTTGAATTCCGTGTTATTGTCTAGATTCCGTGACTCAGCGTTCTTCGCATCACAGGTTTTTAAATCGGACCCTAAATAAAAAAGTGCTTTCATTTCTAAAAGTTAAAACAAATATGTATGAAAATACCGTCAAATAAAAAGGTGACATTTTGTACATTCGCCTCATATGAAATATTTTTATTTCAAATCCAAAATGTTGGGAGTAATAGAGCCAAATTAAAAGTTTTAGCTTCACTGTCCAAATAAATAACTACCACCCAGATACACAGACCGGTCCCAAATGACACCCTATTTCATATATATATAGGAAATAGGGTGTCATTTGTGGAATAGGGCTCTGGTCAAAAGTAGTGCACTACATAGGAAATAGGGTGCCATTTGAGACAGCAGCAGTAGTTGAATAAACCTACATTATCAGTACTACCACCAGAGGGTGCTGTCTCACCCTAAAGGTGTAGTTGCCTGGCAGCAGCAGTAGTTGAATAAACCCTAAACTATCAGTACTACCACCAGAGGGTGCTGTCTCACCCTAAAGGTGTAGTTGCCTGGCAGCAGCAGTAGTTGAATAAACCCTAAACTATCAGTACTACCACCAGATGGTGCTGTCTCACCCTAAAGGTGTAGTTGCCTGGCAGCAGCAGTCTGTAGTATTCTCCATGGCGGTCGGTTCTGAAGGGACAGAGGTTCTGTCTCCCCTCCACCTCCACCAGAGCATTCTGTAATGGGTTTCCCTCCGCGTCCAACACCTGCCCTTTCACACCTAGAGACACACACACACACACACACACACACACACACACACACACACACACACACACACACACACACACACACACACACACACACACACACACACACACACACACAGCAGGACGGAAGGAGAGAAAGACAATCAACACCAACCAAGCCAATTGGTTCTTCATTTAGCAACGGTCATCCAAATTGTTAAAAAGGTTTTAAAAAAACATTGTAATAAATAGAACAGTTGAACAACGAATGAAATTCCTCCAAAACTCCATCAGGTATCGACTGGATTATAAAGCACATAAAACATTTTACTCGAACAGTTTACTGGGATTTTGGTACTCAATATGTCAAATTTCACTTTTATTTTCTTAGAATTCACTCATATGCACATTTTGTAATGGTATCTGGTATTTAAAACAATATGTGTTAAAATAAAGAAAAGTATATATGCCTCATTTGCATAAACACACAAGGTAATTTGCATATGCGAATAAATGAACCTAGGTGGAACTGGCCTGCAACCACCAAACACTAGCTCTGTCTAGGCCTACCTGCTCGGTCTCGACAGCCTCATTCATTACTGTTGTCGAGTTCTGTTGCATAATTCAACATGTTGCGTCACTAGCAGGATAGCCTCAGATTAAAGATCAACAGGCTTGGCTCTAGATCACATCTATCTAAACAGACATGATATCACTATCATCGCAGTGTTCATTTTCAGGAAGTTGCTTTCATTTCAGCGCATCTAATTTGTAAACATAAAAAAAAACGACAGGAACAAGCAAAGGGTATGAAAGATTCACAGGAGTAAAATGAAATTAATCAATCCAGCGAGATTTAAATGTCAAGTGGATTTCGACCCCTCCCCCTCACACTCAGGAAATAGTTCCTCAGGTGGGCGTAGCTTGCGCGCTGCTACTCAATTGTCCGGCTGTTAGTTAGACGATATCCCATTAACTATTCAGAAAAGGGCGGAGTTTCCTCCTTCTTAACTTTACTGGAATGAATGAACCCTTCGTCGCCCTATTCTGTGTTTACCTCGACACAACACAGGAGAACAGTCAGTCTATTCTGTGTTTACCTCGACACAACACAGGAGAACAGTCACCCTATTCTGTGTTTACCTCGACACAACACAGGAGAACAGTCACCCTATTCTGTGTTTACCTCGACACAAGACAGGAGAACAGTCACCCTATTCTGTGTTTACCTCGACACAAGACAGGAGAACAGTCACCCTATTTTGTGTTTACCTCGACACAACACAGGAGAACAGTCAGACTATTCTGTGTTTACCTCGACACAACACAGGAGAACAGTCAGTCTATTCTGTGTTTACCTCGACACAACACAGGAGAACAGTCACCCTATTCTGTGTTTACCTCGACACAACACAGGAGAACAGTCACCCTATTCTGTGTTTACCTCGACACAACACAGGAGAACAGTCAGACTATTCTGTGTTTACCTCGACACAACACAGGAGAACAGTCAGTCTATTCTGTGTTTACCTCGACACAACACAGGAGAACAGTCAGTCTATTCTGTGTTTACCTCGACACAACACAGGAGAACAGTCACCCTATTCTGTGTTTACCTCGACACAACACAGGAGAACAGTCACCCTATTCTGTGTTTACCTCGACACAACACAGGAGAACAGTCACCCTATTCTGTGTTTACCTCGACACAACACAGGAGAACAGTCAGACTATTCTGTGTTTACCTCGACACAACACAGGAGAACAGTCAGTCTATTCTGTGTTTACCTCGACACAACACAGGAGAACAGTCAGTCTATTCTGTGTTTACCTCGACACAACACAGGAGAACAGTCAGTCTATTCTGTGTTTACCTCGACACAACACAGGAGAACAGTCACCCTATTCTGTGTTTACCTCGACACAACACAGGAGAACAGTCACCCTATTCTGTGTTTACCTCGACACAACACAGGAGAACAGTCACCCTATTCTGTGTTTACCTCGACACAACACAGGAGAACAGTCACCCTATTCTGTGTTTACCTCGACACAACACAGGAGAACAGTCAGTCTATTCTGTGTTTACCTCGACACAACACAGGAGAACAGTCAGACTATTCTAGAAAAGCTTTTGACTGGACTACAGGGGGAGCTTCTGTTGGTTAATTAATATGATCTTTTAGCCAGGGTCACATTACAGTGGTGATTGTTGTGATGTCAGTTGAGGCACCAAGCATCACACGGACTCTCCCCGTGCATCCTAAATGGCACCCTATTCCCTATATAGTGCACTACTTTACACCGTGATGACTGACCTGGACCAGGAGTCATCCCAGGGTAGAAGACCATGATGACTGACCTGGACCAGGAGTCATCCCAGGGTAGACCGTGATGACTGACCTGGACCAGGAGTCGTCCCAGGGTAGAAGACCGTGATGACTGACCCGGACCAGGAGTCATCCCAGGGTAGACCGTGATGACTGACCCGGACCAGGAGTCATCCCAGGGTAGAAGACCGTGATGACTGACCTGGACCAGGAGTCATCCCAGGGTAGACCGTGATGACTGACCTGGACCAGGAGTCATCCCAGGGTAGACCGTGATGACTGACCTGGACCAGGAGTCATCCCAGGGTAGACCGTGATGACTGACCCGGACCAGGAGTCATCTCAGGGTAGACCGTGATGACTGACCCGGACCAGGAGTCATCCCAAGGTAGACCGTGATGACTGACCCAAACCAGGAGTCATCCCAGGGTAGAATACCGTGATGACTGACCTGGACCAGGAGTCATCCCAGGGTAGACCGTGATGACTGACCTGGACCAGGAGTCATCCCAGGGTAGACCGTGATGACTGACCCGGACCAGGAGTCATCCCAGGGTAGACCGTGATGACTGACCCGGACCAGGAGTCATCTCAGGGTAGACCGTGATGACTGACCCGGACCAGGAGTCATCCCAAGGTAGACCGTGATGACTGACCCGGACCAGGAGTCATCCCAGGGTAGAATACCGTGATGACTGACCCGGACCAGGAGTCATCCCAAGGTAGACCGTGATGACTGACCCGGACCAGGAGTCATCCCAGGGTAGAATACCGTGATGACTGACCTGGACCAGGAGTCATCCCAGGGTAGACCATGATGACTGACCTGGACCAGGAGTCATCCCAGGGTAGACCGTGATGACTGACCTGGACCAGGAGTCATCCCAGGGTAGACCATTGTTGTGAGATCTGATCTGGAGATCTATTTTAGTGCCTGGGGGCTTTTCAGCATGTGACATAACATTGGGATTTTTTTTAACAGAATTATTTTAAGCTTACATTCAATATCCACATATCTTGAATGAATCGTTTAACCTTACCGATTCTTACCTAAATGAATCATTCTACCATTGAAATGATCAAGCCACCACTTGGTAGTGAAACACTGTACAGAAGTATTGATTGATTTGATTGCATTTACGATAGACAGCGTGGTACTAACCCAGGACAGACAGCGTGGTACTAACCCACGATAGACAGCGTGGTACTGACCCACGATAGACAGCGTGGTACTAACCCGCGACAGACAGCTTGGTACTAACCCACGACAGAGACAGCGTGGTACTAACCCAGGACAGACAGCGTGGTACTAACCCACGATAGACAGCGTGGTACTGACCCACGATAGACAACGTGGTATTAACCCGTGACAGACAACGTGGTACTAACCCGCGACAGACAGCTTGGTACTAACCCACGACAGAGACAGCGTGGTACTAACCCACGACAGACAGCGTGGTACTAACCCACAACAGACAGCGTGGTACTAACCCACGACAGACCGTGGTACTAACCCACGATAGACAGCGTGGTACTAACCCACGATAGACAGCGTGGTACTAACCCACGACAGACAGCGTGGTACTAACCCACGATAGACAACGTGGTACTAACCCACGATAGACAGCGTGGTACTAACCCACGATAGACAGCGTGGTACTAACCCACGATAGACAGCGTGGTACTAACCCACGATAGACAGCGTTGGACTAACCCACGATAGACAGCGTGGTACTAACCCACGATAGACAGCGTGGTACTAACCCACGATAGACAGCGTGGTACTAACCCACGACAGACAGCGTGGTACTAACCCACGATAGACAGAGTGGTACTAACCCACGATAGACAGCGTGGTACTAACCCACGATAGACAGCGTGGTACTAACCCACGATAGACAGAGTGGTACTAACCCACGATAGACAGAGTGGTACTAACCCACGATAGACAGCGTGGTACTAACCCACGATAGACAGCGTGGTACTAACCCACGATAGTCAGCATGGTACTGACCCGTGACAGACAGCGTGGTACTAACCCACGATAGACAGTGTGGTACTAACCCACGATAGACAGTGTGGTACTAACCCACGACAGACAGCGTGGTACTAACCCACGATAGACAGCGTGGTACTAACCCACGATAGACAATGTGGTACTAACCCGTGACAGACAGCTTGGTACTAACCCACGATAGACAGCGTGGTACTAACCCACGATAGACAGCGTGGTACTAACCCACGATAGACAGCGTGGTACTAACCCACGATAGACAGCGTGGTACTAAACTGCGATAGACAGCGTGGTACTAACCCACGACAGACAGTGTGGTATTAACCCATGACAGACAGCGTGGTACTAACCCACGATAGACAGCGTGGTACTAAACTGCGATAGACAGCGTGGTACTAAACTGCGATAGACAGCGTGGTACTAACCCACGATAGACAGCGTGGTACTAAACTGCGATAGACAGCGTGGTACTAAACTGCGACAGACAGCGTGGTACTAACCCACGATAGACAGCGTGGTACTAACCCACGATAGACAGCGTGGTACTGACCCAGATGGACCTGTTGCATGTATGCCAGCAGCGCGGCCCGGTTGGCGTCCCAGAGCCCAGGCAGATCACTCTCTGGAGGGTATTTACAACAGGACAGCTCCAAGGTGATCTCTAGACACTGGCCCCACACGTAGTTATAGTCCTGCATCCCTCCTAGGAAATAGGAAACAGATAGAAAAACATGAAACTGAGCCAGACAAGAGCCATAATGGTGCTCGTCACTGCACCAGTCACTGTAGTCTATTAGACCAGTATCCTAGGAAACGGATAGAAAAACATGAAACTGAGCCAGACTAGAGCCATGATGGTGCTCGTCACTGTAGTCTATTAGATCAGTATCCTAGGAAACAGATAGAAAAACATGAAACTGAGCCAGACTAGAGCCATAATGGTGCTCGTCACTGTAGTCTATTAGACCAGTATCCTAGGAAACAGATAGAAAAACATGAAACTGAGCCAGACTAGAGCCATAATGGTGCTCGTCGCTGCACCAGTCACTGTAGTCTATTAGACCAGTATCCTAGGAAACGGAGAGAAAAACATGAAACTGAGCCAGACTAGAGCCATAATGGTGCTCGTCACTGCACCAGTCACTGTAGTCTATTAGACCAGTATCCTAGGAAACGGACAGAAAAACATGAAACTGAGCCAGACTAGAGCCATAATGGTGCTCGTCACTGCACCAGTCACTGTAGTCTATTAGACCAGTATCCTAGGAAACGGACAGAAAAACATGAAACTGAGCCAGACTAGAGCCATAATGGTGCTCGTCACTGCACCAGTCACTGTAGTCTATTAGACCAGTATCCTAGGAAACGGACAGAAAAACATGAAACTGAGCCAGACTAGAGCCATAATGGTGCTCGTCACTGCACCAGTCACTGTAGTCTATTAGACCAGTATCCTAGGAAACGGATAGAAAAACATGAAACTGAGCCAGACTAGAGCCATAATGGTGCTCGTCACTGCACCAGTCACTGTAGTCTATTAGACCAGTATCCTAGGAAACGGACAGAAAAACATGAAACTGAGCCAGACTAGAGCCATAATGGTGCTCGTCACTGCACCAGTCACTGTAGTCTATTAGATCAGTATCCTAGGAAACAGATAGAAAAACATGAAACTGAGCCAGACTAGAGCCATGATGGTGCTCGTCACTGTAGTCTATTAGATCAGTATCCTAGGAAACAGATAGAAAAACATGAAACTGAGCCAGACTAGAGCCATGATGGTGCTCGTCACTGCACCAGTCACTGTAGTCTATTAGACCAGTATCCTAGGAAACGGATAGAAAAACATGAAACTGAGCCAGACTAGAGCCATAATGGTGCTCGTCACTGTAGTCTATTAGACCAGTATCCTAGGAAACGGACAGAAAAACATGAAACTGAGCCAGACAAGAGCCATAATGGTGCTCGTCACTGCACCAGTCACTGTAGTCTATTAGACCAGTATCCTAGGAAACGGACAGAAAAACATGAAACTGAGCCAGACTAGAGCCATAATGGTGCTCGTCACTGCACCAGTCACTGTAGTCTATTAGACCAGTATCCTAGGAAACAGATAGAAAAACATGAAACTGAGCCAGACTAGAGCCATAATGGTGCTCGTCACTGCACCAGTCACTGTAGTCTATTAGACCAGTATCCTAGGAAACGGAGAGAAAAACATGAAACTGAGCCAGACTAGAGCCATAATGGTGCTCGTCACTGCACCAGTCACTGTAGTCTATTAGACCAGTATCCTAGGAAACGGAGAGAAAAACATGAAACTGAGCCAGACCAGAGCCATAATGGTGCTCGTCGCTGCACCAGTCACTGTAGTCTATTAGACCAGTATCCTAGGAAACGGATAGAAAAACATGAAACTGAGCCAGACTAGAGCCATAATGGTGCTCGTCACTGTAGTCTATTAGACCAGTTTCTATAGGGTGGGACAGGGACATAATGACTGAATGGACATGTGCAGTTCTATATGTATTCTACACTGAGATGATGCGGAACACACCGGAACATTTACATAAATCTCCCATTGACATCAATGATCGGATGTCTTATCAACTCTGCTAAATCTTAACCCAATATCTCCAGGGTTGATGACAACACGGACAAGTTGACCCAGCGAAAGGTCATGGACGGACGGACAGTCGTGGTCAAAAGTTTTGAGAATGACACAAATATTCATTTTCACAACACGACTGTACACGTGACCTCTAGTATTAGTACTGTAGCGAATTAGTCCCGTGGTTTGAACTTTGAACCCGGGGGAGGGGGGGGGAGCTTGCGACTATCAACCCAACACCCTTAACTATTACCCCAGATCTGTAAACTGATAGATTTACTGACTGACCTGGTAGAGGGTACCAGTAGTAGCCGTTGGTGATGCCCTCCTTAAAGTCCTTGGAGTCGTAACAGTGGTCTCCCTTGTGCATCTGGCTGTGGGTGTAGGAGTAGGTCTTAGCCAGCTGGATCAACACGTCGTTGTCGGGGGCAACACTGGATCCACTCTGCAGCTCACTACCTGTGTGACAACACAACACGTCAACCTGTTCCCTATATAGTACACTACTATAGACCAGAGCCCTATTCCCTATATAGTACACTACTATAGACCAGAGCCCTATTCCCTATATAGTGAACTACTATAGACCAGAGCCCTATTCCCTATATAGTGAACTACTATAGACCAGAGCCCTATTCCCTATATAGTGAACTACTATAGACCAGAGCCCTATTCCCTATATAGTACACTACTTTAGACCAGAGCCCTATTCCCTATATAGTACACTACTTTAGACCAGAGCCCTATTCTATAGTACACTACTTTAGACCAGAGCCCTATTCCCTATATAGTTCACAACTATAGACCAGAGCCCTATTCCCTATATAGTACACTACTATAGACCAGAGCCCTATTCCCTATATAGTGAACTACTATAGACCAGAGCCCTATTCCCTATATAGTGCACTACTATAGACCAGAGCCCTATTCCCTATATAGTGCACTACTTTAGACCAGAGCCCTATTCCCTATATAGTACACTACTTTAGACCAGAGCCCTATTCCCTATATAGTACACAACTAGACCAGAGCCCTATTCCCTATATAGTTCACTACTATAGACCAGGAACCTATTCCCTATATAGTACACTACTTTAGACCAGAGCCCTATTCCCTATATAGTACACTACTTTAGACCAGAGCCCTATTCCCTATATAGTACACTACTTTAGACCAGAGCCCTATTCCCTATATAGTGAACTACTATAGACCAGAGCCCTATTCCCTATATAGTGCACTACTTTAGACCAGAGCCCTATTCCCTATATAGTACACTACTTTAGACCAGAGCCCTATTCCCTATATAGTGCACTACTTTAGACCAGAGCCCTATTCCCTATATAGTACACTACTTTAGACCAGAGCCCTATTCCCTATATAGTACACTACTTTAGGCCAGAGCCCTATTCCCTATATAGTACACTACTTTAGACCAGAGCCGTATTCCCTATATAGTGCACTACTTTAGACCAGAGCCCTATTCCCTATATAGTACACTACTTTAGACCAGAGCCCTAGTCCCTATATAGTACACTACTTTAGACCAGAGCCCTATTCCCTATATAGTACACTACTTTAGACCAGAGCCCTATTCCCTATATAGTACACTACTGTAGACCAGAGCCCTATTCCCTATATAGTGAACTACTATAGACCAGAGCCCTATTCCCTATATAGTGCACTACTATAGACCAGAGCCCTATTCCCTATTAAGTGCACTACTTTAGACCAGAGCCCTATTCCCTATATAGTACACTACTTTAGACCAGAGCCCTATTCCCTATATAGTACACAACTAGACCAGAGCCCTATTCCCTATATAGTTCACTACTATAGACCAGGAACCTATTCCCTATATAGTACACTACTTTAGACCAGAGCCCTATTCCCTATATAGTACACTACTTTAGACCAGAGCCCTATTCTATAGTACACTACTTTAGACCAGAGCCCTATTCCCTATATAGTTCACAACTATAGACCAGAGCCCTATTCCCTATATAGTACACTACTATAGACCAGAGCCCTATTCCCTATATAGTGAACTACTATAGACCAGAGCCCTATTCCCTATATAGTGCACTACTTTAGACCAGAGCCCTATTCCCTATATAGTACACTACTTTAGACCAGAGCCCTATTCCCTATATAGTGCACTACTTTAGACCAGAGCCCTATTCCCTATATAGTACACTACTTTAGACCAGAGCCCTATTCCCTATATAGTACACTACTTTAGGCCAGAGCCCTATTCCCTATATAGTACACTACTTTAGACCAGAGCCGTATTCCCTATATAGTGCACTACTTTAGACCAGAGCCCTATTCCCTATATAGTACACTACTTTAGACCAGAGCCCTAGTCCCTATATAGTACACTACTTTAGACCAGAGCCCTATTCCCTATATAGTACACTACTTTAGACCAGAGCCGTATTCCCTATATAGTACACTACTGTAGACCAGAGCCCTATTCCCTATATAGTGAACTACTATAGACCAGAGCCCTATTCCCTATATAGTGCACTACTATAGACCAGAGCCCTATTCCCTATTAAGTGCACTACTTTAGACCAGAGCCCTATTCCCTATATAGTACACTACTTTAGACCAGAGCCCTATTCCCTATATAGTACACTACTTTAGACCAAAGCCCTATTCCCTATATAGTACACTACTTTAGACCAGAGCCCTAGTCCCTATATAGTACACTACTTTAGACCAGAGCCCTATTCTATAGTACACTACTTTAGACCAGAGCCCTATTCCCTATATAGTTCACAACTATAGACCAGAGCCCTATTCCCTATATAGTACACTACTATAGACCAGAGCCCTATTCCCTATATAGTGAACTACTATAGACCAGAGCCTTATTCCCTATATAGTGCACTACTATAGACCAGAGCCCTATTCCCTATATAGTGCACTACTTTAGACCAGAGCCCTATTCCCTATATAGTACACTACTTTAGACCAGAGCCCTATTCCCTATATAGTACACAACTAGACCAGAGCCCTATTCCCTATATAGTTCACTACTATAGACCAGGAACCTATTCCCTATATAGTACACTACTTTAGACCAGAGCCCTATTCCCTATATAGTACACTACTTTAGACCAGAGCCCTATTCTATAGTACACTACTTTAGACCAGAGCCCTATTCCCTATATAGTTCACTACTTTAGACCAGAGCCCTATTCCCTATATAGTACACTACTATAGACCAGAGCCCTATTCCCTATATAGTGAACTACTATAGACCAGAGCCCTATTCCCTATATAGTGCACTACTATAGACCAGAGCCCTATTCCCTATATAGTGCACTACTTTAGACCAGAGCCCTATTCCCTATATAGTACACTACTTTAGACCAGAGCCCTATTCCCTATATAGTACACAACTAGACCAGAGCCGTATTCCCGATATAGTGCACTACTATAGACCAGAGCCCTATTCCCTATATAGTACACTACTTTAGACCAGAGCCCTATTCCCTATATAGTACACTACTTTAGACCAGAGCCCTATTCCCTATATAGTACACTACTTTAGACCAGAGCCGTATTCCCTATATAGTACACTACTTTAGACCAGAGCCCTATTCCCTATATAGTACACTACTTTAGGCCAGAGCCCTATTCCCTATATAGTGCACTACTTTAGACCAGAGCCCTATTCCCTATATAGTACACTACTTTAGACCAGAGCCCTATTCCCTATATAGTACACAACTAGACCAGAGCCCTATTCCCTATATAGTTCACTACTATAGACCAGGAACCTATTCCCTATATAGTACACTACTTTAGACCAGAGCCCTATTCCCTATATAGTACACTACTTTAGACCAGAGCCCTATTCTATAGTACACTACTTTAGACCAGAGCCCTATTCCCTATATAGTTCACAACTATAGACCAGAGCCCTATTCCCTATATAGTACACTACTATAGACCAGAGCCCTATTCCCTATATAGTGAACTACTATAGACCAGGAACCTATTCCCTATATAGTGCACTACTATAGACCAGAGCCCTATTCCCTATATAGTACACTACTTTAGACCAGAGCCCTATTCCCTATATAGTGAACTACTATAGACCAGGAACCTATTCCCTATATAGTGCACTACTTTAGACCAGAGTCCTATTCCCTATATAGTGCACTACTTTAGACCAGAGCCCTATTCCCTATATAGTACACTACTTTAGACCTGGGCTATTTGGGACACAATGGAGACATAACCAATATTGATGTGATTGACTGATTGGTTGATCTATTGATCTCTTGACAGGGACACCTGTTGTTTCTTTGTAGTCATTTTAGTAGTCTCTATATTAGACACCTGTTGATTCTCTACTCTGTAGTCATTCTAGTAGTCTCTATATTAGACACCTGTTGATTCTCTACTCTGTAGTCATTCTAGTAGTCTCTATATTAGACACCCGTTGTTACTCTGTAGTCATTCTAGTAGTCTCTATATTAGACAACTGTTGTTACTCTACTCTGTAGTCATTCTAGTAGTCTCTATATTAGACACCTGTTGTTACTCTACTCTGTAGTCATTCTAGTAGTCTCTATATTAGACAACTGTTGTTACTCTACTCTGTAGTCATTCTAGTAGTCTCTATATTAGACAACTGTTGTTACTCTGTAGTCAGTCTAGCAGTCTCTATATTAGACAACTGTTGTTACTCTGTAGTCATTCTAGTAGTCTCTATATTAGACAACTGTTGTTACTCTACTCTGTAGTCATTCTAGTAGTCTCTATATTAGACAACTGTTGTTACTCTGTAGTCATTCTAGTAGTCTCTATATTAGACACCTGTTGTTACTCTGTAGTCATTCTAGTAGTCTCTATATTAGACACCTGTTGTTACTCTGTAGTCATTCTAGTAGTCTCTATATTAGACACCTGTTGTTACTCTGTAGTCATTCTAGTAGTCTCTATATTAGACACCTGTTGATTCTCTACTCTGTAGTCATTCTAGTAGTCTCTATATTGGGATATATATATATATATTGGGGTGGCAGGGTAGCCTAGTGGTTAGAGCGTTGGACTAGTAACCGAAAGGTTGCAAGTTCATATCCCCAAGCTGACAAGGTACAAATCTGTCGTTCTCATTGAAAATAAGAATTTGTTCTTAACTGACTTTCCTAGTTAAAATAAAAATAAAATAAATAAATTGGGATCACTCAGTCTCTCTCTCTCTCTCTCAAGTACCTCCATTGCTGTTGTCGTAGGGGTAGCTGGCCACCACAGCCCCACCGTGCAGGTTGGCCGACAGGACGAAGCTCTCAGTCTTCAGCCAGTCCATAATGGCTCTCACCTCCATCTCTCTCATTCCACTCTCCTTCTTAGAGAAGGCATCTGGGAAGTTCCTGTTCAGATCGATGCCGTTCTTATTGAACCTGTCAGGTGACAAAATACAGAATATTAAGTTCACTAGGTACCGACCAAATAAAATACAATTTTATTTGTCACATGCGCCGAATACAACAGGTGTAGGTAGACCTTAGTGAAATGCTGAATACAACAGGTGTAGGGAAACCTTAGTGAAATGCTGAATACAACAGGTGTAGTAGACCTTACAGTGAAATGCTGAATACAACAGGTGTAGGTAGACCTCACAGTGAAATGCTGAATACAACAGGTGTAGGTAGACCTTAGTGAAATGCTGAATACAACAGGTGTAGGGAAACCTTAGTGAAATGCTGAATACAACAGGTGTAGTAGACCTCACAGTGAAATGCTGAATACAACAGGTGTAGGTAGACCTCACAGTGAAATGCTGAATACAACAGGTGTAGTAGACCTCACAGTGAAATGCTGAATACAACAGGTGTAGTAGACCTCACAGTGAAATGCTGAATACAACATGTGTAGGTAGACCTTAGTGAAATGCTGAATACAACAGGTGTAGGTAGACCTCACAGTGAAATGCTGAATACAACAGGTGTAGTAGACCTTACAGTGAAATGCTGAATACAACAGGTGTAGGTAGACCTCACAGTGAAATGCTGAATACAACAGGTGTAGGTAGACCTTACAGTGAAATGCTGAATACAACAGGTGTAGGTAGACCTCACAGTGAAATGCTGAATACAACAGGTGTAGGTAGACCTTAGTGAAATGCTGAATACAACAGGTGTAGTAGACCTCACAGTGAAAGGCTGAATACAACAGGTGTAGTAGACCTCACAGTGAAATGCTGAATACAACAGGTGTAGGTAGACCTCACAGTGAAATGCTGAATACAACAGGTGTAGGTAGACCTTACAGTGAAATGCTGAATACAACAGGTGTAGTAGACCTTACAGTGAAATGCTGAATACAACAGGTGTAGGTAGACCTTACAGTGAAATGCTGAATACAACAGGTGTAGTAGACCTTACAGTGAAATGCTGAATACAACAGGTGTAGGTAGACCTTACAGTGAAATGCTGAATACAACAGGTGTAGTAGACCTTACAGTGAAATGCTGAATACAACAGGTGTAGGTAGACCTTACAGTGAAATGATGAATACAACAGGTGTAGGTAGACCTCACAGTGAAATGCTGAATACAACAGCTGTAGTAGACCTTACAGTGAAATGCTGAATACAACAGGTGTAGTAGACCTTACAGTGAAATGCTGAATACAACAGGTGTAGTAGACCTCACAGTGAAATGCTTCCTTACAAGCCCTTAACCAAAGAAAATACCAACAACAAAAAATAAGAGACAAGAATAACAAATAATTAAATAGCAGCAGTAAATGACAATAGTGGGGCGAAATACAGGGGGTATACGGTACAGAGTCAATGTGGAGGCTAAATACAGGGTATTACGGTACAGAGTCAATGCGGAGGTTATATACAGGGGGTACCGATACAGAGTCAATGTGGAGGCTATATACAGGGGGTACCGGTACAGAGTCAATGTGGAGGCTATATACAGGGTATTACGGTACAGAGTCAATGTGGAGGCTATATACAGGGGGTACCGGTACAGAGTCAATGTGGAGGCTATATACAGGGTATTACGGTAAAGAGTCAATGTGGAGGTTATATACAGGGGGTACCGGTACAGAGTCAATGTGGAGACTATATACAGGGGGTACCGGTACAGAGTCAATGTGGAGGCTATATACAGGGTATTACGGTACAGAGTCAATGTGGAGGCTATATACAGGGGGTACCGATACAGAGTCAATGTGGAGGTTATATACAGGGTATTACGGTACAGAGTCAATGTGGAGGTTATATACAGGGGGTACCGGTACAGAGTCAATGTGGAGGCTATATACAGGGTATTACGGTACAGAGTCAATGTGGAGGTTATATACAGGGGGTACCGATACAGAGTCAATGTGGAGGCTATATACAGGGTATTACGGTACAGAGTCAATGTGGAGGTTATATACAGGGGGTACCGGTACAGAGTCAATGTGGAGGCTATATACAGGGGGTACCGATACAGAGTCAATGTGGAGGCTATATACAGGGTATTACGGTACAGAGTCTATGTGGAGGTTATATACAGGGGGTACCGGTACAGAGTCAATGTGGAGGCTATATGCAGGAGGTACCGGTACAGAGTCAATGTGGAGGCTATATACAGGAGGTACCGGTACAGAGTCAGTGTGCGGGGGCACTGGTATTGAGGTAATATGTACATGTAGGTAGAGTTATTAAAGTAACTATGCATAGATAATAACAGAGAGTAGCAGCAGTTTAAAATGGGGGGGAGGGGGCAATGCAAATAGGCTGGGTAGTCATTTGATTAGCTGTTCAGTAGTCTTATGGCTTGGGGGTAGAAGCTATTAAGGGGCCTCTTGGACCTAGACTTGGCGCTCAGGTACCACTTGCTGTAGCAGAGAGAACAGTCTATGACTAGGGTGGCTGGAGTCTGACAATTTGTAGGGCCTTCCTCTGCCATCGCCTGGTATAGAGGTCCTGGATGGCAGGAAGCTTGGCCCCGGTGATGTACTGGACCGTATGCACTACCCTCTGTAGTGCCTTGCGGTCGGAGGCCGAGCTGTTGCCATACCAGGCAGTGATGGTGCAGCTGTAGAACCTTTTGAGGATCTGAGGACTCATGCCAAATCTTTTTAGTCTCCTGAGGGGGAGTAGATTTTGTCGTGCCCTCTTCACGACTGTCTTGGTGTGCTTGGACCGTGTTAGTTTGTTGGTGATGTGGACGCCAAGGAACTTGAAACTCTCAACCTCCTCCACTGCAGCTCGTCGATGAGAATGGAGGCGTGCTCTGTCCTCCTTTTCCTGTAGTCCACAATCATCTCCTTTGTCTTGATCACGTTGAGGGAGAGGTTGTTGTCCAGGCACCACACGGCCAGGTCTCTGACCTCCTCCCTATAGGCTGTCTCATAGCTGTTGGTGATCCGGCCTACCACTGTTGTGTCATCAGCAAACTTAATGATGGTGTTGGAGTCGTGCCTGGCCGTGCAGTCATGAGTGAACAGGGAGTACAGAAGGGGACTGAGCACGCACCCCTGAGGGGCTCCAGTGTTGAGGACCAGCGTGGCGGATGTGTCTGTTACCTACCCTTACCACCTGGGGGTGGCCCGTCAGGAAGTCCAGGATCCAGTTGCAGAGGGAGGTGTTTAGTCACAGGGTCCTTATCTTAGTGATGAGCTTTGAGGGCACTATGGTGTTGAACGCTGAGCTGTAGTCAATCAATAGCATTCTCACATAGGTGTTCCTTTTGTCCAGGTGGAAAAGGGCAGTGTGAAGTGCAATAGAGATTGCATCATCTGTGGATCTGTTGGTGCGGTATGCAAATTGGAGTGGGTCTAGGTTTTTCTGGGATAATGGTGTTGATGTGAGCCATGACCAGCCTTTCAAAGCATTTCATGGCTACAGACGTGAGTGCTACGGGTCGGTAGTCATTAAGGCAGGTTACCTTGGTGTTCTTGGGCACAGGGACTATGGTGGTCTGCTTGAAACATGTTGGTATTACAGACTCAGACAGGGAGAGGTTAAAATAGTCAGTGAAGACACTTGCCAGTTGGTCAGCGCATGCTCGGAGTACACGTCCTGGTAATCCATCTGGCCCAGCGGCCTTGTGAATGTTGACCTGTTTAAAGGTCTTTACTCACATCGGCTGCGGAGAGCATGATCACACAGTCATCCGGAACAGCTGATGCTCTCATGCATGTTACTTGCCTCGAAGCGAGCATAGAAGTTATTTAGCTTGTCTGGTAGGATTGTGTCACCGGGTAGCTCTCGGCTGTGCTTCCCTTTGTAGTCTGTAATAGTTTGCAGGCCCTGCCACATCCGATGAGTATCAGAGCCGGTGTAGTACGATTCAATCTTAGTCCTGTATTGATGCTTTGCCTGTTTGATGGTTCGTCGCAGGGCATAGCGGGATTTCCTATAAGCTTCTGGGTTAGAGTCCCGCTCCTTGAAAGCGGCAGCTCTACCCTTTAGCCCAGTGCGAATGTTGCCTGTAAATCCATGGTTTCTGGACAGGGTATGTACGTATAGTCACTGTGGGGACGACGTCCTCGATGACCTTTTTGATGAAGCCAGTAACTGATGTGGTGTGCTCCTCAATGTCATTGGAAGAATCCAGTCTGTGATAGCAAAACAGTCCTGTAGTTTAGCATCTGCTTCATCTGACCACTTTTTTATAGACTGAGTCACTGGTGCTTCCTGCTTTAATTTTTGCTTGTAAGCAGGATAGAATTATGGTCAGATTTACCAAATGGAGGGCGAGGGAAAGCTTTGTACGTGTCTCTGTGTGTGGAGTAAAGGTGGTCAAGAATTGTTTTCCCTCTGGTTGCACATTTAACATGCTGATAGAAATTAGGTAAAACTGATTTAAGTTTCCCTGCATTAAAGTCCCCGGCCACTAGGAGCGCCGCCTCTGGATGAGCGGTTTCCTGTTTGCTTATGGCGGAATACAGCTCATTGAGTGTGGTTTTAGTGTCAGCATCGGCCTGTGGTGGTATGTAGACAGCTACGAAAAATACAGATGAAAACTCTCACGGTAGATAGTGTGGTCTATAGCTTATCATGAGATACTCTACCTCAGGCGAGCAAAACCTCGAGACGTCCTTAGATATCGTGCACCAACTGTTGTTTACGTAAATGCATAGGCCCCGGCCGCGTTTCTTAAAAGAGGCTGCTGTCCTGTCCTGACGATAGAGTGTATAACCCGCCAGCTGTATGTTAATGCCTTCGTTCAGACATGGATCTCGTTAAGGGTTATATCGTTTCAGAGTTGGAATGTTTTAGTTCAAGTTCAGGTTTATCCCCCCCCCCCCCCCCCCCCCCCCACGCAGAGTTATCAGTATGAGATCCATGGGGCATGGTTTATCCCCCCCACAGAGTCATCAGTATAAGATCCACGGGGCATGGTTTATTCCCCCCCACAGAGCCAACACACCTCTCTTTCTCTCTCTCTCGCCCTCTCTTTGCTCTGCGAAGACTTTCAGAGCACTGATATCCCATTCAGTGTGATCAGACCATTCCTTATTTAAAAACAGTCATTGGTCCATTCATAAGATTCAGGCAGAGAGCTCGAATTGAAATTCTGTGGTCGCTGTTTACCCAGTGGCATCCTGCCGCATTGAAAGATGACGAGCGAGGATACGAAACAGTCACTCACCGTACAGACTAAGGTGGCCCTATACCAAACAGGTCACTCACCGTACAGACTAAGGTGGCCCTATACCAAACAGGTCACTCACCGTACAGACTAAGGTGGACCTATACCAAACAGGTCACTCACCGTACAGACTAAGGTGGACCTATACCAAACAGTCACTCACCGTACAGACTAAGGTGGACCTATACCAAACAGTCACTCACCGTACAGACTAAGGTGGCCCTATACCAAACAGTCATTCACCGTACCGACTAAGGTGGCCCTATACCAAACAGTCACTCACCGTACCGACTAAGGTGGACCTATACCAAACAGTCACTCACCGTACAGACTAAGGTGGATCTATACCAAACAGGTCACTCACCGTACAGACTAAGGTGGCCCTATACCAAACAGTCACTCACCGTACAGACTAAGGTGGACCTATACCAAACAGTCACTCACCGTAAAGACTAAGGTGGATCTATACCAAACAGGTCACTCACCGTACAGACTAAGGTGGCCCAATACCAAACAGTCACTCACCGTAAAGACTAAGGTGGACCTATACCAAACAGTCACTCATTGTACAGACTAAGGTGGACCTATACCAAACAGTCACTCATTGTACAGACTAAGGTGGACCTATACCAAACAGTCACTCACCGCACAGACTAAGGTGGACCTATACCAAACCACTGTCATGCTACTGTTCTCTCTCTCTCTCTGCTCTGTGATGACATTCACAGTGACTTAAGACCTCCAACACCATCCAGTAACATCGTTCGAGCGTCTTCAGGTCTTAGTGAGGAGATACATAAATCAAATGTCGGTCCCATTCATGAGGTTCAGGACCAGTCGCGGCCTTGATTCAAATTCCTACTGTTTATCTCTGCGTCCCAAATAACACACTATTCCCTATATAGTGCACTACTGTTGACCAGTGCATGGCCACTATATAGGAAAATGTGACGCTGTGAGTCGAGAAGCAGGTGAAAACGTTGAATAGAACAACAAACGAGACAGCGTTAAAGGGGAGGTATAGGTATTAACACAGGGACAATACTGACTGAGGAATGAACGTAAGAGAGGGACAGATAAAGGGGAGGTAATTTGGTCCAGGTGTGAATCATGATGATCTACAGGTGTGAATCATGGTGATCTACAGGTGTGAATCATGATGATCTACAGGTGTGAATCATGATGATCTACAGGTGTGAATCATGATGATCTACAGGTGTGAATCATGATGATCTATAGGTGTGAATCTTGATGATCTACAGGTGTGCGTAATGATGATCTACAGGTGTGCGTAATGATGATCTACAGGTGTGAATCATGATGATCTACAGGTGTGAATCATGATGATCTACAGGTGTGAATCATGATGATCTACAGGTGTGATTAATAATGATCTACAGGTGTGAATCATGATGATCTACAGGTATGAATCATAATGATCTACAGGTGTGAATCATGATGATCCACAGGTGTGAATCATGATGATCTACAGGTGTGCGTAATGATGAGTACCATGTGTGCGTAATGATGAGTGCCAGGTGTGCGTAATGATGAGTGCCAGGTGTGCGTAATGATGAGTGCCAGGTGTACGTAATGATGAGTGCCAGGTGGGCGTAATGATGAGTGCCAGGTATACGTAATGATGAGTTCCAGGTGTGAATCATGATGATCTACAGATGTAAATCATGATGATCTACAGGTGTGAATCATGATGATCTACAGGTGTGAATCATGATGATCTATAGGTGTGAATCTTGATGATCTACAGGTGTGCGTAATGATGATCTACAGGTGTGCGTAATGATGATCTACAGGTGTGAATCATGATGATCTACAGGTGTGAATCATGATGATCTACAGGTGTGAATCATGATGATCTACAGGTGTGATTAATAATGATCTACAGGTGTGAATCATGATGATCTACAGGTATGAATCATAATGATCTACAGGTGTGAGTCATGATGATCCACAGGTGTGAATCATGATGATCTACAGGTGTGCGTAATGATGAGTACCATGTGTGCGTAATGATGAGTGCCAGGTGTGCGTAATGATGAGTGCCAGGTGTGCGTAATGATGAGTGCCAGGTGTACGTAATGATGAGTGCCAGGTGTGCGTAATGATGAGTGCCAGGTATACGTAATGATGAGTGCCAGGTGTGAATCATGATGATCTACAGGGGTGCGTAATGATGAGTGCCAGGTATACGTAATGATGAGTGCCAGGTGTGAATCATGATGATCTACAGGTGTGCGTAATGATGATCTACAGGTGTGCGTAATGATGATCTACAGGTGTGAATCATGATGATCTACAGGTGTGCGTAATGATGATCTACAGGTGTGCGTAATGATGATCTACAGGTGTGCGTAATGATGATCTACAGGTGTGAATCATGATGATCTACAGGTGTGCGTAATGATGATCTACATGTGTGCGTAATGATGATCTACAGGTGTGCGTAATGATGATCTACAGGTGTGAATATTGATGATCTACAGGTGTGCGTAATGATGATCTACAGGTGTGCGTAATGATGATCTACAGGTGTGCGTAATAATGATCTACAGGTGTGCGTAATGATGATCAACAGGTGTGCGTAATGATGATCTACAGGTGTGCGTAATGATGATCTACAGGTCTGCGTAATGATGATCTACAGGTGTGCGTAATGAAGAATCCAAGGACCAGTGGTTAGTAATCAGGCGACGTCAAACGCCGGAGGGGAGGAGCAGGAGGTGTCGACGTGGCAGGAATAGGGGGCCATTTGTGACACAAGCCAGGGGTAAAAGGAGAAGGAAGGAGGCTCAGAGCGGAGGAGGAGGAGGAAGTGCCAGGATGTTTGCTGAACTCGTCAATGCGTGACCGGGGCGGGATGTGTGGGGCATTAGGTAAACATTATAAGGCTATCTCAACCCCCCCCTTCCCCTTTACTCCACATCTCCCCAGAGCACAGAGAGCTCTTTATCCCCCCTCTGCCTCTCAAGGAGGGGAACACAGCTCGGCTACAGTCAAGAGAAGAAGAAGACATTGCAGTCTGATTCACTCCCAGGCCGTGTCTCTACATCAGGGAAGAAGAAGACATGATTCACTCCCAGGCCGTGTCTCTACATCAGGGAAGAAGAAGACATGATTCACTCCCAGGCCGTGTCTCTACATCAGGGAAGAAGAAGACATGATTCACTCCCAGGCCGTGTCTCTACATCAGGGAAGAAGAAGACATGATTCACTCCCAGGCCGTGTCTCTACATCAGGGAAGAAGAAGACATGATTCACTCCCAGGCCGTGTCTCTACATCAGGGAAGAAGAAGACATGATTCACTCCCAGGCCGTGTCTCTACATCAGGGAAGAAGAAGACATGATTCACTCCCAGGCCGTGTCTCTACATCAGGGAAGAAGAAGACATGATTCACTCCCAGGCCGTGTCTCTACATCAGGGAAGAAGAAGACATGATTCACTCCCAGGCCGTGTCTCTACATCAGGGAAGAAGAAGACATGATTCACTCCCAGGCCGTGTCTCTACATCAGGGAAGAAGAAGACATGATTCACTCCCAGGCCGTGTCTCTACATCAGGGAAGAAGAAGACATGATTCACTCCCAGGCCGTGTCTCTATATCAGGGAAGAAGAAGACATGATTCACTCCCAGGCCGTGTCTCTACATCAGGGAAGAAGAAGACATGATTCACTCCCAGGCCGTGTCTCTACATCAGGGAAGAAGAAGACATGATTCACTCCCAGGCCGTGTCTCTACATCAGGGCAGAAGAAGACATGATTCACTCCCAGGCCGTGTCTCTATATCAGGGAAGAAGAAGACATTATTCACTCCCAGGCCGTGTCTCTACATCAGGGAAGAAGAAGACATGATTCACTCCCAGGCCGTGTCTCTACATCAGGGAAGAAGAAGACATGATTCACTCCCAGGCCGTGTCTCTACATCAGGGAGCTTCAACTCTTTTTTGACCAGGGACCCCCTTCCAGGAAAACTGGCGACCCGGGGGCCCCCATCATACGTTAACAAAGTTATTATTATTTTTCTTCACATCTCGTCTTATCAGGTGAATGACAATGTTGTGGAGAATTAAATCAACATTATATAATGAATCTGTTTTGGTAGATAAGAGTTCAGGTGGACCTTGGCTTCAGCAAACGCTGGAAAGGAGGGGCGCTGGACAGCAATGAGAAAAACCATGAAAAAGGGCTGACCAAGAAACTGATTCAAGGCAGAAAGGAGTTGGAACTCAACAACAACAAAGATAATAATTCAGCTCACTTTATTCCATCGTTCAGGATGAGTATAGGTGACTGACTGTCTCTACGCTCTGACTGACTGTTTCTACGCTCTGACTGACTGTTTCTACGCTCTGACTGACTGTTTCTACGCTCTGACTGACTGTTTCTACGCTCTGACTGACTGTTTCTACGCTCTGACTGACTGTTTCTACGCTCTGACTGACTGTTTCTACGCTCTGACTGACTGTTTCTACGCTCTGACTGACTGTTTCTACGCTCTGACTGACTGTCTCTACGCTCTGACTGACTGTCTCTACGCTCTGACTGACTGTTTCTACGCTCTGACTGACTGTTTCTACGCTCTGACTGACTGTTTCTACGCTCTGACTGACTGTTTCTACGCTCTGACTGACTGTTTCTACGCTCTGACTGACTGTTTCTACGCTCTGACTGACTGTTTCTACGCTCTGACTGACTGTTTCTACGCTCTGACTGACTGTTTCTACGCTCTGACTGACTGTCTCTACGCTCTGACTGACTGTTTCTACGCTCTGACTGACTGTTTCTACGCTCTGACTGACTGTCTCTACGCTCTGACTGTCTCTACGCTCTGAAGAAGACGTCAGTCACCTGTACTCATTCTGAACACTCCTAAACTCTTAACATATTTGCTAGGAGCAGCTGTTTAAATGTGTTGGTAAACATTATGTCCAAGTCAAGAAAGTTTACCAGATGCACTTGTGTTTATCTAGTCAGTAACAATTGCCACTGCTTTCCTGGGAGTCGACGTTCAAATGGACAGTATATTGAGTAAAAACATTTACAGAGCTGCCTCAGGTGTAGCCTGGTTTATCTGTCTGGCCTGTGTGGCTGACTGCCTGGTTTATCTGTCTGGCCTGTGTGGCTGACTGCCTGGTTTATCGTTATGGCCGGTGTGACTGACTGCCTGGTTTAGCTGTCTGGCCGGTGTGGCTGACTGCCTGGTTTAGCTGTCTGGCCGGTGTGGCTGACTGCCTAGTTTATCTGTCTGGCCTGTGTGGCTGACTGCCTGGTATAGCTGTCTGGCCCGCGGCTGACTGCCTGGTATAGCTGTCTGGCCCGTGGCTGACTGCCTGGTATAGTTGTCTGGCCCGTGGCTGACTGCCTGGTATAGTTGTCTGGCCCGTGGCTGACTGCCTGGTATAGTTGTCTGGCCCGTGGCTGACTGCCTGGTATAGTTGTCTGGCCCGTGGCTGACTGCCTGGTATAGCTGTCTGGCCTGCTGCTGACTGCCTGGCATAGTTGTCTGGCCCGTGGCTGACTGCCTGGTATAGTTGTCTGGCCCGTGGCTGACTGCCTGGTATAGTTGTCTGGCCCGTGGCTGACTGCCTGGTATAGGTGTCTGGCCCGTGGCTGACTGCCTGGTATAGCTGTCTGGCCTGCTGCTGACTGCCTGGCATAGTTGTCTGGCCCGTGGCTGACTGCCTGGTATAGTTGTCTGGCCCGTGGCTGACTGCCTGGTATAGCTGTCTGGCCTGCTGCTGACTGCCTGGCATAGCCGTCTAACCCTTCCCTTCCAGAGGTTATTATAGCTGTCCCGGTCAGGCTGGAAGAGGCTGTAGGCTTGTCCCTGGCAGGCTGAGGTAGACTGAGAGAAACCCTGTAGCCTAATTCTGAATCATCTCCTGTACTTGTTTCACTACCTCTCAAGGAGGTAGTGCACTCATTCCTTATCCTCCAAGTGTACACTTGTTCACTACCCCTCAAGAATGTAAAAAGCATTGTCTTGGCATTAATATTAAGTCTAGTATGTTATTAATTCCTATTTCAACCCAATGCTCTTAAAAACACTTGATGGGGGACGGAACTAGTGCACACATGGGGAGAGGGGAGAGTCAGGATCTGGCCTCTGCAGCGGGTCAGCACAGGCTGCCTGACCTTTCAGCAAATGGCCAGTAGGAAATATCCCAGATTGTGCCCTTAACAGTGCTTAAAAACACAGCACGACCAGGTCTCTCTCACACACACGAGATCAGGTCTGTTTACCCCAGACCACAGAGAAATAAATGATCTCCTGCAGGAATTCCGATGAGCTTTAGATGTTTACAACTCTTTGATGTAGAGAGTTTGTGGTCTGCTAATGCTCGTCATCCACTACACAACAGACATCTTTATATCATCAACGCATCTTCAACAGCATCTTCATTACGGGGGGAGCTCACTACAATGGCTTTTAACTTCCAAGAATCAGAATTTAGTAAAAACATACGTATCTCTGGGTGGTCGAAGGTTTGAAAAACTTAACAGTTAAGAAACCAACAGGATGCCTGGTCAATTATTTCACTGTGTTTTAATGGTGCCATATCGCTTTGTGCAAACCAACAGGATGCCTGGTTAAATCTGTCACTGTGTTTTAACGGTACCATATTGCTGGCTGGATGCCTGGTTAAATCTTTCACTGTGTTTTAATGGTACCATATCGCTGGCTGCAAACCAACAGGATGCCTGGTTAAATCTTTCACTGTGTCTTAACGGTACCATACCGGTCACGCCCTGACCTTAGAGAGCCTTATTATTCTCTATGTTTGGTTAGGTCAGGGTGTGACTCGGGTGGGAAATTCTGTGTTTTCCATTTCTTTTGTTGGCCGGTTATTGGTTCCAAATCAGGGACAGCTGTCTATCGTTGTCTCTGATTGGGAATGATACTTAGGCAGCCTGTTTTCCACCTGAGTTTGTGGGATCTTGTTTTCTGTTTAGTTTCTGTAGCCTGACAGAATTGTGTGCTTTCGTTTTTTTTGTTTGAGTGTTTTTTGGAATATTAAAATCATGAACACTTTCCACGCTGCGCCTTGGTCTACTCATTATACCACCAACGAGAGCCGTTACAATACCACTCGCTGCAATCGTTTGTTTTCGGGGAACGCAAACAGTTTATGACTCTCGCAATACAGCTGATCCTCATTAGGCAATAAGAAGAAAACCACTTTCCTAATGGAAGACTGGACTCTTTCTGCTGTCTCCTTGTTTTACTGAAAACTTGACAGTATATATATCAGGAAAAAAAAACTCTATTGCCATTAAGAAATGTTGCCAGGAATTAGCCTCGATGTTGTACACAGGAAGTTGAGAATCATCCGCATCGACAATCACTACAGTGTGTCTGGATAGGGATACAAACACCCGTAGTAGTCTGTTGGAAATACTACCCAGCTGATCCTAAACCAGTCAGGTGGAATATTCCCATTGTCTTATTAGTATGTATAATCATAGCCAATCACATATGATAATAATGATGACATCATAATGTTGTTCTCTTTGTTACCACCGTCTAGTGTCCTATAGATTCTCAGTAACCTGTCCCCTCTATAGGACACTAGAGTCCTGCTCTATACAGTAGGGACCTGTCCCCTCTATAGTACACTAGAGTCCTGCTCTATACTGTAGGGACCTGTCCCCTCTATAGGACACTAGAGTCCTGCTCTATACTGTATACAGTAGGGACCTGTCCCCTCTAGTGATCTAGAGTCCTGCTCTATACTGTAGGGACCTGTCCCCTCTATAGGACACTAGAGTCCTGCTCTATACAGTAGAGACCTGTCCCCTCAATAGTGATCTAGAGTCCTGCTCTATACAGTAGGGACCTGTCCCCTCTATAGTACACTAGAGTCCTGCTCTATACTGTATACAGTAGGGACCTGTCCCCTCTAGTGATCTAGAGTCCTACTCTATACAGTAGGGAATAGGACCATGCCTCAGGACTACCTGGCATGATGACTGCTTGCTGTCCCCAGTCCACCTGGCTGTGCTGCTGCTCCAGTTTCAACTGTTCTGCCTGCGGCTATGGAACCCTAACCTGTTCACCGGATAGCCACCGTGCTTCTACACCTGCATTGCTTGCTGTTTGGGGTTTTAGGCTGGGTTTCTGTACAGCACTTTGAGATATCAGCTGATGTAAGAAGGGCTTTATAAATACACTTGATTTGAATAGGCTTCCATTTGGGAGGCACACAGAGATATATTAGAAGACATGAGGATGTTTCCTGTCTAGCTATGTGACATTTATAGTGTTTATAAAATACTATTCCGTCCACTCTCAGGGCAGAGAGAGACAGAGAGAGAGAGAGACAGAGAGAGAGAGAGAGAGAGACAGAGAGAGACAGAGAGAGACAGAGAGAGAGAGAGAGACAGACAGAGAGAGAGACAGAGAGAGACAGAGAGAGACAGAGAGAGACAGAGAGAGACAGAGAGAGAGAGAGAGACAGAGAGACAGAGAGAGAGAGAGACAGAGAGAGACAGAGAGAGAGAGAGAGACAGACAGAGAGAGACAGAGAGACAGACAGAGAGAGACAGAGAGAGAGAGAGAGAGAGAGAGAGAGAGAGAGATTGTCCCTTTTGTACTTATTTGCACATTTGACATTTGAAATTAATGTATTATTTTGGTACTTCTGTGAGTGTGTTTACTGTTAATCTTTGTTTATTTCACTTTTGTTTATTATCTACATACAGTATATGTTTCCCATGCCAATAAATCTCTTAAATTGAATTGAGAGAGAGAGAGAGAGGTATAGAGAGAGAGAGGTAGAGAGACAGAGGTAAAGAGAGAGAGAGGGGGGGTAGGTAAAGAGAAAGAGAGAGAGAGAGAGAACGTGGGCGAGAGACAGCGTCTCACTTTCAGTTACTATAAACAGATTCCTTAAAACAACCCAGGAATACTCCTTGAAGAGATGTTCCTGCAGTTGACCCCTGTTAAAACACTCCATGGTGCCCTCCATACCCCAGCAGCAGAGCTCATGGGTCCCCTGTCTGAGTGCCCTCTCTGGGGTGGCCATCACCGGTCCGGTGGGGGTACTATGGAGGGAGATGGATGGCCTGGTAAATGGACCGGGGCTGCGTACTGTTTATACCCAGACATAAACAGACCTGACAACACATAACATTGGTGATTTTAGGCAAGGGAGAGAGCAGGCCCGTCTGTCTGTCTCTGTCTGTGAAGTGAATGGGTATCCTCCAGGTGCTTGAGAGTCTTACCTTGCTCACTAACCCCCTCCCCAACCCTTCCTCACCCCTGCCCATATCCTCCTCACCCCCCAGCATCAGAGCCTCTCTGAGGTCATATCCTCCTCCATCCTCACCCCCAACCTTCTCCCCCAGCCTCAGAGCCTCTCTGAGGTGTTTCAACAGCTATAGTGTCGTGACTGTGGGAGGAGTAGGGCTGTCCCCGACCCAAAAAATAATAATATTGGTCGACCAAAAGTCGCCTGTTCTTTGGACCAATGGATTGGTCAAAATGTTTTTACGTGTATTGTTCCATACCTATGCATGTGAGCTTGTCTGATGCTTTAAGTGTACGGTTTGATGAAATATGACAAATGCCTCAAGAGGGTGCCAGAAATCTAGATAAACAAAAAAAACAACCTGACCCAACTATTCACCTCCTGCTCCTGCTGGCTCTCAGATTCTGCCGTTGCTGTAACATCAGCAACCTTTCTCATGTTGAATATATCTTACCACCTCTCCTCGTCTATGTGCCAGTTATGGTTTTATATTCACATTTCCGTGAAACAGTTTAATTGATAATAATCTCAAAATTATTTAGATCCAGCAGCATACCATCCTGCATACCACTGCTGGATTGCTTCTGAAGCTAAGCAGGGTTGGTCCTGGTCAGTCCCTGGATGGGAGACCAGATGCTGCTGGAAGTGGTGTTGGAGGGCCATTAGGAGGCACTCTCAGGGTGCTGTCTTTCAAATGGGATGTTAAATGGGTGTCCTGACTCTGAGGTCATTAAAGATCCCAGGGTAACTTATCGTAAGAGTAGGGGTGTTAATCCTGGTGTCGTGGCTAAATTCCCCAATCTGGCCCTCAAACCATCACGGTCACCTAATAATCCCCAGTTAACAATTGGCTCATTCATCCTCCTCCTCTCACCAACCTATTCCCCAGGTCGATGCAGCAAATGAGAATGTGTTCTCAGTCAACTTACCTGGTAAAATAATGAAAAAAATATATATATATATATATTAGTCATGTAGTTAATCAAAATTATAAAGCCTAAAAAGTAACTTCTATGTCAAAATAGTCTACACAAAGCCAACAAATAAAAACATTGCAGTACGCAGCTTGAAAATATCCTATAAAATCACATTGTTGCAGACAGGCCACGTGTAGCCAAACTTGAAACCTTGTATTAACTTGGGTCAGGCCAGAAGCTTGCACTTGCGAACTTGCAACATTGTGTAAAATATTCTGGGCCCTCAGAGAGAGAGTTTCCCCACCAGTGAGCTCGGGACAGACACAGCTGTAGACTATTTGCACAAGGGATAAGAAGCAATGCTTGACTTGGGCAGGAGCTCACCGGAGCTGAGTACTGACACCTCACACGTTCTACTGCTTGAGCTCCTGTTCTTCTTATAGAGTATTAGATCAGAAGTATTGAGGCGTTCCACCACCCAGAATGAGTACTGGAACCTATTTCAGTCCAAGTCAAGCACTGATAAGAAGTAAATCAGATAGGACTATCAGATTATTTTTTAGGAACTATTGTAATTCTCAATGGATGATTTGCTTGCTCTTTGGAGGTGAAGAAAACATTATTTTGAGAAGCTCCACAGGTCATTAGTGGTGGTGTGTTAAGCCAATCAGAAACACTATCAGATCTACCAAAGGGCACATTTACAGTGCCTTGCGAAAGTATTCGGCCCCCTTGAACTTTGCGACCTTTTGCCACATTTCAGGCTTCAAACATAAAGATATAAAACTGTATTTTTTTGTGAAGAATCAACAACAAGTGGGACACAATCATGAAGTAGAACGACATTTATTGGATATTTCAAACTTTTTTAACAAATAAAAAACTGAAAAATTGGGCGTGCAAAATGATTCAGCCCCTTTACTTTCAGTGCAGCAAACTCTCTCCAGAAGTTCAGTGAGGATCTCTGAATGATCCAATGTTGACCTAAATGACTAATGATGATAAATACAATCCACCTGTGTGTAATCAAGTCTCCGTATAAATGCACCTGCACTGTGATAGTCTCAGAGGTCCGTTAAAAGCGCAGAGAGCATCATGAAGAACAAGGAACACACCAGGCAGGTCCGAGATACTGTTGTGAAGAAGTTTAAAGCCGGATTTGGATACAAAAAGATTTCCCAAGCTTTAAACATCCCAAGGAGCACTGTGCAAGCGATAATATTGAAATGGAAGGAGTATCAGACCACTGCAAATCTACCAAGACCTGGCCGTCCCTCTAAACTTTCAGCTCATACAAGGAGAAGACTGATCAGAGATGCAGCCAAGAGGCCCATGATCACTCTGGATGAACTGCAGAGATCTACAGCTGAGGTGGGAGACTCTGTCCATAGGACAACAATCAGTCGTATATTGCACAAATCTGGCCTTTATGGAAGAGTGGCAAGAAGAAAGCCATTTCTTAAAGATATCCATAAAAAGTGTTGTTTAAAGTTTGCCACAAGCCACCTGGGAGACACACCAAACATGTGGAAGAAGGTGCTCTGGTCAGATGAAACCAAAATTGAACTTTTTGGCAACAATGCAAAACGTTATGTTTGGCGTAAAAGCAACACAGCTGAACACACCATCCCCACTGTCAAACATGGTGGTGGCAGCATCATGGTTTGGGCCTGCTTTTCTTCAGCAGGGACAGGGAAGATGGTTAAAATTGATGGGAAGATGGATGGAGCCAAATACAGGACCATTCTGGAAGAAAACCTGATGGAGTCTGCAAAAGACCTGAGACTGGGACGGAGATTTGTCTTCCAACAAGACAATGATCCAAAACATAAAGCAAAATCTACAATGGAATGGTTCAAAAATAAACATATCCAGGTGTTAGAATGGCCAAGTCAAAGTCCAGACCTGAATCCAATCGAGAATCTGTGGAAAGAACTGAAATCTGCTGTTCACAAATGCTCTCCATCCAACCTCACTGAGCTCGAGCTGTTTTGCAAGGAGGAATGGGAAAAAATTTCAGTCTCTCGATGTGCAAAACTGATAAAGAGAAACCCCAAGCGACTTACAGCTGTAATCGCAGCAAAAGGTGGCGCTACAAAGTATTAACTTAAGGGGGCTGAATAATTTTGCACGCCCAATTTTTCAGTTTTTGATTTGTTAAAAAAGTTTGAAATATCCAATAAATGTCGTTCCACTTCATGATTGTGTCCCACTTGTTGTTGATTCTTCACAAAAAAATACAGTTTTATATCTTTATGTTTGAAGCCTGAAATGTGGCAAAAGGTCGCAAAGTTCAAGGGGGCCGAATACTTTCGCAAGGCACTGTATATGCCTACATTTTTGCACAAGCCAGGTAGCCCATAGGTCTACTTCTGTGTGTAAATCAGGCCAGGTAGCCCATAGGTCTACTTCTGTGTGTAAATCAGGCCAGGTAGCCCATAGGCCTACTTCTATGTGTAAATCAGGCCAGGTAGCCTATAGGTCTACTTCTATGCGTAAATCAGGCCAGGTAGCCCATAGGTCTACTTCTATGCGTAAATCAGGCCAGGTAGCCCATAGGCCTACTTCTATGTGTAAATCAGGCCAGGTAGCCTATAGGTCTACTTCTATGTGTAAATCAGGCCAGGTAGCCCATAGGCCTACTTCTATGTGTAAATCAGGCCAGGTAGCCCATAGGCCTACTTCTATGTGTAAATCAGGCCAGGTAGCCCATAGGCCTACGTCTATGTGTAAATCAGGCCAGGTAGCCCATAGGTCTACTTCTATGTGTAAATCAGACCAGGTAGCCTATAGGTCTACTTCTATGTGTAAATCAGGCCAGGTAGCCTATAGGTCTACTTCTATGTGTAAATCAGACCAGGTAGCCTATAGGTCTACTTCTATGTGTAAATCAGGCCAGGTAGCCTATAGGCCTACTTCTATGTGTAAATCAGACCAGGTAGCCTATAGGTCTACTTCTATGTGTAAATCAGGCCAGGTAGCCCATAGGTCTACTTCTATGTGTAAATCAGGCCAGGTAGCCCATAGGTCTACTTCTATGTGTAAATCAGGCCAGGTAGCCCATAGGCCTACTTCTATGTGTAAATCAGGCCAGGTAGCCCATAGGCCTACGTCTATGTGTAAATCAGGCCAGGTAGCCCATAGGTCTACTTCTATGTGTAAATCAGGCCAGGTAGCCCATAGGTCTACTTCTATGTGTAAATCAGGCCAGGTAGCCCATAGGTCTACTTCTATGTGTAAATCAGGCCAGGTAGCCCATAGGTCTACTTCTATGCGTAAATCAGGCCAGGTAGCCCATAGGCCTACTTCTATGTGTAAATCAGGCCAGGTAGCCTATAGGTCTACTTCTATGTGTAAATCAGGCCAGGTAGCCCATAGACCTACTTCTATGTGTAAATCAGGCCAGGTAGCCTATAGGCCTACTTCTATGTGTAAATCAGGCCAGGTCCTTCCTCGACATTGACAGGAGCCCTCCAAAACAAAAGACAATGACAAAAAAATGTTTGTTTTTGTAAACTATTTCAAAAAGTATGAAATAAAAAGTTGCTTCTCACAAGTGTAGCATAGGTTGTGTGCTCAGCAAACAATCTGTCCAATCAGACAATGATAAAAACAAGAAAACTGAAATAATATTATAGAAATGCATTAACACAAGATTAGAAATGATATAAATGAATGGTAAATATACTACTGGTGATGTAAATGGGGGAATTGATATACACTAACAAATCAAAAACGCAAACAATTCACACCATAAAAGTTATGAAACAATGAACGTGTACAAATTGGCAGTAGAGAGCAGTGCATTCTGGAGAGAGGAGTGTACTGTGCATCTGGGCTGTGTGGTTAACCCGACGTCTGCACTGGTGGTACAACATTTACGTTGATACGGCCTCAGCAGAAGTCAGGGAAGTGAGTTTGTGTTGAAAATACACATTTCCCCTCAGATTACACAGACCCACAAATAATTTGAAAACAAATCTACATTTTGATAGACTCCCATATCTACTGGGTGAAATACCACAGTGTGCCCTCACAGCAGCAATATTTATGACCTGTTGCCACACGAAAAGGGCAACCAGTGAAGAACAAAAACCCCATTGTAAATACAACCCATATGTGTTGTTTCGTACTTTAACTATTTGCACGCCGCCTCAACACATGGAACTTGTGAGAGTAATGTTTACTGTTCACTTTTTACTGTTTATTTCACTTTTGTTTATTATTTTCACTTGCTTTGGCAATGTTAAACATGTTACCCATGCCAATAAAGACAGAGAGAGAGAGAGAGAGAGAGAGAGAGAGAGAGAGAGAGAGAGAGAGAGAGAGAGACAGAGAGAGAGAGAGAGAGACAGAGAGGGAGAGAGAGAGAGACAGAGAGACAGAGAGACAGAGAGACAGAGAGACAGAGAGAGAGACAGAGAGAGAGACAGAGAGAGAGACAGAGAGAGAGACAGAGAGAGACAGAGAGAGACAGAGAGAGAGACAGAGAGAGAGAGAGAGAGAGAGAGACAGAGAGAGAGAGAGAGAACAGCTATACCACAGACTAGAAGGGAGGTAACCTCCTGTAGCTATACCACAGACTAGAAGGGAGGTAACCTCCTGTAGCTATAACACAGACTAGAAGGGAGGTAACCTCCTGTAGCTATACCACAGACTAGAAGGGAGGTAACCTCCTGTAGTTATACCACAGACTAGAAGGGAGGTAACCTCCTGTAGCTATACCACAGACTAGAAGGGAGGTAACCTGCTGTAGTTATACCACAGACTAGAAGGGAGGTAACCTCCTGTAGTTATACCACAGACTAGAAGGGAGGTAACCTCCTGTAGCTATACCACAGACTAGAAGGGAGGTAACCTCCTGTAGTTATACCACAGACTAGAAGGGAGGTAACCTCCTGTAGTTATACCACAGACTAGAAGGGAGGTAACCTGCTGTAGCTATACCACAGACTAGAAGGGAGGTAACCTCCTGTAGCTATACCACAGACTAGAAGGGAGGTAACCTCCTGTAGTTATACCACAGACTAGAAGGGAGGTAACCTCCTGTAGCTATACCACAGACTAGAAGGGAGGTAACCTCCTGTAGTTATACCACAGACTAGAAGGGAGGTAACCTCCTGTAGTTATACCACAGACTAGAAGGGAGGTAACCTGCTGTAGCTATAACACAGACTAGAAGGGAGGTAACCTCCTGTAGTTATACCACAGACTATAAGGGAGGAAACCTCCTGTAGTTATACCACAGACTAGAAGGGAGGTAACCTCCTGTAGCTATACCACAGACTAGAAGGGAGGTAACCTCCTGTAGCTATACCACAGACTAGAAGGGAGGTAACCTCCTGTAGCTATACCACAGACTAGAAGGGAGGTAACCTCCTGTAGTTATACCACAGTAGTTTACGGTGCACCACCACTCTGTCAATCAGCTACGTCCCAAATGGAACTCTATTTCCTATGTAGTGCACTACTTTTGTCCAGAGCCCTATTGGTCTCTTTTTGTTATGTAGTGCACTACTTTTAACCAGGGCACTCTATCAAAAGTAGTGCACGATATAGGGAATAGGGTGCCATTTGGAATTAAACTCAGTGTGTAGAAAATAACTCTGTTGACCCAGACAGACAGACATATTGGGATCCAGATGTTATTGCGTAACAGAAGGGCAACTTGTGGAGGACTTGGTCTGGTCTGATCTGGTCTGAGGTGTGATGTTTCAACCCACTGTGGCCCAGTTGGAGCACGAGACGGGATGGGTCCGAGTTGGACGGAGGTGTTAATTAGAGACTTGGGCTTCAGAAGATGAAAAGCCTTAGAAAGGCCAAGGAACGGCATCTGTTTTAGTTGTATAAAAATAAAACTGCCCTCGTCAGATGTGGCAGAGTTGGACGGCAGTGTTGGAGACTTTAATAACTTTTCTTCAATGCTGAATAATATCAGTTGTAAAGAAGCATCCAGGAACACCATAATGAGCAGCGTCCAGGCCCAGAGCAGGCCCAGAGCAAGCCCAGAGCAGGCCCAGAGCAGGCCCAGAGCAGGCCCAGAGCAGCGTCCAGGCCACGAGCAGGTCCAGAGCAGCGTCCAGGCCACGAGCAGGCCCAGAGCAGTGTCCAGAGCAGGCCCAGAGCAGGCCCAGAGCAGGCCCAGAGCAGCGTCCAGGCCACGAGCAGGTCCAGAGCAGCGTCCATGCCACGAGCAGGTCCAGAGCAGCGTCCAGGCCACGAGCAGGCCCAGAGCAGGCCCAGAGCAGGCCCAGAGCAGCGTCCAGGCCACGAGCAGGTCCAGAGCAGCGTCCAGGCCACGAGCAGGCCCAGAGCAGCGTCCAGGCCACGAGCAGGCCCAGAGCAGGCCCAGAGCAGCGTCCAGGCCACGAGCAGGCCCAGAGCAGCGTCCAGGCCACGAGCAGGCCCAGAGCAGCGTCCAGGCCACGAGCAGGCCCAGAGCAGGCCCAGAGCAGGCCCAGAGCAGCGTCCAGGCCACGAGCAGGCCCAGAGCAGCGTCCAGGCCACGAGCAGGCCCAGAGCAGGCCCAGAGCAGCGTCCAGGCCACGAGCAGGCCCAGAGCAGCGTCCAGAGCAGCGTCCAGGCCACGAGCAGGCCCAGAGCAGGCCCAGAGCAGCGTCCAGAGCAGCGTCCGGGCCACGAGCAGGCCCAGAGCAGGCCCAGAGCAGCGTCCAGAGCAGCGTCCAGGCCACGAGCAGGCCCAGAGCAGGCCCAGAGCAGCGTCCAGGCCACGAGCAGGCCCAGAGCAGCGTCCAGAGCAGCGTCCAGGCCACGAGCAGGCCCAGAGCAGCGTCCAGAGCAGCGTCCAGGCCACGAGCAGGCCCAGAGCAGGCCCAGAGCAGCGTCCAGGCCACGAGCAGGCCCAGAGCAGGCCCAGAGCAGGCCCAGAGCAGCGTCCAGGCCACGAGCAGGCCCAGAGCAGGCCCAGAGCAGCGTCCAGAGCAGCGTCCAGGCCACGAGCAGGCCCAGAGCAGCGTCCAGAGCAGCGTCCAGGCCACGAGCAGGCCCAGAGCAGGCCCAGAGCAGCGTCCAGAGCAGCGTCCAGGCCCAGAGCAGGCCACGAGCAGCGTCCAGGCCACAAGCAGCGTCCAGGCCACGAGCAGCGTCCAGGCCACGAGCAGCGTCCAGGCCACGAGCAGCGTCCAGGCCACGAGCAGGCCCAGAGCAGGCCCAGAGCAGCGTCCAGAGCAGCGTCCAGGCCCAGAGCAGCGTCCAGAGCAGCGTCCAGGCCACGAGCAGCGTCCAGGCCACGAGCAGCGTCCAGGCCACGAGCAGCGTCCAGGCCACGAGCAGCGTCAAGGCCACGAGCAGCGTCAAGGCCCAGAGCAGCGTCCAGGCCCAGAGCAGGCCCAGAGCAGCGTCCAGGCCACGAGCAGCGTCCAGGCCACGAGCAGCGTCCAGGCCCAGAGCAGCGTCCAGGCCCAGAGCAGCGTCCAGGCCCAGAGCAGCGTCCAGGCCACGAGCAGCGTCCAGGCCACGAGCAGCGTCCAGGCCACGAGCAGCGTCCAGGCCACGAGCAGCTTCCAGGCCACGAGCAGCGTCCAGGCCACGAGCAGCGTCCAGGCCACGAGCAGCGTCCAGGCCCAGAGCAGCTTCCAGGCCCAGAGCAGCTTCCAGGCCCAGAGCAGGCCACGAGCAGCGTCCAGGCCCAGAGCAGCGTCCAGGCCACGAGCAGCGTCCAGGCCACGAGCAGCGTCCAGGCCCAGAGCAGCGTCCAGGCCACGAGCAGCGTCCAGGCCACGAGCAGCGTCCAGGCCACGAGCAGCGTCCAGGCCACGAGCAGCGTCCAGGCCCAGAGCAGCGTCCAGGCCACGAGCAGCGTCCAGGCCACGAGCAGCGTCCAGGCCCAGAGCAGCTTCCAGGCCACGAGCAGCGTCCAGGCCCAGAGCAGGCCACGAGCAGCGTCCAGGCCCAGAGCAGCGTCCAGGCCACGAGCAGCGTCCAGGCCACGAGCAGCGTCCAGGCCCAGAGCAGCGTCCAGGCCCAGAGCAGCGTCCAGGCCCAGAGCAGGTCCAGGATATCAGTAAGGAAGAGGAGATGTGGTAGCTGAAGACTGGTACCCAGACTAACATTCCTCTCCTGTCATTTGCCAAAGACACTAGACATTCTCTCTTTAAATATGAACATTATATCATTAACGAGCTGGAGGAGATCAAAGGAATTGATCCTGATTCGATAACCCTCATAGCTATCCTCCAATCACAAAGGGTGATTGGCATTCTCTCAACCAGCTTCATACCACACCCCTTTGTGCCTTATTGCTTAGATCTATATGCGTGCCAGTGTGTGTATATGTGTAGAGTCTCTTGAAAACACAATCTATTCCTAGGGACTTCCTGCCACTTCCAAGAACCACAACCTCATCAAGAGACGTGTGTGTGTGTGTGTGTGTGCCTGTGTGTGTGTGCCTGTGTGTGTGTGCCTGTGTGTCTGTGCCTGTGTGTGTCTGTGTGTCTGTGACTGTGTGCGTGTGTGTGTGTGCCTGTGTGTGTGTGCCTGTGTGTGTGTGCCTGTGTGTGCGTGTGCGTGTGTGTAGGCTAAAGGAGATGTTCAGAAATGTTCCCATTTCCTCCTATGAGGCTGCGCTCCAAAGACTCTCCAGTTGAACACTGCTAATTACAGAGATGGAGTCAAGACCGGACCTACGTCCCAAAACGGCACCCTACTCCCTATGTAGTGCACTACTTTTGACCAGGGCCCATAGGGAATAGGGTTCCATTTTGGACCTAAACCAGAATTTTCCAGGCCCATCTCTGGCTAATTGGAGACTTCAGGAAGTCGTCCTGTTTCCAGACAGTCAAATAAAAGACTAAAGGGTCAGTATTGTGGTTGTGAGGCTTTGTTCCTGCCTCTGTATTTACAGTAAAACACGAGGGACAGCAAAGTTCCGGGTTACAGGCAGAGAGAAATGTACAAATGGTTCACTTCTATTGGGTCTTCTAAATAACCACCAATAAGCTCAGTGCAGACATATCAGATCTACCAATCAGGTCAGTGCAGACATATCAGATCTACCAATCAGCTCAGTGCAGACAGATCAGATCTACCAATCAGCTCAGTGCAGACATATCAGATCTACCAATCAGGTCAGTGCAGACATATCAGATCTACCAAACAGCTCAGTGCAGACATATCAGATCTACCAAACAGCTCAGTGCAGACAGATCAGATCTACCAAACAGCTCAGTGCAGACATATCAGATCTACCAAACAGCTCAGTGCAGACATATCAGATCTACCAAACAGCTCAGTGCAGACAGCTCAGACCTGCCACCAAAACAGGTCAGTGCAGACAGATATTTGATCTACCACAAAACAGGTTGTGTTCATTGCCAGTGGTTTCAGTTAAACTGATGACCACTGATCTAAGCCCTATTACAACAAAAACATGACGAGTCATTTAGTTCCAGGAAGTCATTTAGATCCAGGAAGTCATTTAGATCCAGGAAGTCATTGCCGTCATCTCCTCCAATCACTAAAACTTTGGAAACCCAACTTGATGCGTTATTGTAATTGTTGCTTAATAATATTTTTTTTCCCCCTGGAAGGGAGACGTCTCTGTTGTTCTAAGAACCATTCCCTGTTTCAAGTTGTTATGGTAACGAGTAGGTGAGAGTTTTTTTTTCCACTGTTTGGGGCTGGGATGACTGTGTCAGAGTCAGAGTGTGTGGGTGTCAGTGTCCTGTCCCATCCGGGGAGGAATCCACTGCCATGGGAATAACATCTGTGTGAGTCGATGTGAGTGTGTCACTGTTTGGGGCTGGGTGTGTGTGTGTGTGTCCTGTCCCATCCGGGGGGAATCCACTGCCAGGGAATGGGATCTGTGTGTGTGTGTGTGTGTGTGTGTGTGTGTGTATAAATGCAAGTGTTTGTTAGTGAAAGAGTGTTTGTGTGTCAGAGAGAAGAGAGACAGAGCGAGAGAGAGAGAGTCTGTTTTCAGGCCGTGGCTTCCTGCCACTCGCCCACATCAGAGTGTTGTGGGTGAGCGCTGTAGAGGTGTTGTGTCTACAAACATCTCAGATAAAACTCCAGGATCTGTTAATGGGTGTGTGTCACTGCCTCCCTTCCAAATGAAACCCTATTCCCTACAGTGCCTTGCGAAAGTATTCGGCCCCCTTGAACTTTGCGACCTTTTGCCACATTTCAGGCTTCAAACATAAAGATATAAAACTGTATTTTTTTGTGAAGAATCAACAACAAGTGGGACACAATCATGAAGTGGAACGACATTTATTGGATATTTCAAACTTTTATAACAAATCAAAAACTGAAAAATTGGGCGTGCAAAATTATTCAGCCCCCTTAAGTTAATACTTTGTAGCGCCACCTTTTGCTGCGATTACAGCTGTAAGTCGCTTGGGGTATGTCTCTATCAGTTTTGCACATCGAGAGACTGAAATTTTTTCCCATTCCTCCTTGCAAAACAGCTCGAGCTCAGTGAGGTTGGATGGAGAGCATTTGTGAACAGCAGTTTTCAGTTCTTTCCACAGATTCTCGATTGGATTCAGGTCTGGACTTTGACTTGGCCATTCTAACACCTGGATATGTTTATTTTTGAACCATTCCATTGTAGATTTTGCTTTATGTTTTGGATCATTGTCTTGTTGGAAGACAAATCTCCGTCCCAGTCTCAGGTCTTTTGCAGACTCCATCAGGTTTTCTTCCAGAATGGTCCTGTATTTGGCTCCATCCATCTTCCCATCAATTTTAACCATCTTCCCTGTCCCTGCTGAAGAAAAGCAGGCCCAAACCATGATGCTGCCACCAACATGTTTGACAGTGGGGATGGTGTGTTCAGCTGTGTTGCTTTTACGCCAAACATAATGTTTTGCATTGTTGCCAAAAAGTTCAATTTTGGTTTCATCTGACCAGAGCACCTTCTTCCACATGTTTGGTGTGTCTCCCAGGTGGCTTGTGGCAAACTTTAAACAACACTTTTTATGGATATCTTTAAGAAATGGCTTTCTTCTTGCCACTCTTCCATAAAGGCCAGATTTGTGCAATATACGAATGATTGTTGTCCTATGGACAGAGTCTCCCACCTCAGCTGTAGATCTCTGCAGTTCATCCAGAGTGATCATGGGCCTCTTGGCTGCATCTCTGATCAGTCTTCTCCTTGTATGAGCTGAAAGTTTAGAGGGACGGTCTTGGTAGATTTGCAGTGGTCTGATACTCCTTCCATTTCAATATTATCGCTTGCACAGTGCTCCTTGGGATGTTTAAAGCTTGGGAAATCTTTTTGTATCCAAATCCGGCTTTAAACTTCTTCACAACAGTATCTCGGGCCTGCCTGGTGTGTTCCTTGTTCTTCATGATGCTCTCTGCGCTTTTAACGGACCTCTGAGACTATCACAGTGCAGGTGCATTTATACGGAGACTTGATTACACACAGGTGGATTGTATTTATCATCATTAGTCATTTAGGTCAACATTGGATCATTCAGAGATCCTCACTGAACTTCTGGAGAGAGTTTGCTGCACTGAAAGTAAAGGGGCTGAATAATTTTGCACGCCCAATTTTTCAGTTTTTGATTTGTTCAAAAAGTTTGAAATATCCAATAAATGTCGTTCCACTTCATGATTGTGTCCCACTTGTTGTTGATTCTTCACAAAAAAATACAGTTTTATATCTTTATGTTTGAAGCCTGAAATGTGGCAAAAGGTCGCAAAGTTCAAGGGGGCCGAATACTTTCGCAAGGCACTGTATGTAGCGTGCCAACGGAACCCTATTCTCTATGTAGCAGATCACTTTTACCCAGGGGCCATTTGGGATGTACACTTTCACTGCCTTCGCTGGTGATTCACTGGGGTCTCAGTAACCATTCTGCTGTTTACACCCTGATTTGATTTGATTTGATTTGAACCATCCTATAGCTGTTCTGTTCTGGTCTACTGAGCAACACAACAGGCCAGACCTGCAGCCACTCCATCTACCCAGCCACTCCATCCATCCACCCCATCCACCCAGCCACTCCATCCACCCAGCCACTCCATCCACCCACCCACCCAGCCACTCCATCCACCCAGCCACTCCACCCACTCCATCCACCCAGCCACTCCACCCACCCAGCCACTCCATCCACCCACCCACCCAGCCACTCCATCCATCCAGCCACTCCATCCACCCACCCACCCAGCCACTCCATCCACCCACCCACTCCATCCACCCACCCACTACATCCACCCAGCCAGCCACTCCATCCACCCACCCAGCCACTCCATCCACCCACCCAGCCACTCCATCCACCCAGCCACCCCATCCACTCCATCCACCCAGCCACCCCATCCACCCACCCAGCCACCCCATCCACCCAGCCACCCACCCAGCCACCCCATCCACCCACCCAGCCACTCCATCCACCCACCCAGCCACTCCATCCACCCACCCAGCCACTCCATCCACCCACCCAGCCACTCCATCCACCCACCCAGCCACTCCATCCACCCACCCAGCCACTCCATCCACCCACCCAGCCACTCCATCCACCCACCCAGCCACTCCATCCACCCAGCCACCCAGCCACTCCATCCATCCAGTAATCCTCTAAAGTCTTACTGCCACAACTCTATCCAGACAGTAGAACTCAATTTGACCTGGGTCTCCTATAGAGTGCACTAGTTTTAACCATATCCCTATGGTGCACTATATAGGGAATAGGGTGTATTGGGTAACCCTATGGTGCACTATATAGGGAATAGGGTGTATTGGGTAACCCTATATATATTTTTGTATCTTTATTGGTGTGGTCTGGAGAAATGTAACCACTGTTAAATCCATGGACAGAGCTATAGATGCTGACCGACCCTCTAGGAGATCAACACGATACTGTGAAACCGACACTGAGGCACTTTGTCTGGATGAGTGGCACCACATAGTCGGACGGTCAGATGTATTCACTCAAACACACCTAAACACATTAGAAAGCTCTACAACACCAAGTCAGACTGGACCAAGGCTGTGAGTTGGTTTTGAAGTTACTGTACAGTGTCAGAAGGGACAGATGGATCTTATTGACTTTAAGAGACAACCCATGATGTCCCTCCATCCACGGTGACTAAGACACAACCCATGATGTCCCTCCATCCACGGTGACTAAGACACAACCCATGATGTCCCTCCATCCACGGTGACTAAGACAACCCATGATGTCCCTCCATCCACGGTGACTAAGACACAACCCATGATGCCCCTCCATCCACGGTGACTAAGACAACCCATGATGTCCCTCCATCCACGGTGACTAAGACACAACCCATGATGTTCCTCTATCCACGGTGACTAAGAGACAACCCACGATGTCCCTCCATCCACGGTGACTAAGACAACCCATGATGTCCCTCCATCCACAGTGACTAAGACACAACCCATGATGCCCCTCCATCCACGGTGACTAAGATACAACCCATGATGTCCCTCCATCCACGGTGACTAAGACTCAACCCATGATGTCCCTCACTATCTCACCTCCCCTGGGAGTACATGCAGTCTCTGCTGGAGGACTCGAAGCCGTCTGGGTTCATGGAAACCAGGATGTGGACGCGGGTGCTGTTCAGGAGGCGGGTCACCAGCGGGTCGCTAAGGTAACCACGGGTCAGGTGATCGATCAGCTGGAGCAGGAGAACTCTGCCCACCACCTAAAAAAAAGAGATGCATTGATACAGTTACAACCATAGAGATCCTATTGACTTAGTAGAGGGCCATGTCATAAACCCTCAAAGTTCCAGAACGGGAAGAAAATAAAAAGGCATGCGATATCGGAAATTCTATGATAGAATTATAGTCAACCTAAAATATTGTCATATAATTCTAAATACATTTTATACAGGAAGAAAATAAAAAGGCATGCGATATCGGAAATTCTATAATAGAATTATAGTCAACCTAAAACATTGTCATATAATTCTAAATACATTTTATACGGGAAGGTAATAAAAAGGCATGCGATATTGGAAATTCTATGATAGAATTATAGTCAACCTAAAATATTGTCATATAATTATAAATACATTTTATACAGGTTTTATACCAATTGTCTGTATAATTAGTCTATAAAAATATATGTAAACAGACTGTAAAAGTAGACAATCTGACCTTTAAATGCTGTGATAAGATTCTAGTGTTCTAATTCAATGGTTACAACAGTGTTGTAGGTATATGGTATACTTTATGTCGTCTCAGAAAATGTATTCAACGAACCCTGGACACAATGAAAGAGACACTGTCAGAACGTCCGTCTGCTGATCGACTGCAGATAAAACACTGAATAAACAGACACTGTCAGAATGTCAGAGACCATGAACCCACATTCTACTGTCTGAGACCCCCCCCCACCCCCCACTACTGGTGAATCCACATTCTACTGTCTGAGACCCCCCCCCCCACCCCCCACTACTGGTGAATCCACATTCTACTGTCTGAGACCCCCCCCCCCCCCCCCCCCCCCCCCACTACTGGTGAACCCACATTCTACTGTCTGAGACCTCCCCCCCCACTACTGGTGAATCCACATTCTACTGTCTGAGACCCCCCCCCCCCACCCCCCCCACTACTGGTGAACCCACATTCTACTGTCTGAGAACTTCCCCCCCACCCACTACTGGTGAACCCACATTCTACTGTCTGAGAACTTCCCCCCCACCCACTACTGGTGAACCCACATTCTACTGTCTGAGACCCCCCCCCCACCACCACCACCACTATTGGTGAACCCACATTCTACTGTCTGAGACCCCCCCCACTACTGGTGAACTCACATTCTACTGTCTGAGACCCCTCCCCCCCCACTACTGGTGAACCCACATTCTACTGTCTGAGACCTTCCCCCCGACCACTACTGGTGAACCCACATTCTACTGTCTGAGACCCCCCCCCCCCCACACTACTGGTGAACCCACATTCTACTGTCTGAGACCCCCCCCCCCTGGCGCCCTCAACCCCCTGGCGCCGCCCTCAACCCCCTGACGCTGCCTGACAACATATTTGAACTGTTCAAGCCCTCAAGATAGATGGGGCAAACTTCAAAACAGAGAAACAGGGTGTACTGGACTGTGATATAACAGTATAACATGCATGATAAGAGCCAAGAGAAACTCATTAGAAGACAGCTGAGATGTGAATAGTTTGGTTCAAGGTTAATAGCATTGGATCAAGGTTAAAAATGCTAAGACATTGTGGATGGACCACCATTACTGGAAGCTCTGTATGTGTGATTGAAGAGGAGTCATCAACGTTTTAGAGGGTTTCGTTTGCTAAGTCCCATGTCACGTCTCTATATTCAAATGAGTCTATAAGTCAAATGATTCTGTGCCAAACATGTCAGTTTTGGGGGCAGTGTCACCTGGTTTGAAGAGGCTGAATAACATTTGAAGAAAGGAGCACGATTAGTTTATTTCTACTCAATCTGCCGAGGAGAAGGAAAGTAGTTCACCTACTGGTCCAAAGATCAAACACACAGAATGGTTAACTCCCGTTAGTAATGATTGTCACAAATAGAAAACCCTGGCTAGAACTCCAGAGCTTCCGGAACTAGAATCAGGGGAGCTAACGGAATTCATATGGTTCCATCCCTAAGCAACAGCACATTGTAGTTCCATTGAGTCTCCGTCCACTGAGCACTGTGGTATTCTAGAATGCTCCATTCTATTCAGGCTACAACAGTGGAGCACGGCTAGCCCTGAGGCCTAGTCTTCTGAATGGATAGTCAGAGAGAAAAAAATGAATGAGTGTGTGTGTGTGTGTGTGTGTGTGTACCCGTCAGAGCAGCAGAACATGTCCTGTGTGCCCCCAGGTGAAGTAGAGGCAGTGTGACATCGCCGTGACATCGCTCTGCTACATCCCAGCTGGGGGGAAATGAGAGGAAAGGCCTCATCTGGTATCTCTTAACCATGTCCATTCAGCTTAGAGGAAGGAGCTACAGTAATATTACATCCTATTCCCTATACAGGGCACTACTTTACAGTAGAGCCCAGGGTCCTGGTCAGTAGTGCCCTACATAGTGGATAGGGTGCTATTTGTGACGGTCCTTAAGGCTGCTCCCGGGGACTGACTGACTACTGATCTATGCTGGGATTTGGAAGTCTAGTTATAGTGAAGCCTGGAGGGGATGGAGGAGGGGGGTTTAGGTCCCTCAGTCCCAAGTGCTGGTCCAGTCAGAGAGCAGGAGTAGTGCTGGTCCAGTCAGAGAGCAGGAGTAGTGCTGGTCCAGTCAGAGAGCAGGAGTAGTGCTGGTCCAGTCAGAGAGCAGGAGTAATGCTGGTCCAGTCAGAGAGCAGGAGTAATGCTGGTCCAGTCAGAGAGCAGGAGTAGTGCTGGTCCAGTCAGAGAGCAGGAGTAGTGCTGGCCCAGTCAGAGAGGAGGAGTAGTGCTGGTCCAGTCAGAGAGCAGGAGTAGTGCTGGCCCAGTCAGAGAGGAGGAGTAGTGCTGGTCCAGTCAGAGAGCAGGAGTAGTGCTGGTCCTGTCTGATAGGAGGAGTAGTGCTGGCCCTGTCTGATAGGAGGAGTAGTGCTGGCCCTGTCTGATAGGAGGAGTAGTGCTGGCCCTGTCTGATAGGAGGAGTAGTGCTGGCCATGTCTGATAGGAGGAGTAGTGCTGGCCCTGTCTGATAGGAGGAGTAGTGCTGGCCCTGTCTGATAGGAGGAGTAGTGCTGGCCCTGTCTGATAGGAGGAGTAGTGCTGGCCCTGTCTGATAGGAGGAGTAGTGCTGGCCCTGTCTGATAGGAGGAGTAGTGCTGGCCCTGTCTGATAGGAGGAGTAGTGCTGGCCCCGTCTGATAGGAGGAGTAATGCTGGCCCCGTCTGATAGGACGAGTAATGCTGGCCCCGAATGCTGGCCCTGTCTGACTGTAGGAGTAGTGCTGGCCCTGTCTGATAGGAGGAGTAGTGCTGGCCCTGTCTGATAGGAGGAGTAGTGCTGGCCCTGTCTGATAGGAGGAGTAATGCTGGCCCCGTCTGATAGGAGGAGTAGTGCTGGCCCCGTCTGATAGGAGGAGTAATGCTGGCCCTGTCTGATAGGAGGAGTAGTGCTGGCCCTGTCTGATAGGAGGAGTAATGCTGACCCTGTCTGATAGGAGGAGTAATGCTGGCCCCGTCTGATAGGAGGAGTAGTGCTGGCCCCGTCTGATAGGAGGAGTAGTGCTGGCCCCGTCTGATAGGAGGAGTAGTGCTGGCCCAGTCAGAGAGCAGGAGTAATGCTGGCCCCGTCTGATAGGAGGAGTAATGCTGGCCCTGTCTGATAGGAGGAGTAATGCTGGCCCTGTCTGATAGGACGAATAATGCTGGCCCTGTCTGATAGGAGGAGTAATGCTGGCCCCGTCTGATAGGAGGAGTAATGCTGGCCCTGTCTGATAGGAGGAGTAATGCTGGCCCTGTCTGATAGGAGGAGTAGTGGGAGAGGAGAGGATTGGAGAGTGTTACATTACAGATGTGGTGTGAGTCCCAAATCAGACCCTATGTAATGCATTCATTTTTACAAGACCCCTGTCAGAAATAGTGTACTACATAGGGAATAGAGCGCCATTTGGGACAGAGCCGTGCTGTACCCCTTCAGGGGTAGTTCAGCTGTCAGGTGTACAACATTGGACTCTAGAAACAGAAGCATACCCACCACCCCTCCCCTAAACTGTTGACAGCCCTAGGGTGGCTCTAACCACACCTACCCTAAACTGTTGACAACCCTAGGGTGGCTAACCACCCCTCCCCTAAATTGTTGACAACCCTAGGGTGGCTAACCACCCCTCCCCTAAACTGTTGACAGCCCTAGGGTGGCTCTAACCACCCCTCCCCTAAACTGTTGACAACCCTAGGGTGGCTCTAACCACCCCTCCCCTAAACTGTTGACAACCCTAGGGTGGCTCTAACCACCCCTCCCCTAAACTGTTGACAACCCTAAGGTGGCTCTAACCACCCCTCCCCTAAACTGTTGACAGCCCTAGGGTGGCTCTAACCACCCCTCCCCTAAACTGTTGACAGCCCTAGGGTGGCTCTAACCACCCCTCCCCTAAACTGTTGACAGCCCTAGGGTGGCTCTAACCACCCCTCCCCTAAACTGTTCACAGCCCTAGGGTGGCTAACCACCCCTCCCCTAAACTGTTGACAACCCTAGGGTGGCTAACCACCCCTCCCCTAAACTGTTGACAGCCCTAGGGTGGCTCTAACCACCCCTCCCCTAAACTGTTGACAACCCTAGGGTGGCTCTAACCACCCCTCCCCTAAACTGTTGACAACCCTAGGGTGGCTCTAACCACCCCTCCCCTAAACTGTTGACAGCCCTAGGGTGGCTCTAACCACCCCTCCCCTAAACTGTTGACAGCCCTAGTGTGGCTCTAACCACACAACCACCCCTCCCCTAAACTGTTGACAGCCCTAGGGTGGCTAACCACCCCTCCCCTAAACTGTTGACAGCCCTAGGGTGGCTCTAACCACCCCTCCCCTAAACTGTTGACAGCCCTAGGGTGGCTCTAACCACCCCTCCCCTAAACTGTTGACAGCCCTAGGGTGGCTAACCACCCCTCCCCTAAACTGTTGACAGCCCTAGGGTGGCTAACCACCCCTCCCCTAAACTGTTGACAACCCTAGGGTGGCTCTAACCACCCCTCCCCTAAACTGTTGACAACCCTAGGGTGGCTCTAACCACCCCTCCCCTAAACTGTTGACAACCCTAGGGTGGCTCTAACCACACCTACCCTAAACTGTTGACAACCCTAGGGTGGCTCTAACCACACCTACCCTAAACTGTTGACAACCCTAGGGTGGCTCTAACCACACCTACCCTAAACTGTTGACAACCCTAGGGTGGCTCTAACCACACCTACCCTAAACTGTTGACAACCCTAGGGTGGCTCTAACCACACCTACCCTAAACTGTTGACAACCCTAGGGTGGCTCTAACCACACCTACCCTAAACTGTTGACAACCCTAGGGTGGCTCTAACCACACCTACCCTAAACTGTTGACAACCCTAGGGTGGCTCTAACCACACCTCCCCTAAACTGTTGACAACCCTAGGGTGGCTCTAACCACACCTCCCCTAAACTGTTGACAACCCTAGGGTGGCTCTAACCACACCTACCCTAAACTGTTGACAACCCTAGGGTGGCTCTAACCACACCTACCCTAAACTGTTGACAACCCTAGGGTGGCTCTAACCACACCTACCCTAAACTGTTGACAACCCTAGGGTGGCTCTAACCACCCCTCCCCTAAACTGTTGACAACCCTAGGGTGGCTCTAACCACACCTCCCCTAAACTGTTGACAACCCTAGGGTGGCTCTAACCACACCTACCCTAAACTGTTGACAACCCTAGGGTGGCTCTAACCACCCCTCCCCTAAACTGTTGACAACCCTAGGGTGGCTCTAACCACCCCTCCCCTAAACTGTTGACAACCCTAGGGTGGCTCTAACCACACCTCCCCTAAACTGTTGACAACCCTAGGGTGGCTCTAACCACCCCTCCCCTAAACTGTTGACAACCCTAGGGTGGCTCTAACCACACCTACCCTAAACTGTTGACAACCCTAGGGTGGCTCTAACCACCCCTCCCCTAAACTGTTGACAACCCTAGGGTGGCTCTAACCACCCCTCCCCTAAACTGTTGACAACCCTAGGGTGGCTAACCACCCCTCCCCTAAACTGTTGACAACCCTAGGGTGGCTCTAACCACACAGCCACGCTCCTCTCCTCATAAAACCATCAGAAGCCAAGCAGCGCCGACTCTCCTCATAAAACCATCAGAAGCCAAGCAGCGCCGACTCTCCTCATAAAACCATCAGAAGCCAAGCAGCGCCGACTCTCCTCATAAAACCATCAGAAGCCAAGCAGCGCCGACTCTCCTCATAAAACCATCAGAAACCAAGCAGCGCCGACTCTCCTCATAACACCATCAGAAACCAAGCAGCGCCGACTCGCCTCATAAAACCATCAGAAGCCAAGCAGCGCCGACTCTCCTCATAAAACCATCAGAAGCCAAGCAGCGCCGACTCTCCTCATAAAACCATCAGAAGCCAAGCAGCGCCGACACTCCTCATAAAACCATCAGAAGCCAAGCAGCGCCGACTCGCCTCATAAAACCATCAGAAACCAAGCCAAGCAGCGCCGACTCTCCTCATAAAACCATCAGAAACCAAGCAGCGCCGACTCTCCTCATAAAACCATCAGAAACCAAGCAGCGCCGACTCTCCTCATAAAACCATCAGAAACCAAGCAGCGCCGACTCTCCTCATAAAACCATCAGAAACCAAGCAGCGCCGACTCTCCTCATAAAACCATCAGAAACCAAGCAGCGCCGACTCTCCTCATAAAACCATCAGAAGCCAAGCAGCGCCGACTCTCCTCATAAAACCATCAGAAACCAAGCAGCGCCGACTCTCCTCATAAAACCATCAGAAACCAAGCAGCGCCGACTCGCCTCATAAAACCATCAGAAGCCAAGCAGCGCCGACTCTCCTCATAAAACCATCAGAAACCAAGCAGCGCCGACTCTCCTCATAAAACCATCAGAAACCAAGCAGCGCCGACTCGCCTCATAAAACCATCAGAAACCAAGCAGCGCCGACTCTCCTCATAAAACCATCAGAAGCCAAGCAGCGCCGACTCTCCTCATAAAACCATCAGAAACCAAGCAGCGCCGACTCTCCTCATAAAACCATCAGAAATCAAACCAAGCAGCGCCGACTCTCCTCATAAAACCATCAGAAATCAAACCAAGCAGCGCCGACTCTCCTCATAAAACCATCAGAAATCAAACCAAGCAGCGCCGACTCTCCTCATAAAACCATCAGAAACCAAGCAGCGCCGACTCTCCTCATAAAGTTGCAAAGTTGAGAGTAAAAATAGAAACACTACTACTACTACTGAGAGAGAGAGAATATTCACAGCAGTGTTTATACCTCGCTAACAGCTCGTTCTAACAGCCGTGTTTTTCCCTCAGCCAGCCAGAAGCGACATCATTTAAGACAGAAGTAAAATGGTCAAATGGAGGTGGAAATGTGTCTACTGGCTTCATGCGTCCCAAATAGCACACTATTCCCTATGTAGTGCACTTCTTTTGATAGGGATCAGGTAAAAAAATTTAATAATAATAGTGCACTATAAAAGAGAAATAGGGTGCCATTTGTTTTTGGTTTAAATTTAGTTCTAGGCCCTCTCCTCCTCTCTCTATAAACCAAGTCACTCTGCTCCCTCATATGGTCTCTCCCATCACTGCTATGAGGATGACACTCAGCTACTCTTCTCCTTCTGACACCCAGGTGTCGACAGGTATCTCTGCGTGCCAGACAGACATCTCAGCTTGGATGTCGGCCCACTACCTCAAGGTCAACAACACGGAGCTGCTCTTCCTCCCGGGGGAAGCGCCTGTTCGGTCCAAGACCTCTCCATCCCGGTTGACAACTCCACGGCGTCCCCCTTCCAGAGCATAAACAACCTTAGCGTGACCCTGGACAACACCCAGTCAACCTCTGCAAACATCAAAGCAGCGACTCGCTCCTTCAGGTTCAGTATGACCCTTCTTCCACCACTAGCTGTCTTGGGGCCTCTCAGTCTACTACTACCACTAGCTGTCTTGGGGCCTCTCAGTCTACCACCACCACCACTAGCTGTCTTGGGGCCTCAGTCTACTACTACTTCCACCACTAGCTGTCTTGGGGCCTCTCAGTCTACTACTACCACCACCACTAGCTGTCTTGGGGCCTCTCAGTCTACTACTACTACCACCACTAGCTGTCTTGGGGCCTCTCAGTCTACTACTACCACCACCACTAGCTGTCTTGGGGCCTCTCAGTCTACTACTACTACCACTAGCTGTCTTGGGGCCTCTCAGTCTACTACCACCACTAGCTGTCTTGGGGCCTCTCAGTCTACTACTACTACCACTAGCTGTCTTGGGGCCTCTCAGTCTACTACCACCACTAGCTGTCTTGGGGCCTCTCAGTCTACTACCACCACTAGCTGTCTTGGGGCCTCTCAGTCTACTACTACCACTAGCTGTCTTGGGGCCTCTCAGTCTACTACCACCACTAGCTGTCTTGGGGCCTCAGTCTACTACTACCACTAGCTGTCTTGGGGCCTCTCAGTCTACTACCACCACTAGCTGTCTTGGGGCCTCAGTCTACTACTACTACCACCACCACTAGCTGTCTTGGGGCCTCTCAGTCTACTACCACCACTAGCTGTCTTGGGGCCTCAGTCTACTACCACCACCACTAGCTGTCTTGGGGCCTCAGTCTACCACCACCACTAGCTGTCTTGGGGCCTCAGTCTACTACCACCACCACCACTAGCTGTCTTGGGGCCTCAGTCTACTACCACCACCACTAGCTGTCTTGGGGCCTCAGTCTACTACTACCACCACCACTAGCTGTCTTGGGGCCTCTCAGTCTACTACCACCACCACTAGCTGTCTTGGGGCCTCAGTCTACTACTACTACCACCACTAGCTGTCTTGGGGCCTCTCAGTCTACTACCACCACTAGCTGTCTTGGGGCCTCAGTCTACTACCACCACCACTAGCTGTCTTGGGGCCTCAGTCTACCACCACCACTAGCTGTCTTGGGGCCTCAGTCTACTACCACCACCACTAGCTGTCTTGGGGCCTCAGTCTACTACCACCACCACTAGCTGTCTTGGGGCCTCAGTCTACTACTACCACCACCACTAGCTGTCTTGGGGCCTCAGTCTACTACCACCACCACTAGCTGTCTTGGGGCCTCAGTCTACTACTACTACCACCACTAGCTGTCTTGGGGCCTCAGTCTACTACCACCACCACCACTAGCTGTCTTGGGGCCTCTCAGTCTACTACCACCACCACTAGCTGTCTTGGGGCCTCAGTCTACTACCACCACCACTAGCTGTCTTGGGGCCTCTCAGTCTACTACCACCACCACTAGCTGTCTTGGGGCCTCAGTCTACTACCACCACCACTAGCTGTCTTGGGGCCTCTCAGTCTACTACCACCACCACTAGCTGTCTTGGGGCCTCAGTCTACTACCACCACCACTAGCTGTCTTGGGGCCTCAGTCTACTACCACCACCACTAGCTGTCTTGGGGCCTCAGTCTACTACCACCACCACCACTAGCTGTCTTGGGGCCTCAGTCTACTACCACCACCACTAGCTGTCTTGGGGCCTCAGTCTACTACCACCACCACTAGCTGTCTTGGGGCCTCAGTCTACTACTACCACCACCACTAGCTGTCTTGGGGCCTCAGTCTACTACTACCACCACCACTAGCTGTCTTGGGGCCTCAGTCTACTACTACCACCACCACTAGCTGTCTTGGGGCCTCTCAGTCTACCACCACCACTAGCTGTCTTGGGGCCTCAGTCTACTACTACTACCACCACCACTAGCTGTCTTGGGGCCTCAGTCTACTACCACCACCACTAGCTGTCTTGGGGCCTCTCAGTCTACCACCACCACTAGCTGTCTTGGGCCTCTCAGTCTACTACTACCACCACCACTAGCTGTCTTGGGGCCTCTGTCTACTACCACCACCGCCACTAGCTGTCTTGGGGCCTCTCAGTCTACCACCACCACTAGCTGTCTTGGGGCCTCAGTCTACTACTACCACCACCACTAGCTGTCTTGGGGCCTCTCAGTCTACCACCACCACTAGCTGTCTTGGGGCCTCTGTCTACTACCACCACCGCCACTAGCTGTCTTGGGGCCTCTCAGTCTACTACTACCACCACCACTAGCTGTCTTGGGGCCTCTCAGTCTACTACTACCACCACCACTAGCTGTCTTGGGGCCTCTCAGTCTACTACTACCACCACCACTAGCTGTCTTGGGGCCTCTCAGTCTACCACCACCACCACTACCACTACTAGCTGTCTTGGGGCCTCTCAGTCTACTACTACCATCACCACCACCACCACCACCACTAGCTGTCTTGGGGCCTCTCAGTCTACTACTACCACCACTACCTGTCTTGGGGCCTCTCAGTCTACTACTACCATCACCACCACCACCACCACTAGCTGTCTTGGGGCCTCAGTCTACTACTACCACCACCATCACTAGCTGTCTTGGGGCCTCTCAGTCTACTACCACCACCACTAGCTGTCTTGGGGCCTCAGTCTACTACTACTACCACCACTAGCTGTCTTGGGGCCTCAGTCTACTACCACCACCACCACTAGCTGTCCTGGGGCCTCTCAGTCTACTACCACCACCACTAGCTGTCTTGGGGCCTCAGTCTACTACTACCACCACCACTAGCTGTCTTGGGGCCTCAGTCTACTACTACCACCACCACTAGCTGTCTTGGGGCCTCAGTCTACTACCACCACCACTAGCTGTCTTGGGGCCTCAGTCTACTACCACCACCACCACTAGCTGTCTTGGGGCCTCAGTCTACTACTACCACCACCACTAGCTGTCTTGGGGCCTCAGTCTACTACCACCACCACCACTAGCTGTCTTGGGGCCTCTCAGTCTACTACCACCACCACTAGCTGTCTTGGGGCCTCAGTCTACTACCACCACCACTAGCTGTCTTGGGGCCTCTCAGTCTACTACCACCACCACTATCTGTCTTGGGGCCTCTCAGTCTACTACCACCACCACTAGCTGTCTTGGGGCCTCTCAGTCTACTACCACCACCACTAGCTGTCTTGGGGCCTCAGTCTACTACTACCACCACCACTAGCTGTCTTGGGGCCACTCAGTCTACTACAACCATCACCACCACTAGCTGTCTTGGGGCCTCTCAGTCTACTACTACCATCACCACCACCACCACTAGCTGTCTTGGGGCCTCTCAGTCTACTACTACCATCACCACCACTAGCTGTCTTGGGGCCTCTCAGTCTACTACTACCATCACCACCACCACCACTACTAGCTGTCTTGGGGCCTCTCAGTCTACTACTACCACCACCACCACCACTAGCTGTCTTGGGGCCTCTCAGTCTGAGTCATAGTACCGTTAGCTGTCTTAGGGCCTTTAAGTCTTCTAGCAGCAGACTCCTCAGAGTCACGTCTATTTACAGTAAGTCTTATTTCCACTTATTACACACCCTCCATTTTGTCACAAGTCCATTCCATCTCACTAAAGTAGGGGTCAACCATTTCTATCTGCAGGCGTCGTGGTGTGGGTGCAGGCTTTTGTCCCAACCAAGCAGTAACACACCTGACCTGATTTAACTAATCAGTCTTAAAGGGATATGTCGGCATTTTAGCAACGAGGCCCTTTGTCTACTTCCCCAGAGTCAGATGAACTTGTCGATGTCCAGTATTAAAGAAGTTCGATGTAGGTTCGCTAGCAACTGCACTAGCGCTAGCTAGCAACTGCACTCGTTAGCAACTTGCTTCAAACTACACGCTGAGACAAATTTTATCCACAAGTTCATCTGACTCTGGGGAAAGTAGATAAAAAGGGCCTCAATGCCAAAATCCCGAAATATCCCTTTAATTAAAAGACTAGGATAAGCCAATAATCTGAACGAGGTGTGTTACTGCTGGGCTGGATCACAGACGTACACCCATATTGTCTCTTTGCAGGCTAAGATCGGCCATCACTGTTCTGAAGGGAGCTTCTGACTGGGCGTTCAACAGGTGGAACTGCAGGATGGCGCAACAGAGTTAAAAACGGTTCATTCCCTTCCAACTGACACATTTCAAGATGGCGTCTTTCAAGCTGACAAACAGGAAACCTGTACATACCTTTTACAACCCTTTCCTGCAATCAAATGACCACATTGTCCTCTAGACTACCGAGAACATCATTCATATTTTTCATAATTCATAAACAATTTTATTAAAATGTCGAAAATCTGGTGTTTCTATTTCAAGCAGTTGTGTTATATTTCAGTCTTCTGTGATGTATATAAAGTGTAATATTAGGAAGCAAACTCAAAATGTAATACATTTCAACTCTGTATCTGACATGGTACAAGTGTCTTCTTCTTTAAGGCCATATCCATGTGTGAGGTGTACACTTTAGTGTTTCAGACTACCCAGAATCCCTCTGTGACCCTGTCTTATTGAACCCTTTTCTACATTGTAGAATAATAGTGAAGACATCAAAACTATGAAATAACACAAGATAGTTGAGAGAATGCCAAGAATGTGCAAAGCTGTCAAGGCAAAGAGTAGCTACTTTGAAGAATCTGGAACAAAAAAAATGATATATTTTGATTTGTTTAATCAAAATGTATTTCAGATTCTTCAAAGTAGCTACTCTTTGCCTTGACAGCTTTGCACATTCTTGGCATTCTCTCAACTATCTTGTGTTATTTCATAGTCTCGATGTCTTCACTATTATTCTACAATGTAGAAAACTGTAAAAAATAAAGAAAAACCCTTGAATGAGTAGGTGTTCTAGAACCCTTGAATGAGTAGGTGTTCTAGAACCCTTGAATGAGTAGGTGTTCTAGAACCCTTGAATGAGTAGGTGTTCTAGAACCCTTGAATGAGTAGGTGTGACCAAACTTGACAGGTACTGTATTCTAAAATTGACCGTAAAATCACATTTGTCCCTATAGGGACAATGAAGTAAATTATGAACACGTTTTAGTTTAAAAAAAAAACATGATACGTTGTTTTTTATCTTATTACTAATAAAGCCTGTTAGTGATTGTTTACTACAGTAATGCTGAAGAGCAGCTTTCTCTCCCTCTCTGTGCGTATCTGCTGTGCGTATCTGCTGTGCGTTGGCCGGAGTCTTCTCAACCTCATTCCTCTTCATCAGATTTCCCAGTCTGAGAGTAGAGTGGTGTCGCTATCTCCTGCAAAGAGGGTTTAATTCAGACCCCTGGAGGAGGACTGGGACTTACAATGGAGCCCCGGGGGAAACCAGACCGGAGGAGACCCGAGGGAACCAGACAGGAGGAGAACCTAGGGAACCAGACAGGAGGAGAACCTAGGGAACCAGAGTGGAGGAGACCCGAGGGAACCAGAGTGGAGGAACGGAGGGTGATAGGGAGGGGATGGGAGAAAGACTAGAGATCAAGAAGGGGGGGGGGGGCAGTGTGAAAAGAGCCCCTCTTCAACCTCCTCCTGCTGGGGTCACAGCCAGCTGCTCCTCCTCTGTGGCCCTCCAGGCCCCAGAGCCCTCAGCTTCTACAACTCTTTGTGGTCCCAGCCCCCGCCCTCTCTTTCCCACAGGCCACGGACTGAAGGACGGGGACACACACACACGGCATGTCCCTCCAGACATAACGAGGAAACATCTCTATTTAAGGACCTCTCCATCCATCTCCACACAACCCTAACCACACAGTGTGTGAGTCTGCAGCAGTCCACCCCTGCTTCCACATTTAGCAAGGCCAAAGGAAAGAGGAGGACATGCAAGGCTGAGTTGTTTTTGTTTGATATGAGAGGGAGGCCCCCTCGTCTACATTCATTTGATTTCCTGTTTGGTAAAGCAAGAGTAAACCACTGACTAGTATCATCTCTATAACCTCTCCCCTCTGGGGGGGGGGGGGGGGGGGCTTTAGTGAACAGTATGATCTCTCTCCTCTGGGGGGGGGGGGCTTTAGTGAACAGTATGATCTCTCTCCTCTGGGGGGAGTATCAGTATCATCTCTATATCCTCTCTCCTCTGGTGGTGGTGGGTGGGTGGGGTGGGGGGGGGGCTTTAGAGAACAGTATCACCTCTATATCCTCTCTCCTCTGGTGGGTGGCTGGGGGTGGAGGGGGTTTAGTGAACAGGAATGGTGATGGCTTGGACCTGGATTGGACAGCTGACTAGGAACACATTTATTAAATGACTTAATGCTACTACGCCAAATATCTTCTGTCTGTGTGTGTCTCTGTGTGTGTGTCTCTGTGTGTGTGTCTGTGTGTGTCTGTGTCTCTGTGTGTGTCTGTGTATCTGTGTGTGTATCTGTGTGTGTCTCTGTGTGTGTCTGTGTATCTGTGTGTGTCTCTGTGTGTGTGTCTGTGTCTCTGTGTGTGTCTGTGTGTGTGTGTGTCTCTGTGTGTGTGTGTCTCTGTGTGTGTCTGTGTATCTGTGTGTGTCTGTGTATCTGTGTGTGTCTGTGTGTGTATCTGTGTGTGTCTGTGTATCTGTGTGTGTCGGCGCTTCCATGATGAGCTTACCTCATTTCCATGCATATTCCCAACATATTTGAATTCAGGAATTCCCATCCGGTGCTCAGCCGGATTCTTTCCCAGAATGAGCACCCAGAGGTCTCTCCCTGCCAACAAACAACAGCACCATTATACAGAGGAATCACCAAGATATTTACTCATCAAATCAATTCAACCTTGTGCGCCAGTGTGTTCGTGGGACGGCCTGTTTTTTTCCCCACCAGCCCCTAGAGCAGGACAGAACATTATTCAAAGAGTGTTTTTGATTTCGTGGACTGGCACCTGGCAACTCAATGTCAGCTCACAGCTCCCTCTCCTCCCCTTCTCCTCTGCCCCCTCTCCTCCGCCCCCCCCCCCCCCCCCCCCCAACGTCTCAATAACCTCAAATAGTGTTCAATAGGAAGAGAATGAAACTCCCTCTATCCCAGCTCAACCAATCCAACGCTTTTACATTTTGTGGGCTATACAGTGAAGGAATGTGCACTTCAGGAGGTAGTATAGATTATTGTCCTGTATGAGAGAGACTTCCTGTGTTCCAGTATTTGTCAGAGGGATGTCAGAGCTCTACCACACAACACGTCTGAACCTGCTCCGTGGCCAGTACGTCAGGCAGCAGTGAGTAATCCTCAAGACGAGCTGCTTCTGGCCGCAGGATAGAAACTCTGTTCCCCTTTCATCATAACAACTAGAGTAGCAGACTACAGGATAGAAACTCTGTTCCCCTTTCATCACAACAACAACTAGAGTAGCAGACTACAGGATAGAAACGCTGTTCTCCTTTCATCACAACAACTACTAGAGTAGCAGACTACAGGATAGAAACTCTGTTCTCCTTTCATCACAACAACTAGAGTAGCAGACTACAGGATAGAAACGCTGTTCTCCTTTTATCGTAACAACTAGAGTAGCAGACTACAGGATAGAAACTCTGTTCTCCTTTCATCACAACAACTACTAGAGTAGCAGACTACAGGATAGAAACTATGTTCTCCTTTCATCATAACAACTATAGTAACAGACTACAGGATAGAAACGCTGTTCTCCTTTCATCACAACAACTACTAGAGTAGCAGACTACAGGATAGAAACTCTGTTCTCCTTTCATCATAACAACTAGAGTAGCAGACTACAGGATAGAAACTATGTTCTCCTTTCATCATAACAACTATAGTAACAGACTACAGGATAGAAACGCTGTTCTCCTTTCATCACAACAACTACTAGAGTAGCAGACTACAGGATAGAAACTCTGTTCTCCTTTCATCACAACAACTACTAGAGTAGCAGACTACAGGATAGAAACTCTGTTCTCCTTTCATCATAACAACTATAGTAACAGACTACAGGATAGAAACGCTGTTCTTCTTTCATCACAACAACTACTAGAGTAGCAGACTACAGGATAGAAACTCTGTTCTCCTTTCATCACAACAACAACTAGAGTAGCAGACTACAGGATAGAAACTCTGTTCTCCTTTCATCACAACAACTACTAGAGTAGCAGACTACAGGATAGAAACTCTGTTCATCATAACAACTATAGTAACAGACTACAGGATAGAAACTCTGTTCATCATAACAACTATAGTAACAGACTACAGGATAGAAGCTCTGTTCATCATAACAACTAGAGTAGCAGACTACAGGATAGAAACTCTGTTCTCCTTTCATCACAACTAGAGTAGCAGACTACAGGATAGAAACGCTGTTCTCCTTTCATCATAACAACTAGAGTAGCAGACTACAGGATAGAAACGCTGTTCTCCTTTCATCATAACAACTATAGTAGCAGACTACAGGATAGAAACGCTGTTCTCCTTTCATCATAACAACTAGAGTAGCAGACTACAGGATAGAAACTGTTCTCCTTTCATCATAACAACAACTAGAGTAGCAGACTACAGGATAGAGACTCTGTTCCCCTTTCATCGTAACTAGTGGGTTTGTTTACCCTCTTATGGCTCTAAGACAAGTCTATAATGGAACCAATTGCTCCACACAAATCACACACTTGCATGCAAGCACACCCACCCACCCCTCCACCCCACTTAAACTTCTGACCAATTATGTCTGAAAGGTTGAACATAGAAGCCTGTCATCTCAGCACAGCTGTTTCTGTCCAGGAGCTTAAAGACGAAACCCCTCAGTGTCTACCGGACACAAAGACGCACGGGAGGGGTCAAGTAGGAAGGGGAGGGGGGGCAGCAGTAGAGGAATGATCAGAGAGGGAGTCAGCGGAGGAGCGGGACGAGGCAGGTGGTGTACTAGATTTAAAACAGTAATTAGCCAAGAGTCTCTCACCTCGAGCGGCACGGGGGTCACCAGAAGATTAGGAGGGAGGTTAAATTAACGGGCCGGCCCAAGACGGGCGACAGGCCTTGAAACACGATGACCTCACAATCTGCCAGAGATTTAGCGCAGGCAGGGAGCCAGGCAGGTACACAGACGGCCTAAAGATACTGTACGCTACTTTATAGTGGAACTGACAGTGTTTAGCAACAGGAAATCGTATTAAAATCTCACACACCAGGAAGAATGACACTTAAAAATAAATTGACAATGAGCACTTAGATTTGGTCATTTTCACAGTTTCATAAATTCATGTTCAATGTTTGTGAATGACGTAGAAGACATTTATGATTCTACAGCAATAAACAGGGAAAGTTGCCGGGCATTTGGACAATTAATAGACACTGCAGTAAATAAAACCCTGATAAAAACACGGTCTTGTCCTGGACCGGAGTCTACGCAGACCGGCGCAGCAGAGCCAATCAGAGATACAGTAGACCTTTATGCAAACAAGCCATTTGTACACAGGCCTGGCATCATTCCCTTTGAACTGGACTGTGTGTTTACAGGCACTTTGAACTGGACTGTGTGTTTACAGGAAGTAGGGCCTGTCAGTCACTATGAACTGGACTGTGTGTTTACAGGAAGTAGGGCCTGTCAGTCACTATGAACTGGACTGTGTGTTTACAGGAAGTAGCAACAGTACGACTTTAGAGAATTAGAAGGCATTGGCCAAAAGCCACAAAATACACCTGAATGGATTTCTGCAAATATGTAAATGTAACAGTATAACTTTAGACCGTCCCCTCGCCCATACCCGGGCGCGAACCAGGGACCCTCTGCACACATCAACAACAGACACCTCTCGAAGCATCGTTACCCATCGCTCCACAAAAGCTGCGGCCCTTGCAGAGCAAGGGGAACCACTACTTCAAGGTCTCAGAGCAAGTGACGTCACCGATTGAAACGCTATTTAGCACGCACCACCGCTAACTAAGCTAGCCGTTTCACATCCGTTACCTCAGCACCACCCGCTAACTAAGCTAGCCTTTTCACATCCGTTACCTCAGCACCACACGCTAACACTAAGCTAGCCGTTTCACATCCGTTACCTCAGCACCACCCGCTAACTAAGCTAGCCGTTTCACATCCGTTACATGAATACCAGGGGAGTCCTCTTACATTTGGGAACTTTACAGTCCTGTTGATCAAACAACCATGAAAGAGAAAAGGTAGGATCTCTCTCCCCCCTCAGTTACACACATCAACAAGATCAATAACTAAACGCAGAACAAGAGAAGAACATCACCGGGGGGCCAAACTACCTGCCCTCCAGGACACCTACACCACCCGATGTCACAGGGAAGGCCATAGAGATCATCAAGGACAACAGCCACCCGATGTCACAGGGAAGGCCATAGAGATCATCAAGGACAACAGCCACCCCGAGCCACTGCCTGTTCACCCCGCTATCATCCAGAAGGCCGAGGTCAGGTACAGGTGCATCAAAGCTGTGGGACCGAGAGACTGAAAAAAAACAGCTTCTATCTCAAGGCCATCAGACTGTTAAACAGCCACCACTAACATTGAGTGGCTGCTGCCAGCACACTGACTTGTCCAAAAATATTGAGTCATTGCGAATGGGTGGAGGAAGTGTAACAGTTGTTGAAGTACTATGTGAATTTCACCAGGTTCATATATCAATATGTTGTGTTGATTTGTTATGCATGCCTGCATCCTGGGAGAAGGGGAGTGTGTACTTACGTTTTGCCCGGCGTGCTCGTGCTCAAATCATTTTGATGCACTGAGAGAGGTAGGCACGCTTTTTCTGTCTTCAGAAAAGTTTGATTCTTTTAAGTACAAAGTCATACACACAATGTTTTGTTCATGAATAATGATGTATATTTAGAGGTTACTCATAAATGGATGGTATTGTTAAGATGCACTTGTAATTGTACTTTTTAGGATGATATCAATATTCTGAATTCAACATGTGGTTAATAGCTAGCTAAGGTATTAGCAGGCTATTGTATGTGTGAACGATGGCTAGCTCCTCGAATGATCCCAGTCCCTCCTATTGTGCATCTGTTGTAGAAAGAGGCGACGATTCTCAGAACAGATGTGCTCTACAAATGTTTTATTTCCTTTTGGATGCAGGTATGTGGTTTTATCAATGTAAAATATGTTATGTATAATAAGGAGAGAGTGTATTAATTTTTGTATTCAAAATCATTTTGATGCACTGAGAGAGAAAGAGGCGACGATTCTCAGAACAGATGTGCTCTACAAATGTTTTATTTCCTTTTGGATGCAGATGCAAGATGCAGAGAGTCAGTTCTGCTTGATTAAAACTACCTGATCTCCAAAGTCCACGTTTATGGTCTCTATCAACCACACACAACGCAGAGTTACAGCGGTGTAGTATAGCACCGGCTACATTGGTGCCGTGACCCGGATTCATCGTTGATCGACGTCAGCTCAATCACCGCGGCGCTGCTGCTCTAGAGACTAAAAATATCATTGAGGTACTCTTGCCGCCTTGTGGCAGAAATCGGAACTACAGTTTTTTTTTTTTTTTTTTCTGACAACGATGTATTGAGAGCGCTGTTTATCGTTAACCAACATAGAAGTGTGTTCATCAACAGACATTTTAACGTAACTTTAGTGGCATGGCATCTTATAATGGTGATGAACCCAAATTCACTGCTGGGAGGGGGAGGTTTTTCTCATACTCTGATCAAACCCCGGTAAAGTGTGTAGGTGCAGGAGGTTCCCCCATGTTTTGCTCCACAAAAAAATTGGATGAAAGCCCTTCATCTAGTGTTAATCCAAATGCCCCTGTAGATGGTCTAGCTGAGCTGGTCACTCAGCTAGCCCGGGAAATAGGGAGCTCCATTAGGGAAGAACTACAGAGTGGCAGGTCCAGTACTTATGAGCCACCAGTAAGTACAGAAAAGATAAGTGATCATCATTCAGACTCAGTAGGATATGTAGATCTCAGTCAAATTAAGTTCATCATGCAATCAGACATAAAGGAACCTCCTACATATAGAGGAGATGGTACAGACAAATGCTCCATTCATGAATGGGAGGAGTTGATGAGAATATACTTGAGGAGAAAGGGTTGTCTTGTTGGGGAACAATCAGATGAGTTGATTAGTCGATTATCTGGCAAAGCAAGAGACATGGTAAAGATAAATTTACGCAATGAGACAACAGTTGATCCTACAGAGAAGCCAGAGATTGTATTTGACATTCTGAAACAGAATTTCAGTGAATTGGCCTATTCGTGCATGCCCTTGGCTGATTTTTACAATACTAAACCTGTACCCGGAGAGGCTGTTATGGAGTACTGGGTTCGATTGAACAAGGCTGTAGATGTCGCTGACGAGGGCCTTAAGAGACAAGGACAGAAGATTGACAGCTCCAACTCTGATGTCGTTAGGATGTTTGTAACATACTGCCCTGACCCCAAACTGGCAGCAGTATTCCAATACAAGTCTGCTGAGAAATGGACTGCGAGTGAAGTACAGGAGAGAATCTATGAACATGAACGCCGCAGGAAGGCCACCATGTGTCAATCTACCGCTGTATCCTCAAAGCAAGTAACAGTACATCCCCAGATAACTCCATGTGAAGGCGGGGTCAATGCTGGTACGTGCAGTGACACTTCTCTCACATCAAGCGCCAAACAAGATGGGCAGAGTGCAAGTATCGAGAGACTCATTCACCTGCTTGAACGTACCTTAGAGAAGAGCATACCACCCGTTATGGTTTCACAGACACAGGCCAAGGCACCATCTTTCCCCACCCAGCCCTTCAGGCGTAGGGAATGCAGGGTTTGTGGCTCAACAGATCACTCCACTGTGATGCACTGTAGACATGAGAACCTGTGCCTCCTGTGCTTTTCCCCAGATCATTGGAAGTCAAATTGTCCTAAACCGGGGGAACGCTATGCCAATCCCGGTGGTGAAAGACGCCCACCACAACAGCAGAGAAACTCACCACCACAGCAGCAACCGTTAAACTGACACGCCCACAGGTGAAGGGGGGAAATGTGGGTGTTCAACTGTCTACCCCCAAGAAAGAATTTGATGATCTTGAGAAAACGTATGAGATTTTGTGCTCTGATGCGAAAGAAGGAGAGAAAATTGTTATGTTAGGTTCACAAGAAGTTGAGGCTTTTTCAGATTTGTTTTACACCTCTGTGTCTGTACATGGGAAAGTGCAGCTTAAGGGCATGCTTGACACTGGGTCTATGGCCTGTACATTAAGTGAACATGCGGAGCAGAGACTTTTGGAAGCAGGTGCCCTTCCTCAGCATTATCAGCCTCCCACAGAGTTAGTATTAGTGGGGTGTGGGGGGAAGAAGACCTCAACAAAGTGTTTCTATGATTTGGAGATGCAAATCTATGGGATTGATGTTAAAGTGCCCACTCTAGTTGTTCCTGGACAGCGTGATGATCTCATCCTGGGATCGAATGTCATTAAGCATCTATTGCATGAGATGAAAGGCACGGATGAATACTGGAAGCTCGTCAACAACATGGATGGCCAGACCCACTCACCAGAGGGTGAGCAGTTTCTGCAGATGATGACAAGTGTCACAAGATGGAAGGGACAGCAAGTCGATGGCAAGATTGGGACAGTGAAGCTCACTCAAGCTGTGACTCTTTCGCCCAAGACTGAACACTTAGTTTGGGGTAAACTTCCTAAAAATGTGGCATTGTCTCCAGGCAGCACTGTAATAGTCGAACCTACCAGGTCAAAGGTCATGCCCAGAAACATACTCGTGGGTAGAGTTATTACACCCATGTGGGGAGATGGCTGGGTGCCTTTAAAGGTAGTAAACTGTTCTGACAAACATCTCACCCTAAGACGTAACATGAAGTTGGCAGATGTGTCTACATGCTTGGCTGTTGAGGATGCAACAATATTTCAGGGCCTTCATGAGGTGAGGAAAACCCCAATGGAACAGAAGCAGGATGACAATGGCTGCCACAATCTGAAACAAAGACTGTCTGATCTAGGATTAGTAGACATTGACATTGATGGATGCCAGGTAGCTGACCAGTGGAAGGAAAAGCTTGTGAATACCATCACAAAATATGAAGACATCTTCTCAAGACATAATCTGGACTGCGGAGAAGCCAGGGGTTATGTTCACCGTATCCACCTGGTTGATGACAGACCCTTCCGGCTACCATACAGAAGAGTTCCGCCTGCTCATTACCTGAAGCTGAGGAAGGTATTGACAGATATGGAAGAAGTAGGTCTTATACGCAAGTCAGTTAGTGAGTATGCCTCCCCTTTAGTCATGGTATGGAAGAAAGACGGGAGTCTGAGGTTATGCACTGACTTCAGGTGGATGAATGCACGAACGGTGAAGGACGCTCATCCCCTTCCTCATCAAGCAGATTGCCTCGCAGCCCTTGGTGGCAGTGCATTTTTCAGCACCATGGACTTGACCTCAGGATTTTATAACATTCCAGTTCACGAAGAGGACAAGAAGTACACAGCCTTTACCACACCAATGGGACTTTATGAGTACAATCGCATGCCACAAGGTCTGTGTAACAGCCCGGCCTCTTTCATGAGAATGATGTTGAGTATATTTGGGGACCTAAACTTCTCAAATCTCCTTTGTTACTTAGATGACTTGTTGGTCTTTGCACCCACCGAGGAACAGGCTCTACAGCGACTTGAAGTTGTGTTTAGCCGTCTAAGAGCCAACAATCTCAAGCTAGCACCCAAAAAATGCCACTTTCTACGAAGAACAGTGAAATTCCTCGGACATATCATTAAAGAGGACGGTGTGTCAGTGGATCCTGAGAAGGTGGAGGCCATTGCCAAGATGAGCCAAGCTCAGCTGATGGAGGCAGATGGATGCACTCCCTCTGCTCGGAGGCTGAAATCCTTCTTGGGTATGGTATTATATTACCAGCACTTCATTCCTGACTGTTCTGCTATAGCCAGACCTTTGTTTGCACTCACTGGGGGTCAAAAGAGAAGAGGAAGAGATGGGAAGAAGGGCAACAGTGGGATTTTCCGGAAGCTGACGCTATCGGATTGGACTGAGGAGTGTGTCGTTGCATTCCAGAAGCTGAAGGATGCTCTTTTGAATTGTGTCATGCTAGCTCACCCTGATTTCGAGAGGCCGTTCATTCTCTTCACTGACGCTTCCTTGGATGGTCTTGGGGCTGTGCTTTGCCAAGTACCTGAAGGTGAAGATAAGGCAAGGCCCATAGCATTTGCGAGCAAGACACTGAGTAAGTCGCAGAGAAGGTACCCGGCACACAGACTTGAATTTCTAGCACTGAAATGGAGTGTGTGTGAGAAATTCAGTCACTGGCTTAAGGGGCACGAGTTCACTGTCTGGACAGATAGTAACCCGTTAACGTACATCATGACAAAACCCAAGCTGGACGCTTGCGAGCAAAGATGGGTTGCCAAGCTGGCACCGTACAACTTTGATTTGAAGCGTATCCCAGGCAGCAAGAACACAGTAGCAGATGCACTGAGCCGCGATCCCTTTGCAGTGACTGTCGCGCAGAGACTGATGAGGGAGTCCTACCTAGCACTTCTGTCTGAGGCTGTTGGGACACTGAATGATGATGTCCAAGATGCCTTCCGTTGGGCTTCTTATCCCCAGGAGATAACCTCTTTGACCACTGCTGAAGTGAAGGCCATATGTCAGCTCCATATTGACTGGGAATGTTCAATGGAGATGCAAGCAATCCAGCTTGGTTCCAACACCCAACGGCTGCTTTCTCCTGGTATTGACACTTTGCCTGAACTCTCGCACGAGGAACTTCGAGATTTCCAGCTGCAAGACTCTGTGACTTCCAAGGTCATCCCTTTCGTCTTCAATAAGAAACGGCCCACCAGACGAGATCGATACAGTGTTTCTTCTAAAGTGTTGTTGCTGATGAAACAGTGGGATCGCTTGATCCTAAGAGAGGGAGTTCTGTATCGTGTCATTAAGGAGAGTCACACAAACCGGAGAAGGTTCCAGTATGTCTTGCCAGAGGTGTTGAGACTCAAAGCGATGACTGGCATTCACGACCTTGCAGGACATCAAGGCCAAGCTAGAACTCTAGCTCTGGCCAGGCAGAGATTTTTCTGGCCGGCAATGGAGAGAGACATCAAGGAGTATGTGCGCTGCTGCCAGAGATGCGTTCTAGCAAAGACACCAGAGCCAGCGGCTAGAGCCCCGTTAGAGAGCATCAAAACTTGCTCTCCCATGGAGTTGGTGTGTTTGGATTTTTGGACAGCGGAAGACAGTAAGAAGAACTCAGTTGATGTTCTGGTGGTGACTGACCACTTCACTAAACTTGCCCATGCATGGCCATGCAGAAACCAGACAGCCAAGCAAGTAGCTCGTAAACTGTGGGATCATGTCTTCTGTGTCTACGGCTTTGCATCAAGGATCCATACTGATCAAGGCGCAAATTTTGAGAGTGAGCTAATAGCAGAACTGCTTAAGCTCTCCGGTGTCCAAAAGTCCAGAACCACAGCATATCACCCAATGGGGAATGGAGAAACTGAACGCTTCAACAGGACTTTAGGTAGCATGCTCAGGAGTCTGCCCTTGAAAACCAAAGAACATTGGCCTGAACAAATCCAGTCATTAACATTTGCCTACAATGCCACTGTTCACGAGACTACGGGCTATGCTCCATTCTTTCTCATGTTTGGTAGAGTCCCTCGGCTACCAGTGGATGTTATGTTCCGCAATGTTTTGGATGACTCCAGTGTTGTGGATTGCAACAAGTATGTCGAGACTCTGATCACTGGGCTGAAGGAAGCTATGAGTGTTGCCCAAAGGCACACTGACAAGCAACAGAGACGACAAGGTCGGGAGTATGACAAGCGGGTTAAAGGCATCGGTTTGTCCATGGGGGATCGTGTCCTCATCGCCAACAAGGGTGAAAGGGGCCGCCGCAAGTTGGCTGACAAGTGGAACCCCGAGATTTTCACAGTGACTTCAGTCAATCCACAAACTCACACGTACATAATCCAAGATCGTTATGGCAGAGAGAAAGTGGTTCACAGGAATCTACTGCTGCAGGTGAATTTCCTGCCATTTGAAATTGATGATTCAGTACACTTCAATGACAGTGATGCTGCAGGGCCTTCAATCAATGTAGATGCAGGAGAGGCCACCCACTCCGGCGATGGACTGGACAGGGAAGACATGGAGGACTCTGGGGAGGAAAGTGCATCCTGGCTGGCGGAGGATTCAAGCGATTACTCCGAACTCTGGACATCGGATGGAAAGTCAGACCCAGAAGAACCTTGTTTTCTTGAGGAAAATGACCGGGGAAGCACCTCTGAGATTCTGGAGCTGATTCCTTCAAACTCACCTCTGATCAATGATCTAAGGCCAGAGCCACCGTTAGTTACTATGGCCCCTAGCCCAGTGGCAGGTCGCACAAGGGCGGGGAGGGTAGTTAAACCAGTAAAGAGACTAATAGAGTCAACCCACCAGAAGGTGTAAGTTTAACATAGTACAGAGATGATTTAGTACAGGATTTTTTTTTTAAGGCTAAGAATGTAGATATAGTGTAAGAGGCACTATGCATCTAGGGGCAGTTGAAGGCCTGACCAACTTTCGCTTGCCCTGAACCCTATGGGTAGCTTTGAGCTGAATTCAGAATTAAGCCTTGAGCTTGGTAGGTTATTTTGTTGTTTTACAAGGTTGGTGAAATTCAGGAGGGGTGAATGTAACAGTTGTTGAAGTACTATGTGAATTTCACCAGGTTCATATATCAATATGTTGTGTTGATTTGTTATGCATGCCTGCATCCTGGGAGAAGGGGAGTGTGTACTTACGTTTTGCCCGGCGTGCTCGTGCTCAAATCATTTTGATGCACTGAGAGAGGTAGGCACGCTTTTTCTGTCTTCAGAAAAGTTTGATTCTTTTAAGTACAAAGTCATACACACAATGTTTTGTTCATGAATAATGATGTATATTTAGAGGTTACTCATAAATGGATGGTATTGTTAAGATGCACTTGTAATTGTACTTTTTAGGATGATATCAATATTCTGAATTCAACATGTGGTTAATAGCTAGCTAAGGTATTAGCAGGCTATTGTATGTGTGAACGATGGCTAGCTCCTCGAATGATCCCAGTCCCTCCTATTGTGCATCTGTTGTAGAAAGAGGCGACGATTCTCAGAACAGATGTGCTCTACAAATGTTTTATTTCCTTTTGGATGCAGGTATGTGGTTTTATCAATGTAAAATATGTTATGTATAATAAGGAGAGAGTGTATTAATTTTTGTATTCAAAATCATTTTGATGCACTGAGAGAGAAAGAGGCGACGATTCTCAGAACAGATGTGCTCTACAAATGTTTTATTTCCTTTTGGATGCAGATGCAAGATGCAGAGAGTCAGTTCTGCTTGATTAAAACTACCTGATCTCCAAAGTCCACGTTTATGGTCTCTATCAACCACACACAACGCAGAGTTACAGCGGTGTAGTATAGCACCGGCTACAGAAGCAAACAATGTACCAGGCTAGGCGTGATCTACAACCTGAAAACAATGTACCAGGCTAGGTGTGATCTACAACCTGAAAACAATGTACCAGGCTAGGTGTGATCTACAACCTGAAAACAATGTACCAGGCTAGGTGTGATCTACAACCTGAAAACAATGTACCAGGCTAGGTGTGATCTACAACCTGAAAACAATGTACCAGGCTAGGAGTGATCTACAACCTGAAAACAATGTACCAGGCTAGGTGTGATCTACAACCTGAAAACAATGTACCAGGCTAGGAGTGATCTATAACCTGAAAACAATGTACCAGGCTAGGTGTGATCTACAACCTGAAAACAATGTACCAGGCTAGGTGTGATCTACAACCTGAAAACAATGTACCAGGCTAGGTGTGATCTACAACCTGAAAACAATGTTTGTTGGACAACGAGAAATGTATTGGTGAATGATGTCAGAATAGAACTTCATCCATCTATTCTGCCAACAATGTCTTACTGCCGGTCGGTCATGGAATTCTGAGTAAAATATATATATATATATTAAACTGTTTATGAAGTTGGTTTTGTAGTATGATGGTCTGTTTCACATCTGCAAAGTAGTTAAAACGCTGATAGATACTGCCTAAACACACGCTACTTAAAATACTGCCTGAACACACGCTACTTAAAATACTGCCTGAACACACGCTACTTAAAGATACTGCCTAAACACACGCTACTTAAAATACTGCCTAAACACACGCTACTTAAAATACTGCCTGAACACACGCTACTTAAAATACTGCCTAAACACACGCTACTTAAAATACTGCCTAAACACACGCTACTTAAAATACTGCCTAAACACACGCTACTTAAAATACTGCCTAAACACACGCTACTTAAAATACTGCCTAAACACACGCTACTTAAAATACTGCCTAAACACACGCTACTTAAAATACTGCCTAAACACACGCTACTTAAAATACTGCCTGAACACACGCTACTTAAAATACTGCCTAAACACACGCTACTTAAAATACTGCCTAAACACACGCTACTTAAAATACTGCCTGAACATGCTACTTAAAGATACTGCCTAAACACACGCTACTTAAAGATACTGCCTGAACATGCTACTTAACGGTACTGCCTGAACACACGCTACTTAAAGATACTGCCTAAACATGCTACTTAAAGATACTGCCTGAACATGCTACTTAAAGATACTGCCTGAACACATGCTACTTAAAGATACTGCCTGAACATGCTACTTAAAGATACTGCCTGAACGCGCTACTTAAAATACTGCCTGAACATGCTACTTAAAGATACTGCCTAAACATGCTACTTAAAGATACTGCCTAAACATGCTACTTAAAGATACTGCCTGAACATGCTACTTAAAGATACTGCCTAAACACACGCTACTTAAAGATACTGCCTAAACACGCTACTTAAAGATACTGCCTAAACACACGCTACTTAAAGATACTGCCCGAACACACGCTACTTAAAGATACTGCCCGAACACGCTACTTAAAGATACTGCCTAAACACACGCTACTTAAAGATACTGCCTGAACATGCTACTTAAAGATACTGCCCGAACATGCTACTTAAAGATACTGCCTAAACACACGCTACTTAAAGATACTGCCCGAACACGCTACTTAAAGATACTGCCTAAACACACGCTACTTAAAGATACTGCCTAAACACACGCTACTTAAAGATACTGCCCGAACACGCTACTTAAAGATACTGCCTAAACACACGCTACTTAAAGATACTGCCTAAACACACGCTACTTAAAGATACTGCCTAAACACACGCTACTTAAAGATACTGCCTAAACACACGCTACTTAAAGATACTGCCTAAACACACGCTACTTAAAGATACTGCCTAAACACACGCTACTTAAAGATACTGCCTAAACACACGCTACTTAAAGATACTGCCTAAACACACGCTACTTAAAGATACTGCCTAAACACACGCTACTTAAAGATACTGCCTAAACACGCTACTTAAAGATACTGCCCGAACACGCTACTTAAAGATACTGCCTAGTGCTTAACGGTACTGCCTAAACACGCTACTTAAAGATACTGCCCGAACACGCTACTTAAAGATACTGCCTAAACACGCTACTTAAAGATACTGCCCGAACACACTACTTAAAGATACTGCCTGAACACGCTACTTAAAGATACTGCCTAAACACACGCTACTTAAAGATACTGCCTGAACACACTACTTAAAGATACTGCCTAAACACATGCTACTTATAGATACTGCCTAAACACACGCTACTTAAAGATACTGCCTGAACACACGCTACTTAAAGATACTGCCTGAACATGCTACTTAACGGTACTGCCTAGTGCTTAACGGTACTGCCTAGTGCTTAACGGTACTGCTTAAATACCTCTCCACAGGTGCAAGACAAACTACAGATGTAGGACCTTCATTTGATCACTCTTGTTGCTGGGAATTTTCCTGCAAACTTGTAGTGTATTTTAGTTTTTATAAAGGCTTCTACAGTTTGTAATTTCCACTTTGAAGTTTCAGACTTGATTTGCCCTCACGAAAAATGTATCAACCCCCTTCCAAAAAAATACATTATAATCCACATTTCCTGTTGCTGCAGGATCATTTTCCTGCTGTAGCAAACTGACTCAAATTAAGATCCTACTCCGTCTGTATCATTCACACTCTAGGATATCAGCAAGGGTGGCTGTATTTAAAATGGCTGGCTGAAGAAGTTTTACATCGGAGGGTATGGTCTTAGCCTGTGTCCCAAATGGCACGTTATTCCTCATAGGGCTCTGGTCATTAGTAGGGCACTATATAGGCAATGGAATAGGGTACAATTTGGGAGTCATCTTCACAGTGTTGTAGGACTTCTGTCCTCTCTTCACCTGCTTTACTTTAAACCATTAAGGCCTCAGGATCCGTACGGCTCCAATCTAAAGTTAATTCCTCCCAGGTTCTAATCAATTAAAAGTGAATGGCTGAGCACAGACAGATGCCATCACAGGGTTCTATAGTCTGAGAAGACAGACCAGACCAGAAACAAACAGACAGATGCCATCACAGGGTTCTATAGTCTGAGAAGACAGACCAGAAACAAACAGACAGATGCCATCACAGGGTTCTATAGTCTGAGAAGACAGACCAGAAACAAACAGACAGATGCCATCACAGGGTTCTATAGTCTGAGAAGACAGACCAGAAGCAAACAGACAGATGCCATCACTGGGTTCTATAGTCTGAGAAGACAGACCAGACCAGAAACGAACAAACAGATGCCATCACAGGGTTCTAATTGTCTGGTCCGTCTTTTCAGCTCTCGAGTGACGCAACTGTCTAGCCACTGCATCTCAGTGCAGGGTCTGTAGTGATGCTAGAGGCATCACTACAGACCCTGGTTCGATCCTGGGCTGTATCACAACTGGCCGTGATCTGGTGTCCTATAGGGCGGCGCACAATTGGCCCAGCGTTGTCCGGGTTAGAGGAGGGGTTTGGTCGGGGTAGTCTGTCAATGTCAAATAAGAACACATTCTTAACTGACTTGCCAAGGTAAATAAAAAAAGGTTAAATAAATAAATGTAAATCAGAAACAAACAGACCGATGCCATCAAAAGGTCCTATAGTCTGGTCTGTCTTCTCAGAAACACAAGGTCCTATAGTCTGGTCTGTCTTCTCAGAAACACAAGGTCCTAGAGTCTGGTCTGTCTTCTCAGAAACACAAGGTCCTAGAGTCTGGTCTGTCTTCTCAGAAACACAAGGTCCTAGAGTCTGGTCTGTCTTCTCAGAAACACAAGGTCCTATAGTCTGGTCTGTCTTCTCAGAAACACAAGGTCCTAGAGTCTGGTCTGTCTTCTCAGAAACACAAGGTCCTATAGTCTGGTCTGTCTTCTCAGAAACACAAGGTCCTATAGTCTGGTCTGTCTTCTCAGAAACACAAGGTCCTATAGTCTGGTCTGTCTTCTCAGAAACACAAGGTCCTAGAGTCTGGTCTGTCTTCTCAGAAACACAAGGTCCTAGAGTCTGGTCTGTCTTCTCAGAAACACAAGGTCCTATAGTCTGGTCTGTCTTCTCAGAAACACAAGGTCCTATAGTCTGGTCTGTCTTCTCAGAAACACAAGGTCCTATAGTCTGGTCTGTCTTCTCAGAAACACAAGGTCCTAGAGTCTGGTCTGTCTTCTCAGAAACACAAGGTCCTATAGTCTGGTCTGTCTTCTCAGAAACACAAGGTCCTAGAGTCTGGTCTGTCTTCTCAGAAACACAAGGTCCTATAGTCTGGTCTGTCTTCTCAGAATCAAAAGGTCCTAGAGTCTGGTATGTCTTCTCAGAAACACAAGGTCCTATAGTCTGGTCTGTCTTCTCAGAAACACAAGGTCCTAGAGTCTGGTCTGTCTTCTCAGAAACACAAGGTCCTAGAGTCTGGTCTGTCTTCTCAGAAACACAAGGTCCTAGAGTCTGGTCTGTCTTCTCAGAAACACAAGGTCCTATAGTCTGGTCTGTCTTCTCAGAAACACAAGGTCCTAGAGTCTGGTCTGTCTTCTCAGAAACACAAGGTCCTATAGTCTGGTCTGTCTTCTCAGAAACACAAGGTCCTATAGTCTGGTCTGTCTTCTCAGAAACACAAGGTCCTATAGTCTGGTCTGTCTTCTCAGAAACACAAGGTCCTAGAGTCTGGTCTGTCTTCTCAGAAACACAAGGTCCTATAGTCTGGTCTGTCTTCTCAGAAACACAAGGTCCTATAGTCTGGTCTGTCTTCTCAGAAACACAAGGTCCTATAGTCTGGTCTGTCTTCTCAGAAACACAAGGTCCTAGAGTCTGGTCTGTCTTCTCAGAAACACAAGGTCCTATAGTCTGGTCTGTCTTCTCAGAAACACAAGGTCCTAGAGTCTGGTCTGTCTTCTCAGAAACACAAGGTCCTATAGTCTGGTCTGTCTTCTCAGAATCAAAAGGTCCTAGAGTCTGGTATGTCTTCTCAGAAACACAAGGTCCTAGAGTCTGGTCTGTCTTCTCAGAATCAAAAAGTCCTAGAGTCTGGTCTGTCTTCTCAGAAACACAAGGTCCTATAGTCAGTCTGGTCTGTCTTCTCAGAAACACAAGGTCCTAGAATCTGGTCTGTCTTCTCAGAAACACAAGGTCCTATAGTCTGGTCTGTCTTCTCAGAAACACAAGGTCCTAGAGTCTGGTCTGTCTTCTCAGAATCAAAAGGTCCTAGAGTCTGGTCTGTCTTCTCAGAAACACAAGGTCCTATAGTCAGTCTGGTCTGTCTTCTCAGAAACACAAGGTCCTATAGTCTGGTCTGTCTTCTCAGAAACACAAGGTCCTATAGTCTGGTCTGTCTTCTCAGAAACAAAAGGTCCTAGAGTCTGGTCTGTCTTCTCATAATCAAAAGGTCCTATAGTCTGGTCTGTCTTCTCAGAAACACAAGGTCCTATAGTCAGTCTGGTCTGTCTTCTCAGAAACACAAGGTCCTATAGTCTGGTCTGTCTTCTCAGAATCAAAAGGTCCTATAGTCTGGTCTGTCTTCTCAGAAACACAAGGTCCTATAGTCAGTCTGGTCTGTCTTCTCAGAAACACAAGGTCCTATAGTCTGGTCTGTCTTCTCAGAATCAAAAGGTCCTATAGTCTGGTCTGTCTTCTCAGAAACACAAGGTCCTAGAGTCTGGTCTGTCTTCTCAGAATCAAAAAGTCCTAGAGTCTGGTCTGTCTTCTCAGAAACACAAGGTCCTATAGTCAGTCTGGTCTGTCTTCTCAGAAACACAAGGTCCTATAGTCTGGTCTGTCTTCTCAGAAACAAAAGGTCCTAGAGTCTGGTCTGTCTTCTCAGAAACACAAGGTCCTATAGTCTGGTCTGTCTTCTCAGAAACACAAGGTCCTAGAGTCTGGTCTGTCTTCTCAGAAACACAAGGTCCTATAGTCTGGTCTGTCTTCTCAGAAACACAAGGTCCTAGAGTCTGGTCTGTCTTCTCAGAAACACAAGGTCCTATAGTCAGTCTGGTCTGTCTTCTCAGAAACACAAGGTCCTATAGTCTGGTCTGTCTTCTCAGAATCAAAAGGTCCTATAGTCTGGTCTGTCTTCTCAGAAACACAAGGTCCTATAGTCAGTCTGGTCTGTCTTCTCAGAAACACAAGGTCCTATAGTCTGGTCTGTCTTCTCAGAATCAAAAGGTCCTAGAGTCTGGTCTGTCTTCTCAGAAACAAAAGGTCCTATAGTCTGGTCTGTCTTCTCAGAAACACAAGGTCCTATAGTCTGGTCTGTCTTCTCAGAAACACAAGGTCCTATAGTCTGGTCTGTCTTCTCAGAAACACAAGGTCCTATAGTCTGGTCTGTCTTCTCAGAAACAAAAGGTCCTAGAGTCTGGTCTGTCTTCTCAGAAACAAAAGGGAACAGGGACCGAGTCAGGAAGCAGCAGCGAGTCAACTATGCTAATAACATAGGGTACGTCCCAAATAGGACCCTATTCCCTACATAGGTCAAATGTAGTGCACTAAGACATATGGGCCCTGGTCTAAAAGTAGTGCACTATATAGGGAATAGGGTGCCATTTTGGAAGCAAGCCCAGTTCCTGCTCCAGAGGTTGAGAGTCTCAATTTGCATCTGAATCTGACTGAAACGAGAGAGAGGGAGAGAGAGAAAGAGAGCTGGAAGAGGGTGCCTCAATGCCAGCTTTGTGTCCAGCCATGCAAAGCACAGACAGACAGAGTCGCAACAGAAATGCCACCAACTGGCAAGGCAACCCACGGAGATTGACAAGGAGATGTTTCAATCTCCCAACACAACAGAGTGAAGAACCGAACAGATACAATGAACTGTAAATCCAGGGGTTGTCTGCACCACCTCTCCCTCGACTCCAATTCCACCTCAATCGACTCCCATGTGTCACAGTCATTCCCAACAGTGATTGTTCTAGTTTAGTCCATCCCTCCTGTTTTCTCTCTGATTGAGTCTAAGGCAGGCCGGCCGACAGCAAGGACCTGACTAGAGAGGATGTCATTTTCAAATCAGAGATGAGAGAACACACAGTCCTTTTCTTTTCACACCCCGGGACCATCTTCCCTGCATGACAACGCTAGCTGAATAAACATCTCTCACACCGTCCGTCTCTGTGAGCCCCTAACTAAATGCATCTGTAACAAAATGGAACAGTAGTCACGACAACAGGATCTGTTGTCGTTGGGATAAAAAGGACTTGTGTTTTTTTCCCCCTTCCGACATCCGAGAGGGGTTGCTGGAGGAGGACATCACCACTACTGCTGGGTTCTCTCTCTAAAGTCACTGTAAAAATGTACTGCTCTGAGAGAACCGTCAGTCTCTGGAACTCCTACAACTATAAAAACACAAGAGGTTCATAGCTTGTTACAGTAAGGAAAGGTAAGATAACACAGCTGTATCCCCATTTAGGTAGGATTTATTGACAGCCTATTTGTTTAAACTCAGGGGGACGGCTAGATGTCATCAATTCATGTTGGACCGCGGCATTAAAACCACCTTCATTGTTTTAAAGTAACAAGAGACCGTTCTGTGTTCATGCTGCAGCAGCAGGGATCTGTGAGCCACATGACTGACCGTGTGTGTGTGTGTGTGTGTGTGTGAGAGAGAGAGACTACTCTGGTCGGCAGCAGCCTGCGTGACAGTCCTGAACCCCAGCCAAGATCCTTATCAAAACTGTTGTGTGTGCGAGTCCCAACTGGTACCCTATATAGTGCACAACTTTTGACCGGGGCATAGGGAATACAGTGCCATTTGGGACAAAGCCCGTACTGTATGTTACAAAATAGGGAGTTTCTCACCAGACAAGAAAGTGTCAGGCCTCTCTGATCCTGCCTCCTGAATCTACAACACCAACAGGTAGGCATCTCTCTTTACAACACCAACAGGCAGGGATATCTCCTGAATCTACACCACCAACAGACAGGGATATCTCCTGAATCTACAACACCAACAAACAGGGATATCTCCTGAATCGACACCACCAACAGGCAGGGATATCTCTTTACAACACCAACAGGGATATCTCCTGAATCTACAACACCAACAGGCAGGGATATCTCCTGAATCTACAACACCAACAGGCAGGGATATCTCCTGAATCTACACCACCAACAGACAGGGATATCTCCTGAATCGACACCACCAACAGGCAGGGATATCTCTTTACAACACCAACAGGGATATCTCCTGAATCTACAACACCAACAGGCAGGGATATCTCCTGAATCTACAACACCAACAGGCAGGGATATCTCCTGAATCTACAACACCAACAGGCAGGGATATCTCCTGAATCTACAACACCAACAGGCAGGGATATCTCCTGAATCTACAACACCAACATGCAGGGATATCTCCTGAATCTACAACACCAACAGGCAGGGATATCTCTTTACCTACAACACCAACAGGCAGGGATATCTCCTGAATCTACAACACCAACAGGCAGGGATATCTCCTGAATCTACACCACCAACAGGCAGGGATATCTCCTGAATCTACACCACCAACAGGCAGGGATATCTCCTGAATCTACAACACTGTGGCTGGGGGGGAACCACGCAGCACTGGGGGGGGGGGGGGTGAACCACGCAGCACTGGGGGGGGTGGGGGAGGGGGGAACCACGCAGCACTGGGGGGGGGGGGGGAACCACGCAGCACTGGGGGAGGGGGGGGAAACCCACGCAGCACTGGGGGAGGGGGGGGGGGAACACGCAGCACTGGGGGAGGGGGGGGAAACACGCAGCACTGGGGGAGGGGGGGGGGAAACACGCAGCACTGGGGGAGGGGGGGGAAACACGCAGCACTGGGGGAGGGGGGGGGGAAACACGCAGCACTGGGGGAGGGGGGGGGAACCACGCAGCACTGGGGGAGGGGGGGGGAAACCACGCAGCACTGGGGGAGGGGGGGGGGAAACCACGCAGCACTGGGGGAGGGGGGGGGGAAACCACGCAGCACTGGGGGAGGGGGGGGGAAACCACGCAGCACTGGGGGAGGGGGGGAAAACCACACAGCACGGGGAGCAGGAGGACTAGGTAGGACCGGCTGGTGGGAGGCTGGGAGCAGGAGGTAGGGCTGGCTGGTAGGAGGCTGGGAGCAGGAGGACGAGGTAGGTCCGGCTGGTGGGAGGCTGGGAGCAGGAGGACTAGGTAGGGCCGGCTGGTGGGAGGCTGGGAGCAGGAGGACGAGGTAGGGCTGGCTGGTGTGAGGCTGGGAGCAGGAGGACTTGGTAGGGCCGGCTGGTGGGAGGCTGGGAGCAGGAGGACGAGGTAGGGCTGGCTGGTGTGAGGCTGGGAGCAGGAGGACTACGTAGGGCAGGCTGGTGTGAGGCTGGGAGCAGGAGGACTAGGTAGGGCAGGCTGGTGGGAGGCTCAGAGCAGTGGTCAGGATGATATATTAATGGTCTGTTTAGGCTAGTCTTCACATCAGCCAGCTGCAGTCACTGGCTGGCAGGCAGGGACCCGGTTTACAAAGAGTCCTCTGATGAGAGGGGAAGATGGGTTCATAGGCTGAGACGGAATCAGTTACATCTGTATAACATGTAACGTCACAGCACAACACATTAGATCAACTGAAATGAAACCCTCACTCATGGTTGTACACAGAGCTGTGACTAACCCATTCCCCAAAATATTATATTACCCCCCCCCCCCACCCCCCCCCCCCCCCCCCCCTACATTTTAATTATCACTAAAACAGCAAAGAATCATTTTGTGAACTGTAAAGAACCATTGAAGAGTTTAGAGTCATTATGGTTCCACATAAAAATATTGAACAAATCTGTGTTTGCTTCATTTACTATCATCACAAAAATAAGATATTTTGCCGTAGCTAATTAAATGTATATTACGTGACTTTCCATGATGTTACCGGGTTACTACAAAACACAAGCTGCCATTAAGACCACATCGAAGTGAGAGGGGATATTACACTAACTTTTTACCTCAGATTGGTTATATTAGTATAAAAGTTTATACTCAACACGATGACACAAGATCAATTGCTTTAAAAGAAAAACAGATCAATATCTTTGGTTTTGTACTGTTAATTCATACCAATACACGGTTTTGAAAGTCAAACTGTCACTGTTGATATCCTATGGCGGGTCGTGATTAATTGAAATGGAACAAACAGAAAAAGTTGTTTGTTCCATTTTCCGTGAAGGCAGCCTCCTGAAATCAACATCTGGCATTCCAAAATATACATAGAAGCCTACTACTAAGGCTCATCTAACCAACCACATATAGGTTATTCCAGGTTATTCCACGTTTCCAACCTGGTCTCAGAACATTTCGTGTTATTCTGTTACGTAAAATATACATAGAAGCCTTCTACTAACGCTCATCTAACCAACCACGTATACGTTATTCCACGTTTCCAACCTGGTCTCAGAACATTTCGTATTATTCTGTTACGTAAAATATACATAGAAGCCTTCTACTAACGCTCATCTAACCAACCACGTATACGTTATTCCACGTTTCCAACCTGGTCTCAGAACATTTCGTATTATTCTGTTACGTAAAATATACATAGAAGCCTTCTACTAACGCTCATCTAACCAACCACGTATAGGTTATTCCACGTTTCCAACCTGGTCTCAGAACATTTCGTATTATTCTGTTACGCAAAATATACATAGAAGCCTCCTACTAACTCTCATCTAACCAACCATGTATACGTTATTCCACGTTTCCAACCTGGTCTCAGAACATTTCGTATTATTCCTGTTATGTAAATCTGAGATAGTCCATTTAGTATGATATGTTACGTTTCGTATGGTTACATAAGACAGATGGTTACTTAAAGCAAAAGAAGGTTGGATGGATGAGTGTATAACGGGGAACGTCTAGCAATCCAAACGTTGGGAGTTCAAATCTCATCACAGACAAGTTTTAGCTAATTAGCATATTTCTAATTAGCAACATTTACAAAATGTAGCTGACTTCTTCTGCTGGTTGTCCTCTAACCAGTGGTGTAAAAATATATCCAGTTGTGTCATGTGTTTTTGTGGTAGTTTCAACAGTTTCAACTCCCTAATCAATGAGTGACACTTGACAAAACAACAGGGTTTTTGGTGCATGTGCAGTTTATAAGGTACCCATAAAAAAAAAAGAATGTAAGTAATGTGATTACTATTGTTGCACATGTATGTGTAGAAAGTACATTTTATGTTTTCAGTATATCACGAACCGTTTATGCATATTGGTTATTGATTTGGACACTTGACATTGGGCATATCAATATGTCTGATCAACTGGAAGCAGCGACAGCATCATTTTCAAATGACATTTTAGGAACATAAAAATTGTCAACATTAATTTCCCTACGGTATTTTACTTAATCTGGTAAAAACTGCTGAAGGATTCACCAAAAAATGATGTGATTGATTTATTTTGATGATATACCAGAAGTCTCCAAAACGGGTGCCCTGCTTACAAAGAGCCCCCCAAAAAATCTTATCAAATTGGAAAATACCCTAGGCTCTATCTCACCTGGGACAAAATCTAGGCTCAACAGAGGTATATCAAAGAGTGAATTTCTATTTCCTATTTTACATTTTAAGACAACATCTTCTTACCTTCAACAGACTTTCCAATACTGTGCAGGTGTGTGAAGTCGAAGGTGTTGTTAACGTCCCGCAGGTATCTCTCCACCTCCACGGTGTTGTGATAACGGAACTCCAAACTGACACCGGACGACACCAACTTCCCGAGGTATAGGCAGAGCGCAAAAAGAAACATCGTCTCGTACGGGACAGTGACAACCTAACCCACAAAAACGAAGTTTAAGAAAAAAAATGTTAAGCGGATTTAAAATTAAATACAACACCGTCAAATATGAACCAAAAACTCACGAGGACATAGTAGCCACGCGCACAACTTCACACTGAAGTCAGCAATAACGTCAATGGACAGCGCCAGTGTGCAGTTAGTTACCTGGCGTTACGTTTCTCAATACACTAGGTTTAGCATTTTCTCTCAAATTATAGCCATCTAAATGACAACATGTTGCAAGCAATTCTTATTTTTTAGCCCGGAATAAAAACGTGCCTATAGAAGTGTAGACTGGCTATCAATAAACATGGCTAAAATACATAAAAAGATACTAAATTCACACAAAAAAAATGTTTATAGCCTATTCACATGACATTCTACATTACCTTATTACTAAATGTATATTTCCTGCAGCTCGCTGTGTGCGGACAACTTCTTCTGTGAAGACGTCTCTTGAAGTCACACCGCCGTCACGCTCGCCCGTCCGACCGCATTCACAACAACTGTTTAAAGTTCCCAATCGCCTGAATGGTTCTTAGTCGACAGATCAACCCTCCCCCCGACCACATTACACCGTCGGGTCCCCTGCCTGCCTGCACACCGCCCTGTATGGCATTATCACTATATTCACACACGGCCAAGTTTTTATACAGTAGCCAGCAGAGGCGAGGCGGAGCTAAACAGTTCTCAACTCAACATGATCTCACGGTTTTACCATTTTGACGTTTATCCACATTTGTCCCAACGGACAATTTGGAAGTGACTCCAAATGCAAATGTAGAAGTTGTCAAATTTTGAAGTTTTCAAATTTTGAAGTTAAGGTTAAGGTAAGTTTTAAGGTTTGATAGGGTTTAAAATAGGGTTTAATATGTATACAGTGCCTTGCGAAAGTATTCGGCCCCCTTGAACTTTGCGACCTTTTGCCACATTTCAGGCTTCAAACATAAAGATATAAAACTGTATTTTTTTGTGAAGAATCAACAACAAGTGGGACACAATCATGAAGTGGAACGACATTTATTGCATATTTCAAACTTTTTTAACAAATCAAAAACTGAAAAATTGGGCGTGCAAAAATATTCAGCCCCCTTAAGTTAATACTGTGTATAGCCACCTTTTGCTGTGATTACAGCTGTAAGTCGCTTGGGGTATGTCTTTATCAGTTTTGCACATCGAGAGACTGAAATTTTTTCCCATTCCTCCTTGCAAAACAGCTCGAGCTCAGTGAGGTTGGATGGAGAGCATTTGTGAACAGCAGTTTTCAGTTCTTTCCAAAGATTCTCGATTTGATTCAGGTCTGGACTTTGACTTGGCTATTCTAACACCTGGATATGTTTATTTTTGAACCATTCCATTGTAGATTTTGCTTTATGTTTTGGATCATTGTCTTGTTGGAAGACAAATCTCTGTCCCAGTCTCAGGTCTTTTGCAGACTCCATCAGGTTTTCTTCCAGAATGGTCCTGTATTTGGCTCCATCCATCTTCCCATCAATTTTAACCATCTTCCCTGTCCCTGCTGAAGAAAAGCAGGCCCAAACCATGATGCTGCCACCACCATGTTTGATAGTGGGGTTGGTGTGTTCAGCTGTGTTGCTTTTACGCCAAACATAACGTTTTGCACTGTTGCCAAAAAGTTCAATTTTGGTTTCATCTGACCAGAGCACCTTCTTCCACATGTTTGGTGTGTCTCCCAGGTGGCTTGTGGCAAACTTTAAACAACACTTTTTATGGATATCTTTAAGAAATGGCTTCCTTCTTGCCACTCTTCCATAAAGGCCAGATTGTTGTCCTATGGACAGAGTCTCCCACCTCAGCTGTAGATCTCTGCAGTTCATCCAGAGTGATCATGGGCCTCTTGGCTGCATCTCTGATCAGTCTTCTCCTTGTATGAGCTGAAAGTTTAGAGGGACGGACAGGTCTTGGTAGATTTGCAGTGGTCTGATACTCCTTCCATTTCAATATTATCGCTTGCACAGTGCTCCTTGGGATGTTTAAAGCTTGGGAAATCTTTTTGTATCCAAATCCGGCTTTAAACTTCTTCACAACAGTATCTCGGACCTGCCTGGTGTGTTCCTTGTTCTTCATGATGCTCTCTGCGCTTTTAACGGACCTCTGAGACTATCACAGTGCAGGTGCATTTATACAGAGACTTGATTACACACAGGTGGATTGTATTTATCATCATTAGTCATTTAGGTCAACATTGGATCATTCAGAGATCCTCACTGAACTTCTGGAGAGAGTTTGCTGCACTGAAAGTAAAGGGGCTGAATAATTTTGCACGCCCAATTTTTCAGTCTTTGATTTGTTAAAAAAGTTTGAAATATCCAATAAATGTCGTTCCACTTCATGATTGTGTCCCACTTGTTGTTGATTCTTCACAAAAAAAATACAGTTTTATATCTTTATGTTTGAAGCCTGAAATGTGGCAAAAGGTCGCAAAGTTCAAGGGGGCCGAATACTTTCGCAAGGCACTGTATATATATTTTAAAAAAAATTATGTACATATATTTATATATATACAAATAGTCTACCACTGCGAATAAGGTGCCATTTGGGAGACTAGAAGGTGGGATCCCTGTGGGCTTCACCTGCAGGTGTGTGATTTTGACACCACTACCTTTCTCTCCACGATAAGTTGCTGATCAACAGGCTACAGAACATGATTATCCAGATGACGTGCACTTACGAAATTAATAAACACACCTCTACATTATCTAGCCTACAACTACAAAAGCTTTATAGGTTAATTCTAACAAATTCTAGCAGACTTCATTTTTTATATATTTTTTTTATCCTATATTTTTATTCAGAGACACCAGGCAGGTTACCGTTGACCCAGGTTTATTAGACAAAAGCAATGAGTAGGGTAACATGCACACAGTAATGTGATTATTGTGGATAGTCTGATTAATATAATAGTTTGATTTAAACCGTTTTCATGCTTTGAAAAAATAACAACTCCCCTAATAATCTTGTTTCCATGGACACGTCTGAAATCAGGCTTCCCGATGGAACTCTGGTAAATGCAGAAAATAGCCAATCAAAATAACCGTTCTACCACAACGACCATGTTATTTATGGGGAAGCGTATTTGTTTCTGAGTTTGGACGTATGACGTTTGTATATGAAAACTACTTCTACTTTGCATACTTTTTGCATAATTTTTCTAAAGATTGACAACAACAACAAAAAATTACCCATTTGACAGGAGGGGATTTTTTGGTCAAACTTTCTTTATTGCAACAAATGATGATGGAAACTGTGTTTTTCTAAAAAAAAAAAAAGGATGATTGCCGAATCATTTTAAAGATAAGAGGGGCACTATAATGCTCCACTGTACATTTCATACTAAATGCCTACATCTTGCAATATAAATGTGTTCAACTATAACAATAATGTTTATTTGCAGAACACGGATTGTCCTGACTTTCAAGAATACCTGAATTGCTTCGATCTGCTATTCTGATTGGCTGGAAAGTTTTTGTCATTCCAATTATTTCAGATCTATACGTGTCCAAGTTTCACCATGGCGACCACAGAACTTGGCGACACGTGGGCACATGAGAATTATTAGAATATGGCAAATACTTGTCAATTATTGCATTCTATCAATGCTGGGATTTCGCGGGCTACCTTTGACATGAAACAGGGGTGGGAGGACATACAGGCTGTCGCCAATTTATTAATGCACAATTTGTCTAAATGCATTTTGGAAACACTTTAACCATTACATTTTTTACTCTGAACTGTTGGTTTTTAAGAAAAAGGTAATTTTTTTAGGTGTGATGTCATTACTTCCTGTTTTCATGACAAGGTAGTTCAATGGTGTGTATGTATGTACGTACATGTACTTACCTGGAGTGCCTGAGGGTGGCGCTGTTTACTAATTACTTTATGTGATCATCTGTACTTGCACTTGACCCATGACATCTGATAAACGTGGTTCTTCTACCCGCATTCCTGCCTCAGCAGGCTTATTATATTACATGGTGTCATATGTTAAAAAGTTATACAAGGACAGCTCAACATTACGAAACATGGAACAAATGAGACCACCAACTACTCTGGACCTAGAGGGAAATCTAGCCCAAATGAGACCACCAACTACTCTAAACCTAGAGGGAAATCTATCCCAACTGAGACCACCAACTACTCTGAACCTAGAGGGAAATCTAGCCCAACTGAGACCACCAACTACTCTGAAACTTGAGGGAAATCTAGTCCAAATGAGACCTCCAACTACTCTGAACCTAGAGGGAAATCTAGTCCAAATGAGACCACCAACTACTCTGAACCTAGAGGGAAATCTATCCCAAACGAGACCACCAACTACTCTGGACCTAGAGGGAAATCTATCCAAAATGAGACCACCAACTACTCTGAACCTAGAGGGAAATCTATCCCAAATGAGACCACCAACTACTCTGAACCTAGAGGGAAATCTATCCCAAATGAGACCACCAACTACTCTGGACCTAGAGGGAAATCTATCCAAAATGAGACCACCAACTACTCTGAACCTAGAGGGAAATCTATCCCAACTGAGACGACCAACTACTCTGGACCTAAAGGGAAATCTAGCCCAAATGAGACCACCAACTACTCTGAACCTAGAGGGAAATCTAGCCGAAAATCGGAGAGTGTGGATCCAGAAATTCAACCTTTATACCATCAGCCAGTGGCATCTCAGAGAAATCCGGAAAAAAGTGAAATGTGCCACGTAGCCAGAGATGATTTAATCAAGGTATTCAATACTTTTGACTTGGATGGATTAAAAAAATATGTTTTCCTGAACTTACTCTGAGCCAAGAAACAAATCTGATGCGCCTGAGACATATCTTTTTGATTTGATTTGATTTGATTTTATCTTTTTTAGGAGAGTGTAAGAACAATTTATGCTTATGTGGTTTAAAACATAAAGCAAAAGACTGAGTTTCAACAACCTACAGAGTCATTGACAAAGGGACAGAATTCTATGTGAGGCAGATTACTCAGAGAACCAGATCTCCTGCTAAGCTATGATGAAGTCGAGGTGCCCGTTGACAAGGTGCATAAGCAAGAGACAACACAGAAATGGTAAAAAAAAAAAGACAAAGACCTTGCAACAACTAGTAAAAGAAAGGTCATAGGGAGAATGCTCACGTTGTGGATACAAACACAAATCAACAACAGTGTCCAGCATACGGAAAAAGCATGGCACAGGAAAAAAAATCATTATGCCAAAATGTGCTCCTCACACACGGACAGAAAACCAGAGGGTTCACGGCTTTGACAGGGAGAGGACAGCAGGAAATGGGGACATTGGGACAAATGTAGTGAAACAGAGTGAAGGTAAAGTGTGCAGCTCAGCTAGTCAATGAGAAAAAAAACACTGAGAAAGAGCAGTGGACAGAAACACTGAAAATAAACAACCAGAAACTTCCTGTTAAGCTGGATACAGGAGTTGAGCGTTTTGTCCTTGAGAGACTTGAAAACGCTGAAAGTGAAAGTGAGTGTCGATTCCATGCAAAAAAATCCAACCGAAAGCTAGTGACGTATTCTGTCCACCAGATGGCGCCAAAGGGCAAAATAAAACGCTCAAACGTCGATACAAAGAGAAAGTGGTTTTGAACTGGAATTTCAAGTGATAGAACAAGATGCACCAGTAGAGACTCGGAAGAAACGGGATTAATAGAGAGAATATTCAAGCTTGAACAAAAGACAGAGACGGACATTTTGAATATGAAGATATGCACCTGGACGTGCTCCAGGAGTTCATCATATACAAACAGATCCAGAAGTCACACCAGCGGTTCGTTCACCCATGAAATGTGCCTGTAGCACTAAAAAGGAATAAAAAAAAACTGTGGGAAAAGGGAACTGAACCGCAATGACAAACATGGATGTTGTCGTCAGGCAGATTGAGCTTCCTGAATGGGTAAACAACTTAGTGACAATCAGGAAGCTAAACATTTACAAAATATGGATATGCATGGAACCACCGGATCTAAACAAAGCCATCAAGAAAGAACATGATCCTTTACGTACAATTGAAGAGGTTGTTGCTGAAATGCCTAACACCAAGGTATTTCAAGTCATTGATGCAAACCAAATATACTGTCAAATCCAACTGGATGAAGAGAGCTCTCGACTCTGCACTTTCAATACGCCGTTTGGGAGGTATTCTATCAAGAGACTGCCGTTCGGAATCGTGTCCCGCTCCAGATGTGTTCCAGAGGTGTTCCAGATGTGTTCCAGATGTGCTCCAGAGGTGCTCCAGAGGTGTTCCAGAGGTGTTCCAGAGGTGCTCCAGAGGTGCTCCAGAGGTGTTCCAGAGGTGTTCCAGAGGTGCTCCAGAGGTGCTCCAGAGGTGCTCCAAAGGTGTTCCAGAGGTGCTCCAGATGTGTTCCAGAGGTGTTCCAGATGTGTTCCAGATGTGTTCCAGATGTGCTCCAGATGTGCTCCAGAGGTGCTCCAGAGGTGCTCCAGAGGTGTTCCAGAGGTGCTCCAGAGGTGATCCAGAGGTGTTCCAGAGGTGCTCCAGAGGTGCTCCAGAGGTGTTCCAGAGGTGTTCCAGAGGTGCTCCAGAGGTGCTCCAGAGGTGCTCCAAAGGTGTTCCAGAGGTGCTCCAGAGGTGCTCCAGATGTGTTCCAGAGGTGTTCCAGATGTGTTCCAGATGTGTTCCAGATGTGCTCCAGATGTGCTCCAGAGGTGCTCCAGAGGTGCTCCAGAGGTGTTCCAGAGGTGCTCCAGAGGTGATCCAGAGGTGATCCAGAGGTGTTCCAGATGTGTTCCAGATGTGTTCCAGATGTGCTCCAGATGTGCTCCAGAGGTGCTCCAGAGGTGCTCCAGAGGTGTTCCAGAGGTGCTCCAGAGGTGATCCAGAGGTGTTCCAGAGGTGATCCAGAGGTGATCCAGAGGTGTTCCAGAGGTGTTCCAGAGGTGCTCCAGAGGTGCCTCGACACAACATTTGGTAGGTCTGGAAGGTGCTGTGAACATCATGGATGACATTCTCGTCAGGGGTGATGACACAGATCAGCACGACCGGAGACTGAGACAGATATTAGTCAGACTGAGAAGCATCAACTTAAAACTGAATAAGAACAAGTGCAAAATCAGAATGACAGAAATTCTCTACATTGGACATGTGTTAGGCAAAGAAGGCCTGAAACCAGACTCCCAGAAGGTCCTGAGAAATACAAGCCAGAGGACAAAGCGCTTCAGAGGTTCATGGGAATGTTGCAGTATCTCTCAGATGATTGATCAGCCAATCGCAGTATCTCTCAAATGTCAGCACACCACTGACACAACTGCCCTAGAAAGAGACATTCAGTGGCACTGGGAGTCTGCACAGGAACAGAGCTTCAGAAACTTGAAAACACTCATCAGCAATGTGCCAGTGTTAAAGTACTACGATATGAAGAAGAAAAGAAACACTGACACTCTCTGTGGATGCAAGCTCAGAAGGCTTGGGAGCTGTGATCCTGCAAGATGGTCAGCCAATCGCATACGAGTCAAGATCCCTCACAGACTGTCGAAAGAGATACGCTCAAATGGAAAAAGATCTACTCTAGCGATAGTGTTTGGCTGCGAGAGGTTTCATCAGTACCTGTCTGGAAACCAGATCCAGGTGGAGTCAGACCACAAACCCTTGGAAACAATCTTCAAGAAGTCGCTCCAGAAGGCACCAGCCTGACTGCACAGAATGCTGATGAGACTACAGAGATACAGTCTATATGTGACATACAAACCAAGAAACCGAGATGCAGATCGCTGACGAGACTACAGAGATACAGTCTATATGTGACATACAAACCAAGAAACCGAGATGCAGATCGCTGATGAGACTACAGAGATACAGTCTATATGTGACATACAAACCAAGAAACCGAGATGCAGAACGCTGATGTTGGATGGTGAGCTGGATGTAAACTACAACTTCCTGTTTCAGAAGAGTAACTGCAGCAATTCAAAAACAACAAACAGAAGAAGATGAAGAGTTAAAAACGGGTCACAGTTGGATGGCGAGACACGAGAGGGAACGTTGCAAAGAAAATACAGCACTTACTGGACCTGCTGGGAGGACCTGACAAACTCAGATGGACTGCTGTTCAAAAGTTCAAAACGTCCTCGTTCCTCGGGTAATGAGAGAAGAAATAATGAAGCACACATGGGAATCGTAAAAAATGTAAAGAACAAGCAAGGGATGTTCTGTTCTGGCCAGGCAAGGCTAAACAGATCGAAGATGTTGTAACAAAATGTGCCGTCTGCAACTCACACAAAAAACAACAATCAAAGAGAACCGCTCATATCTCATCCAGTCCCAGAGAGAGTTTGAGCCAAAGTTGGAGTGGGCCTCTTCCATTACAGCGACACAGAATATATACTACTCACAAATACCCAGAAATCTCCAAGCTCAGTGGAACAACAAGCAAACACATCATTACAGCACTAAAGTCGAACTCAGCGAGGCTTTAGAGGGGGACCGACGTGTTGTGCTCCGACAATGGAAGACAGTTGGTGAGTCAAGAGATCTCTACCAGCTGGGAGTTCAAACATGTCACGTCGAGCCCTAGATTTCCACAGTCAAACGGCCAAGCTGAGAGTGCAGTTCAGACTGTGAAGAACCTGTTGAAAAAAGCACGAGAGACAGCAACGGAGATCCTAACACAGCTCTCCTTGAGTACAGAAACACACCCCTGGAAGGAGTAGGTATCTCTCCTGCACAACTACTAATGAGAAGAAGGCTGAAGACAAAGATTCTGACATCAAAGAGATTGTTGAAGCAAGGACTCTATCAGCATGTCAGGCTCCGTCTCACAAGCAGACAACAGAGAGACTCTCTCAGCATGTCTCCGTCTCACAAGCGAACAACAGAGAGACTCTAGCAGCATGTCAGGCTCCGTCTCAAAAGTGGACAACAGAGAGACTCTATCAGCATGTCTCCGTCTCACAAGCGGACAACAGAGAGACTCTATCAGCCTGTCTCCGTCTCACAAGCGAACAACAGAGAGACTCTATCAGCACGTCAGGCTCCATCCATTTGGTGCATTACCTCATCACACACTGAGGGTTATCCACAACAAGTCAGTTTGGTGCATTACCTCATCACACACTGAGGTTTATCCACAACAAGTCAGTTTGGTGCATTACCTCATCACACACTGAGGTTTATCCACAACAAGTCAGTTTGGTGCATTACCTCATCACGCACTGAGGTTTATCCACAACAAGTCAGTTTGGTGCATTACCTCATCACGCACTGAGGTTTATCCACAACAAGTCAGTTTGGTGCATTACCTCATCACACACTGATGTTTATCCACAACAAGTCAGTTTGGTGCATTACCTCATCACACACTGAGGTTTATCCACAACAAGTCAGTTTGGTGTATTACCTCATCACACACTGAGGTTTATCCCACAACAAGTCAGTTTGGTGCATTACCTCATCACACACTGAGGTTTATCCACAACAAGTCAGTTTGGTGCATTACCTCATCACACACTGATGTTTATCCACAACAAGTCAGTTTGGTGCATTACCTCATCACACACTGAGGTTTATCCACAACAAGTCAGTTTGGTGTATTACCTCATCACACACTGAGGTTTATCCCACAACAAGTCAGTTTGGTGCATTACCTCATCACACACTGAGGTTTATCCACAACAAGTCAGTTTGGTGCATTACCTCATCACACACTGAGGTTTATCCACAACAAGTCAGTTTGGTGCATTACCTCATCACACACTGAGGTTTATCCACAACAAGTCAGTTTGGTGCATTACCTCATCACACACTGAGGTTTATCCCACAACAAGTCAGTTTGGTGCATTACCTCATCACACACTGAGGTTTATCCACAACAAGTCAGTTTGGTGCATTACCTCATCACACACTGAGGTTTATCCCACAACAAGTCAGTTTGGTGCATTACCTCATCACACACTGAGGTTTATCCACAACAAGTCAGTTTGGTGTATTACCTCATCACACACTGAGGTTTATCCACAACAAGTCAGTTTGGTGCATTACCTCATCACACACTGAGGTTTATCCCACAACAAGTCAGTTTGGTGCATTACCTCATCACACACTGAGGTTTATCCCACAACAAGTCAGTTTGGTGCATTACCTCATCACACACTGAGGTTTATCCACAACAAGTCAGTTTGGTGCATTACCTCATCACACACTGAGGTTTATCCACAACAAGTCAGTTTGGTGCATTACCTCATCACACACTGAGGTTTATCCACAACAAGTCAGTTTGGTGCATTACCTCATCACACACTGAGGTTTATCCACAACAAGTCAGTTTGGTGCATTACCTCATCACACACTGAGGTTTATCCCACAACAAGTCAGTTTGGTGCATTACCTCATCACACACTGAGGTTTATCCACAACAAGTCAGTTTGGTGCATTACCTCATCACACACTGAGGTTTATCCACAACAAGTCAGTTTGGTGCATTACCTCATCACACACTGAGGTTTATCCACAACAAGTCAGTTTGGTGTATTACCTCATCACACACTGAGGTTTATCCACAACAAGTCCGTTTGGTGCATTACCTCATCACACACTGAGGTTTATCCACAACAAGTCAGTTTGGTGCATTACCTCATCACACACTGAGGTTTATCCACAACAAGTCAGTTTGGTGCATTACCTCATCACACACTGAGGTTTATCCACAACAAGTCAGTTTGGTGCATTACCTCATCACACACTGAGGTTTATCCACAACAAGTCAGTTTGGTGCATTACCTCGTCACACACTGAGGTTTATCCTCAACAAGTCAGTTTGGTGCATTACCTCGTCACACACTGAGGTTTATCCACAACAAGTCAGTTTGGTGCATTACCTCGTCACACACTGAGGTTTATCCACAACAAGTCAGTTTGGTGCATTACCTCGTCACACACTGAGGTTTATCCACAACAAGCCAGTTTGGTGCATTACCTCATCACACACTGAGGTTTATCCACAACAAGTCAGTTTGGTGCATTACCTCATCACACACTGAGGTTTATCCACAACAAGTCAGTTTGGTGCATTACCTCGTCACACACTGAGGTTTATCCACAACAAGTCAGTTTGGTGCATTACCTCATCACACACTGAGGTTTATCCACAACAAGTCAGTTTGGTGCATTACCTCATCACACACTGAGGTTTATCCACAACAAGTCAGTTTGGTGTATTACCTCATCACACACTGAGGTTTATCCACAACAAGTCAGTTTGGTGCATTACCTCATCACACACTGAGGTTCATCCACAACAAGTCAGTTTGGTGCATTACCTCATCACACACTGAGGTTTATCCACAACAAGTCAGTTTGGTGCATTACCTCATCACACACTGAGGTTTATCCACAACAAGTCAGTTTGGTGCATTACCTCATCACACACTGAGGTTTATCCACAACAAGTCAGTTTGGTGCATTACCTCGTCACACACTGAGGTTTATCCTCAACAAGTCAGTTTGGTGCATTACCTCGTCACACACTGAGGTTTATCCACAACAAGTCAGTTTGGTGCATTACCTCGTCACACACTGAGGTTTATCCACAACAAGTCAGTTTGGTGCATTACCTCGTCACACACTGAGGTTTATCCACAACAAGCCAGTTTGGTGCATTACCTCATCACACACTGAGGTTTATCCACAACAAGTCAGTTTGGTGCATTACCTCATCACACACTGAGGTTTATCCACAACAAGTCAGTTTGGTGCATTACCTCGTCACACACTGAGGTTTATCCTCAACAAGTCAGTTTGGTGCATTACCTCGTCACACACTGAGGTTTATCCACAACAAGTCAGTTTGGTGCATTACCTCGTCACACACTGAGGTTTATCCACAACAAGTCAGTTTGGTGCATTACCTCGTCACACACTGAGGTTTATCCACAACAAGTCAGTTTGGTGCATTACCTCGTCACACACTGAGGTTTATCCACAACAAGTCAGTTTGGTGCATTACCTCATCACACACTGAGGTTTATCCACAACAAGTCAGTTTGGTGCATTACCTCATCACACACTGAGGTTTATCCACAACAAGTCAGTTTGGTGTATTACCTCATCACACACTGAGGTTTATCCACAACAAGTCAGTTTGGTGCATTACCTCGTCACACACTGAGGTTTATCCACAACAAGTCAGTTTGGTGCATTACCTCGTCACACACTGAGGTTTATCCACAACAAGCCAGTTTGGTGCATTACCTCATCACACACTGAGGTTTATCCACAACAAGTCAGTTTGGTGCATTACCTCATCACACACTGAGGTTTATCCACAACAAGTCAGTTTGGTGCATTACCTCGTCACACACTGAGGTTTATTCTCAACAAGTCAGTTTGGTGCATTACCTCGTCACACACTGAGGTTTATCCACAACAAGTCAGTTTGGTGCATTACCTCGTCACACACTGAGGTTTATCCACAACAAGTCAGTTTGGTGCATTACCTCGTCACACACTGAGGTTTATCCACAACAAGTCAGTTTGGTGCATTACCTCGTCACACACTGAGGTTTATCCACAACAAGTCAGTTTGGTGCATTACCTCATCACACACTGAGGTTTATCCACAACAAGTCAGTTTGGTGCATTACCTCATCACACACTGAGGTTTATCCACAACAAGTCAGTTTGGTGTATTACCTCATCACACACTGAGGTTTATCCACAACAAGCCAGTTTGGTGCATTACCTCATCACGCACTGAGGTTTATCCCACAACAAGTCAGTTTGGTGTATTACCTCATCACACACTGAGGTTTATCCACAACAAGTCAGTTTGGTGCATTACCTCATCACACACTGAGGTGTATCCACAACAAGTCAGTTGGGTGCATTACCTCATCACACACTGAGGTGTATCCACAACAAGTCAGTTTGGTGCATTACCTCATCACACACTGAGGTTTATCCCACAACAAGTCAGTTTGGTGCATTACCTCATCACACACTGAGGTGTATCCACAACAAGTCAGTTTGGTGCATTACCTCATCACGCACTGAGGTTTATCCCACAACAAGTCAGTTTGGTGTATTACCTCATCACACACTGAGGTTTATCCACAACAAGTCAGTTTGGTGCATTACCTCATCACACACTGAGGTGTATCCACAACAAGTCAGTTGGGTGCATTACCTCATCACACACTGAGGTGTATCCACAACAAGTCAGTTTGGTGCATTACCTCATCACACACTGAGGTTTATCCCACAACAAGTCAGTTTGGTGCATTACCTCATCACACACTGAGGTGTATCCACAACAAGTCAGTTTGGAGCATTACCTCATCACACACTGAGGTTTATCCACAACAAGTCAGTTTGGTGCATTACCTCATCACACACTGAGGTTTATCCACAACAAGTCAGTTTGGTGCATTACCTCATCACACACTGAGGTTTATCCACAACAAGTCAGTTTGGTGCATTACCTCATCACACACTGAGGTTTATCCACAACAAGTCAGTTTGGTGCATTACCTCATCACACACTGAGGTGTATCCACAACAAGTCAGTTTGGTGCATTACCTCATCACACACTGAGGTTTATCCACAACAAGTCAGTTTGGTGCATTACCTCATCACACACTGAGGTTTATCCACAACAAGTCAGTTGGGTGCATTACCTCATCACACACTGAGGTGTATCCACAACAAGTCAGTTGGGTGCATTACCTCATCACACACTGAGGTGTATCCACAACAAGTCAGTTGGGTGCGTTACCTCATCACACACTGAGGTTTATCCACAACAAGTCAGTTTGGTGCGTTACCTCATCACACACTTAGGTTTATCCTCAACAAGTCAGTTTGGTGCATTACCTCATCACACACTGAGGTTTATCCACAACAAGTCAGTTTGGTGCATTACCTCATCACACACTGAGGTTTATCCACAACAAGTCAGTTTGGTGCATTACCTCATCACACACAGAGGTTTCTCCACAACAAGTCAGTTTGGTGCATTACCTCATCACACACAGAGGTTTATCCACAACAAGTCAGTTTGGTGCATTACCTCATCACACACTGAGGTTTATCCACAACAAGTCAGTTTGGTGCATTACCTCGTCACACACTGAGGTTTATCCACAACAAGTCAGTTTGGTGCATTACCTCGTCACACACTGAGGTTTATCCACAACAAGTCAGTTTGGTGCATTACCTCATCACACACTGAGGTTTATCCACAACAAGTCAGTTTGGTGCATTACCTCATCACACACTGAGGTTTATCCACAACAAGTCAGTTTGGTGTATTACCTCATCACACACTGAGGTTTATCCACAACAAGTCAGTTTGGTGCATTACCTCATCACACACTGAGGTTTATCCACAACAAGTCAGTTTGGTGCATTACCTCATCACACACTGAGGTTTATCCACAACAAGTCAGTTTGGTGCATTACCTCATCACACACTGAGGTTTATCCACAACAAGTCAGTTTGGTGCATTACCTCGTCACACACTGAGGTTTATCCTCAACAAGTCAGTTTGGTGCATTACCTCGTCACACACTGAGGTTTATCCACAACAAGTCAGTTTGGTGCATTACCTCGTCACACACTGAGGTTTATCCACAACAAGTCAGTTTGGTGCATTACCTCGTCACACACTGAGGTTTATCCACAACAAGCCAGTTTGGTGCATTACCTCATCACACACTGAGGTTTATCCACAACAAGTCAGTTTGGTGCATTACCTCATCACACACTGAGGTTTATCCACAACAAGTCAGTTTGGTGCATTACCTCGTCACACACTGAGGTTTATCCTCAACAAGTCAGTTTGGTGCATTACCTCGTCACACACTGAGGTTTATCCACAACAAGTCAGTTTGGTGCATTACCTCGTCACACACTGAGGTTTATCCACAACAAGTCAGTTTGGTGCATTACCTCGTCACACACTGAGGTTTATCCACAACAAGTCAGTTTGGTGCATTACCTCGTCACACACTGAGGTTTATCCACAACAAGTCAGTTTGGTGCATTACCTCATCACACACTGAGGTTTATCCACAACAAGTCAGTTTGGTGCATTACCTCATCACACACTGAGGTTTATCCACAACAAGTCAGTTTGGTGTATTACCTCATCACACACTGAGGTTTATCCACAACAAGCCAGTTTGGTGCATTACCTCATCACGCACTGAGGTTTATCCCACAACAAGTCAGTTTGGTGTATTACCTCATCACACACTGAGGTTTATCCACAACAAGTCAGTTTGGTGCATTACCTCATCACACACTGAGGTGTATCCACAACAAGTCAGTTGGGTGCATTACCTCATCACACACTGAGGTGTATCCACAACAAGTCAGTTTGGTGCATTACCTCATCACACACTGAGGTTTATCCCACAACAAGTCAGTTTGGTGCATTACCTCATCACACACTGAGGTGTATCCACAACAAGTCAGTTTGGAGCATTACCTCATCACACACTGAGGTTTATCCACAACAAGTCAGTTTGGTGCATTACCTCATCACACACTGAGGTTTATCCACAACAAGTCAGTTTGGTGCATTACCTCATCACACACTGAGGTTTATCCACAACAAGTCAGTTTGGTGCATTACCTCATCACACACTGAGGTTTATCCACAACAAGTCAGTTTGGTGCATTACCTCATCACACACTGAGGTGTATCCACAACAAGTCAGTTTGGTGCATTACCTCATCACACACTGAGGTTTATCCACAACAAGTCAGTTTGGTGCATTACCTCATCACACACTGAGGTTTATCCACAACAAGTCAGTTGGGTGCATTACCTCATCACACACTGAGGTGTATCCACAACAAGTCAGTTGGGTGCATTACCTCATCACACACTGAGGTGTATCCACAACAAGTCAGTTGGGTGCGTTACCTCATCACACACTGAGGTTTATCCACAACAAGTCAGTTTGGTGCGTTACCTCATCACACACTTAGGTTTATCCTCAACAAGTCAGTTTGGTGCATTACCTCATCACACACTGAGGTTTATCCACAACAAGTCAGTTTGGTGCATTACCTCATCACACACTGAGGTTTATCCACAACAAGTCAGTTTGGTGCATTACCTCATCACACACAGAGGTTTCTCCACAACAAGTCAGTTTGGTGCATTACCTCATCACACACAGAGGTTTATCCACAACAAGTCAGTTTGGTGCATTACCTCATCACACACTGAGGTTTATCCACAACAAGTCAGTTCGGTGCATTACCTCGTCACACACTGAGGTTTATCCACAACAAGTCAGTTTGGTGCATTACCTCGTCACACACTGAGGTTTATCCACAACAAGTCAGTTTGGTGCATTACCTCATCACACACTGAGGTTTATCCACAACAAGTCAGTTTGGTGCATTACCTCATCACACACTGAGGTTTATCCACAACAAGTCAGTTTGGTGTATTACCTCATCACACACTGAGGTTTATCCACAACAAGTCAGTTTGGTGCATTACCTCATCACACACTGAGGTTTATCCACAACAAGTCAGTTTGGTGCATTACCTCGTCACACACTGAGGTTTATCCACAACAAGCCAGTTTGGTGCATTACCTCATCACACACTGAGGTTTATCCACAACAAGTCAGTTTGGTGCATTACCTCATCACACACTGAGGTTTATCCACAACAAGTCAGTTTGGTGCATTACCTCGTCACACACTGAGGTTTATCCTCAACAAGTCAGTTTGGTGCATTACCTCGTCACACACTGAGGTTTATCCACAACAAGTCAGTTTGGTGCATTACCTCGTCACACACTGAGGTTTATCCACAACAAGTCAGTTTGGTGCATTACCTCGTCACACACTGAGGTTTATCCACAACAAGTCAGTTTGGTGCATTACCTCGTCACACACTGAGGTTTATCCACAACAAGTCAGTTTGGTGCATTACCTCATCACACACTGAGGTTTATCCACAACAAGTCAGTTTGGTGCATTACCTCATCACACACTGAGGTTTATCCACAACAAGTCAGTTTGGTGTATTACCTCATCACACACTGAGGTTTATCCACAACAAGCCAGTTTGGTGCATTACCTCATCACGCACTGAGGTTTATCCCACAACAAGTCAGTTTGGTGTATTACCTCATCACACACTGGGGTTTATCCACAACAAGTCAGTTTGGTGCATTACCTCATCACACACTGAGGTGTATCCACAACAAGTCAGTTGGGTGCATTACCTCATCACACACTGAGGTGTATCCACAACAAGTCAGTTTGGTGCATTACCTCATCACACACTGAGGTTTATCCCACAACAAGTCAGTTTGGTGCATTACCTCATCACACACTGAGGTGTATCCACAACAAGTCAGTTTGGAGCATTACCTCATCACACACTGAGGTTTATCCACAACAAGTCAGTTTGGTGCATTACCTCATCACACACTGAGGTTTATCCACAACAAGTCAGTTTGGTGCATTACCTCATCACACACTGAGGTTTATCCACAACAAGTCAGTTTGGTGCATTACCTCATCACACACTGAGGTTTATCCACAACAAGTCAGTTTGGTGTATTACCTCATCACACACTGAGGTTTATCCACAACAAGTCAGTTTGGTGCATTACCTCATCACACACTGAGGTTTATCCACAACAAGTCAGTTTGGTGCATTACCTCATCACACACTGAGGTTTATCCACAACAAGTCAGTTTGGTGCATTACCTCATCACACACTGAGGTTTATCCACAACAAGTCAGTTTGGTGCATTACCTCATCACACACTGAGGTTTATCCACAACAAGTCAGTTTGGTGCATTACCTCGTCACACACTGAGGTTTATCCTCAACAAGTCAGTTTGGTGCATTACCTCGTCACACACTGAGGTTTATCCACAACAAGTCAGTTTGGTGCATTACCTCGTCACACACTGAGGTTTATCCACAACAAGTCAGTTTGGTGCATTACCTCGTCACACACTGAGGTTTATCCACAACAAGCCAGTTTGGTGCATTACCTCATCACACACTGAGGTTTATCCACAACAAGTCAGTTTGGTGCATTACCTCATCACACACTGAGGTTTATCCACAACAAGTCAGTTTGGTGCATTACCTCGTCACACACTGAGGTTTATCCTCAACAAGTCAGTTTGGTGCATTACCTCGTCACACACTGAGGTTTATCCACAACAAGTCAGTTTGGTGCATTACCTCGTCACACACTGAGGTTTATCCACAACAAGTCAGTTTGGTGCATTACCTCGTCACACACTGAGGTTTATCCACAACAAGTCAGTTTGGTGCATTACCTCGTCACACACTGAGGTTTATCCACAACAAGTCAGTTTGGTGCATTACCTCATCACACACTGAGGTTTATCCACAACAAGTCAGTTTGGTGCATTACCTCATCACACACTGAGGTTTATCCACAACAAGTCAGTTTGGTGTATTACCTCATCACACACTGAGGTTTATCCACAACAAGTCAGTTTGGTGCATTACCTCGTCACACACTGAGGTTTATCCACAACAAGTCAGTTTGGTGCATTACCTCGTCACACACTGAGGTTTATCCACAACAAGCCAGTTTGGTGCATTACCTCATCACACACTGAGGTTTATCCACAACAAGTCAGTTTGGTGCATTACCTCATCACACACTGAGGTTTATCCACAACAAGTCAGTTTGGTGCATTACCTCGTCACACACTGAGGTTTATCCTCAACAAGTCAGTTTGGTGCATTACCTCGTCACACACTGAGGTTTATCCACAACAAGTCAGTTTGGTGCATTACCTCGTCACACACTGAGGTTTATCCACAACAAGTCAGTTTGGTGCATTACCTCGTCACACACTGAGGTTTATCCACAACAAGTCAGTTTGGTGCATTACCTCGTCACACACTGAGGTTTATCCACAACAAGTCAGTTTGGTGCATTACCTCATCACACACTGAGGTTTATCCACAACAAGTCAGTTTGGTGCATTACCTCATCACACACTGAGGTTTATCCACAACAAGTCAGTTTGGTGTATTACCTCATCACACACTGAGGTTTATCCACAACAAGCCAGTTTGGTGCATTACCTCATCACGCACTGAGGTTTATCCCACAACAAGTCAGTTTGGTGTATTACCTCATCACACACTGAGGTTTATCCACAACAAGTCAGTTTGGTGCATTACCTCATCACACACTGAGGTGTATCCACAACAAGTCAGTTGGGTGCATTACCTCATCACACACTGAGGTGTATCCACAACAAGTCAGTTTGGTGCATTACCTCATCACACACTGAGGTTTATCCCACAACAAGTCAGTTTGGTGCATTACCTCATCACACACTGAGGTGTATCCACAACAAGTCAGTTTGGAGCATTACCTCATCACACACTGAGGTTTATCCACAACAAGTCAGTTTGGTGCATTACCTCATCACACACTGAGGTTTATCCACAACAAGTCAGTTTGGTGCATTACCTCATCACACACTGAGGTTTATCCACAACAAGTCAGTTTGGTGCATTACCTCATCACACACTGAGGTTTATCCACAACAAGTCAGTTTGGTGCATTACCTCATCACACACTGAGGTGTATCCACAACAAGTCAGTTTGGTGCATTACCTCATCACACACTGAGGTTTATCCACAACAAGTCAGTTTGGTGCATTACCTCATCACACACTGAGGTTTATCCACAACAAGTCAGTTGGGTGCATTACCTCATCACACACTGAGGTGTATCCACAACAAGTCAGTTGGGTGCATTACCTCATCACACACTGAGGTGTATCCACAACAAGTCAGTTGGGTGCGTTACCTCATCACACACTGAGGTTTATCCACAACAAGTCAGTTTGGTGCGTTACCTCATCACACACTGAGGTTTATCCTCAACAAGTCAGTTTGGTGCATTACCTCATCACACACTGAGGTTTATCCACAACAAGTCAGTTTGGTGCATTACCTCGTCACACACTGAGGTTTATCCACAACAAGTCAGTTTGGTGCATTACCTCATCACACACAGAGGTTTCTCCACAACAAGTCAGTTTGGTGCATTACCTCATCACACACAGAGGTTTATCCACAACAAGTCAGTTTGGTGCATTACCTCATCACACACTGAGGTTTATCCACAACAAGTCAGTTTGGTGCATTACCTCGTCACACACTGAGGTTTATCCACAACAAGTCAGTTTGGTGCATTACCTCGTCACACACTGAGGTTTATCCACAACAAGTCAGTTTGGTGCATTACCTCATCACACACTGAGGTTTATCCACAACAAGTCAGTTTGGTGCATTACCTCATCACACACTGAGGTTTATCCACAACAAGTCAGTTTGGTGTATTACCTCATCACACACTGAGGTTTATCCACAACAAGTCAGTTTGGTGCATTACCTCGTCACACACTGAGGTTTATCCACAACAAGTCAGTTTGGTGCATTACCTCGTCACACACTGAGGTTTATCCACAACAAGCCAGTTTGGTGCATTACCTCATCACACACTGAGGTTTATCCACAACAAGTCAGTTTGGTGCATTACCTCATCACACACTGAGGTTTATCCACAACAAGTCAGTTTGGTGCATTACCTCGTCACACACTGAGGTTTATCCTCAACAAGTCAGTTTGATGCATTACCTCGTCACACACTGAGGTTTATCCACAACAAGTCAGTTTGGTGCATTACCTCGTCACACACTGAGGTTTATCCACAACAAGTCAGTTTGGTGCATTACCTCGTCACACACTGAGGTTTATCCACAACAAGTCAGTTTGGTGCATTACCTCGTCACACACTGAGGTTTATCCACAACAAGTCAGTTTGGTGCATTACCTCATCACACACTGAGGTTTATCCACAACAAGTCAGTTTGGTGCATTACCTCATCACACACTGAGGTTTATCCACAACAAGTCAGTTTGGTGTATTACCTCATCACACACTGAGGTTTATCCACAACAAGCCAGTTTGGTGCATTACCTCATCACGCACTGAGGTTTATCCCACAACAAGTCAGTTTGGTGTATTACCTCATCACACACTGAGGTTTATCCACAACAAGTCAGTTTGGTGCATTACCTCATCACACACTGAGGTGTATCCACAACAAGTCAGTTGGGTGCATTACCTCATCACACACTGAGGTGTATCCACAACAAGTCAGTTTGGTGCATTACCTCATCACACACTGAGGTTTATCCCACAACAAGTCAGTTTGGTGCATTACCTCATCACACACTGAGGTGTATCCACAACAAGTCAGTTTGGAGCATTACCTCATCACACACTGAGGTTTATCCACAACAAGTCAGTTTGGTGCATTACCTCATCACACACTGAGGTTTATCCACAACAAGTCAGTTTGGTGCATTACCTCATCACACACTGAGGTTTATCCACAACAAGTCAGTTTGGTGCATTACCTCATCACACACTGAGGTTTATCCACAACAAGTCAGTTTGGTGCATTACCTCATCACACACTGAGGTGTATCCACAACAAGTCAGTTTGGTGCATTACCTCATCACACACTGAGGTTTATCCACAACAAGTCAGTTTGGTGCATTACCTCATCACACACTGAGGTTTATCCACAACAAGTCAGTTGGGTGCATTACCTCATCACACACTGAGGTGTATCCACAACAAGTCAGTTGGGTGCATTACCTCATCACACACTGAGGTGTATCCACAACAAGTCAGTTGGGTGCGTTACCTCATCACACACTGAGGTTTATCCACAACAAGTCAGTTTGGTGCGTTACCTCATCACACACTTAGGTTTATCCTCAACAAGTCAGTTTGGTGCATTACCTCATCACACACTGAGGTTTATCCACAACAAGTCAGTTTGGTGCATTACCTCATCACACACTGAGGTTTATCCACAACAAGTCAGTTTGGTGCATTACCTCATCACACACAGAGGTTTCTCCACAACAAGTCAGTTTGGTGCATTACCTCATCACACACAGAGGTTTATCCACAACAAGTCAGTTTGGTGCATTACCTCATCACACACTGAGGTTTATCCACAACAAGTCAGTTTGGTGCATTACCTCGTCACACACTGAGGTTTATCCACAACAAGTCAGTTTGGTGCATTACCTCGTCACACACTGAGGTTTATCCACAACAAGCCAGTTTGGTGCATTACCTCATCACACACTGAGGTTTATCCACAACAAGTCAGTTTGGTGCATTACCTCATCACACACTGAGGTTTATCCACAACAAGTCAGTTTGGTGCATTACCTCGTCACACACTGAGGTTTATCCTCAACAAGTCAGTTTGGTGCATTACCTCGTCACACACTGAGGTTTATCCACAACAAGTCAGTTTGGTGCATGACCTCGTCACACACTGAGGTTTATCCACAACAAGTCAGTTTGGTGCATTACCTCGTCACACACTGAGGTTTATCCACAACAAGTCAGTTTGGTGCATTACCTCGTCACACACTGAGGTTTATCCACAACAAGTCAGTTTGGTGCATTACCTCATCACACACTGAGGTTTATCCACAACAAGTCAGTTTGGTGCATTACCTCATCACACACTGAGGTTTATCCACAACAAGTCAGTTTGGTGTATTACCTCATCACACACTGAGGTTTATCCACAACAAGTCAGTTTGGTGCATTACCTCGTCACACACTGAGGTTTATCCACAACAAGTCAGTTTGGTGCATTACCTCGTCACACACTGAGGTTTATCCACAACAAGCCAGTTTGGTGCATTACCTCATCACACACTGAGGTTTATCCACAACAAGTCAGTTTGGTGCATTACCTCATCACACACTGAGGTTTATCCACAACAAGTCAGTTTGGTGCATTACCTCGTCACACACTGAGGTTTATCCTCAACAAGTCAGTTTGGTGCATTACCTCGTCACACACTGAGGTTTATCCACAACAAGTCAGTTTGGTGCATTACCTCGTCACACACTGAGGTTTATCCACAACAAGTCAGTTTGGTGCATTACCTCGTCACACACTGAGGTTTATCCACAACAAGTCAGTTTGGTGCATTACCTCGCCACACACTGAGGTTTATCCACAACAAGTCAGTTTGGTGTATTACCTCATCACACACTGAGGTTTATCCACAACAAGCCAGTTTGGTGCATTACCTCATCACGCACTGAGGTTTATCCACAACAAGTCAGTTTGGTGCATTACCTCATCACACACAGAGGTTTCTCCACAACAAGTCAGTTTGGTGCATTACCTCATCACACACTGAGGTTTATCCACAACAAGTCAGTTTGGTGCATTACCTCATCACACACTGAGGTGTATCCACAACAAGTCAGTTTGGTGCATTACCTCATCACACACTGAGGTTTATCCACAACAAGTCAGTTTGGTGCATTACCTCATCACACACTGAGGTTTATCCACAACAAGTCAGTTGGGTGCATTACCTCATCACACACTGAGGTGTATCCACAACAAGTCAGTTGGGTGCATTACCTCATCACACACTGAGGTGTATCCACAACAAGTCAGTTGGGTGCGTTACCTCATCACACACTGAGGTTTATCCACAACAAGTCAGTTTGGTGCGTTACCTCATCACACACTTAGGTTTATCCTCAACAAGTCAGTTTGGTGCATTACCTCATCACACACTGAGGTTTATCCACAACAAGTCAGTTTGGTGCATTACCTCATCACACACTGAGGTTTATCCACAACAAGTCAGTTTGGTGCATTACCTCATCACACACAGAGGTTTCTCCACAACAAGTCAGTTTGGTGCATTACCTCATCACACACAGAGGTTTATCCACAACAAGTCAGTTTGGTGCATTACCTCATCACACACTGAGGTTTATCCACAACAAGTCAGTTTGGTGCATTACCTCGTCACACACTGAGGTTTATCCACAACAAGTCAGTTTGGTGCATTACCTCGTCACACACTGAGGTTTATCCACAACAAGTCAGTTTGGTGCATTACCTCATCACACACTGAGGTTTATCCACAACAAGTCAGTTTGGTGCATTACCTCATCACACACTGAGGTTTATCCACAACAAGTCAGTTTGGTGTATTACCTCATCACACACTGAGGTTTATCCACAACAAGTCAGTTTGGTGCATTACCTCGTCACACACTGAGGTTTATCCACAACAAGTCAGTTTGGTGCATTACCTCGTCACACACTGAGGTTTATCCACAACAAGCCAGTTTGGTGCATTACCTCATCACACACTGAGGTTTATCCACAACAAGTCAGTTTGGTGCATTACCTCATCACACACTGAGGTTTATCCACAACAAGTCAGTTTGGTGCATTACCTCGTCACACACTGAGGTTTATCCTCAACAAGTCAGTTTGGTGCATTACCTCGTCACACACCTAGGTTTATCCACAACAAGTCAGTTTGGTGCATTACCTCGTCACACACTGAGGTTTATCCACAACAAGTCAGTTTGGTGCATTACCTCGTCACACACTGAGGTTTATCCACAACAAGTCAGTTTGGTGCATTACCTCGTCACACACTGAGGTTTATCCACAACAAGTCAGTTTGGTGCATTACCTCATCACACACTGAGGTTTATCCACAACAAGTCAGTTTGGTGCATTACCTCATCACACACTGAGGTTTATCCACAACAAGTCAGTTTGGTGTATTACCTCATCACACACTGAGGTTTATCCACAACAAGCCAGTTTGGTGCATTACCTCATCACGCACTGAGGTTTATCCCACAACAAGTCAGTTTGGTGTATTACCTCATCACACACTGAGGTTTATCCACAACAAGTCAGTTTGGTGCATTACCTCATCACACACTGAGGTGTATCCACAACAAGTCAGTTGGGTGCATTACCTCATCACACACTGAGGTGTATCCACAACAAGTCAGTTTGGTGCATTACCTCATCACACACTGAGGTTTATCCCACAACAAGTCAGTTTGGTGCATTACCTCATCACACACTGAGGTGTATCCACAACAAGTCAGTTTGGAGCATTACCTCATCACACACTGAGGTTTATCCACAACAAGTCAGTTTGGTGCATTACCTCATCACACACTGAGGTTTATCCACAACAAGTCAGTTTGGTGCATTACCTCATCACACACTGAGGTTTATCCACAACAAGTCAGTTTGGTGCATTACCTCATCACACACTGAGGTTTATCCACAACAAGTCAGTTTGGTGCATTACCTCATCACACACTGAGGTGTATCCACAACAAGTCAGTTTGGTGCATTACCTCATCACACACTGAGGTTTATCCACAACAAGTCAGTTTGGTGCATTACCTCATCACACACTGAGGTTTATCCACAAAAAGTCAGTTGGGTGCATTACCTCATCACACACTGAGGTGTATCCACAACAAGTCAGTTGGGTGCATTACCTCATCACACACTGAGGTGTATCCACAACAAGTCAGTTGGGTGCGTTACCTCATCACACACTGAGGTTTATCCACAACAAGTCAGTTTGGTGCGTTACCTCATCACACACTTAGGTTTATCCTCAACAAGTCAGTTTGGTGCATTACCTCATCACACACTGAGGTTTATCCACAACAAGTCAGTTTGGTGCATTACCTCATCACACACTGAGGTTTATCCACAACAAGTCAGTTTGGTGCATTACCTCATCACACACAGAGGTTTCTCCACAACAAGTCAGTTTGGTGCATTACCTCATCACACACAGAGGTTTATCCACAACAAGTCAGTTTGGTGCATTACCTCATCACACACTGAGGTTTATCCACAACAAGTCAGTTTGGTGCATTACCTCGTCACACACTGAGGTTTATCCACAACAAGTCAGTTTGGTGCATTACCTCGTCACACACTGAGGTTTATCCACAACAAGCCAGTTTGGTGCATTACCTCATCACACACTGAGGTTTATCCACAACAAGTCAGTTTGGTGCATTACCTCATCACACACTGAGGTTTATCCACAACAAGTCAGTTTGGTGCATTACCTCGTCACACACTGAGGTTTATCCTCAACAAGTCAGTTTGGTGCATTACCTCGTCACACACTGAGGTTTATCCACAACAAGTCAGTTTGGTGCATGACCTCGTCACACACTGAGGTTTATCCACAACAAGTCAGTTTGGTGCATTACCTCGTCACACACTGAGGTTTATCCACAACAAGTCAGTTTGGTGCATTACCTCGTCACACACTGAGGTTTATCCACAACAAGTCAGTTTGGTGCATTACCTCATCACACACTGAGGTTTATCCACAACAAGTCAGTTTGGTGCATTACCTCATCACACACTGAGGTTTATCCACAACAAGTCAGTTTGGTGTATTACCTCATCACACACTGAGGTTTATCCACAACAAGTCAGTTTGGTGCATTACCTCGTCACACACTGAGGTTTATCCACAACAAGTCAGTTTGGTGCATTACCTCGTCACACACTGAGGTTTATCCACAACAAGCCAGTTTGGTGCATTACCTCATCACACACTGAGGTTTATCCACAACAAGTCAGTTTGGTGCATTACCTCATCACACACTGAGGTTTATCCACAACAAGTCAGTTTGGTGCATTACCTCGTCACACACTGAGGTTTATCCTCAACAAGTCAGTTTGGTGCATTACCTCGTCACACACTGAGGTTTATCCACAACAAGTCAGTTTGGTGCATTACCTCGTCACACACTGAGGTTTATCCACAACAAGTCAGTTTGGTGCATTACCTCGTCACACACTGAGGTTTATCCACAACAAGTCAGTTTGGTGCATTACCTCGCCACACACTGAGGTTTATCCACAACAAGTCAGTTTGGTGTATTACCTCATCACACACTGAGGTTTATCCACAACAAGCCAGTTTGGTGCATTACCTCATCACGCACTGAGGTTTATCCACAACAAGTCAGTTTGGTGCATTACCTCATCACACACAGAGGTTTCTCCACAACAAGTCAGTTTGGTGCATTACCTCATCACACACTGAGGTTTATCCACAACAAGTCAGTTTGGTGCATTACCTCATCACACACTGAGGTGTATCCACAACAAGTCAGTTTGGTGCATTACCTCATCACACACTGAGGTTTATCCACAACAAGTCAGTTTGGTGCATTACCTCATCACACACTGAGGTTTATCCACAACAAGTCAGTTGGGTGCATTACCTCATCACACACTGAGGTGTATCCACAACAAGTCAGTTGGGTGCATTACCTCATCACACACTGAGGTGTATCCACAACAAGTCAGTTGGGTGCGTTACCTCATCACACACTGAGGTTTATCCACAACAAGTCAGTTTGGTGCGTTACCTCATCACACACTTAGGTTTATCCTCAACAAGTCAGTTTGGTGCATTACCTCATCACACACTGAGGTTTATCCACAACAAGTCAGTTTGGTGCATTACCTCATCACACACTGAGGTTTATCCACAACAAGTCAGTTTGGTGCATTACCTCATCACACACAGAGGTTTCTCCACAACAAGTCAGTTTGGTGCATTACCTCATCACACACAGAGGTTTATCCACAACAAGTCAGTTTGGTGCATTACCTCATCACACACTGAGGTTTATCCACAACAAGTCAGTTTGGTGCATTACCTCGTCACACACTGAGGTTTATCCACAACAAGTCAGTTTGGTGCATTACCTCGTCACACACTGAGGTTTATCCACAACAAGTCAGTTTGGTGCATTACCTCATCACACACTGAGGTTTATCCACAACAAGTCAGTTTGGTGCATTACCTCATCACACACTGAGGTTTATCCACAACAAGTCAGTTTGGTGTATTACCTCATCACACACTGAGGTTTATCCACAACAAGTCAGTTTGGTGCATTACCTCGTCACACACTGAGGTTTATCCACAACAAGTCAGTTTGGTGCATTACCTCGTCACACACTGAGGTTTATCCACAACAAGCCAGTTTGGTGCATTACCTCATCACACACTGAGGTTTATCCACAACAAGTCAGTTTGGTGCATTACCTCATCACACACTGAGGTTTATCCACAACAAGTCAGTTTGGTGCATTACCTCGTCACACACTGAGGTTTATCCTCAACAAGTCAGTTTGGTGCATTACCTCGTCACACACCTAGGTTTATCCACAACAAGTCAGTTTGGTGCATTACCTCGTCACACACTGAGGTTTATCCACAACAAGTCAGTTTGGTGCATTACCTCGTCACACACTGAGGTTTATCCACAACAAGTCAGTTTGGTGCATTACCTCGTCACACACTGAGGTTTATCCACAACAAGTCAGTTTGGTGCATTACCTCATCACACACTGAGGTTTATCCACAACAAGTCAGTTTGGTGCATTACCTCATCACACACTGAGGTTTATCCACAACAAGTCAGTTTGGTGTATTACCTCATCACACACTGAGGTTTATCCACAACAAGCCAGTTTGGTGCATTACCTCATCACGCACTGAGGTTTATCCCACAACAAGTCAGTTTGGTGTATTACCTCATCACACACTGAGGTTTATCCACAACAAGTCAGTTTGGTGCATTACCTCATCACACACTGAGGTGTATCCACAACAAGTCAGTTGGGTGCATTACCTCATCACACACTGAGGTGTATCCACAACAAGTCAGTTTGGTGCATTACCTCATCACACACTGAGGTTTATCCCACAACAAGTCAGTTTGGTGCATTACCTCATCACACACTGAGGTGTATCCACAACAAGTCAGTTTGGAGCATTACCTCATCACACACTGAGGTTTATCCACAACAAGTCAGTTTGGTGCATTACCTCATCACACACTGAGGTTTATCCACAACAAGTCAGTTTGGTGCATTACCTCATCACACACTGAGGTTTATCCACAACAAGTCAGTTTGGTGCATTACCTCATCACACACTGAGGTTTATCCACAACAAGTCAGTTTGGTGCATTACCTCATCACACACTGAGGTGTATCCACAACAAGTCAGTTTGGTGCATTACCTCATCACACACTGAGGTTTATCCACAACAAGTCAGTTTGGTGCATTACCTCATCACACACTGAGGTTTATCCACAACAAGTCAGTTGGGTGCATTACCTCATCACACACTGAGGTGTATCCACAACAAGTCAGTTGGGTGCATTACCTCATCACACACTGAGGTGTATCCACAACAAGTCAGTTGGGTGCGTTACCTCATCACACACTGAGGTTTATCCACAACAAGTCAGTTTGGTGCGTTACCTCATCACACACTTAGGTTTATCCTCAACAAGTCAGTTTGGTGCATTACCTCATCACACACTGAGGTTTATCCACAACAAGTCAGTTTGGTGCATTACCTCATCACACACTGAGGTTTATCCACAACAAGTCAGTTTGGTGCATTACCTCATCACACACAGAGGTTTCTCCACAACAAGTCAGTTTGGTGCATTACCTCATCACACACAGAGGTTTATCCACAACAAGTCAGTTTGGTGCATTACCTCATCACACACTGAGGTTTATCCACAACAAGTCAGTTTGGTGCATTACCTCGTCACACACTGAGGTTTATCCACAACAAGTCAGTTTGGTGCATTACCTCGTCACACACTGAGGTTTATCCACAACAAGCCAGTTTGGTGCATTACCTCATCACACACTGAGGTTTATCCACAACAAGTCAGTTTGGTGCATTACCTCATCACACACTGAGGTTTATCCACAACAAGTCAGTTTGGTGCATTACCTCGTCACACACTGAGGTTTATCCACAACAAGTCAGTTTGGTGCATGACCTCGTCACACACTGAGGTTTATCCACAACAAGTCAGTTTGGTGCATTACCTCGTCACACACTGAGGTTTATCCACAACAAGTCAGTTTGGTGCATTACCTCGTCACACACTGAGGTTTATCCACAACAAGTCAGTTTGGTGCATTACCTCATCACACACAGAGGTTTATCCACAACAAGTCAGTTTGGTGCATTACCTCATCACACACTGAGGTTTATCCACAACAAGTCAGTTTGGTGTATTACCTCATCACACACTGAGGTTTATCCACAACAAGTCAGTTTGGTGCATTACCTCGTCACACACTGAGGTTTATCCACAACAAGTCAGTTTGGTGCATTACCTCGTCACACACTGAGGTTTATCCACAACAAGCCAGTTTGGTGCATTACCTCATCACACACTGAGGTTTATCCACAACAAGTCAGTTTGGTGCATTACCTCATCACACACTGAGGTTTATCCACAACAAGTCAGTTTGGTGCATTACCTCGTCACACACTGAGGTTTATCCTCAACAAGTCAGTTTGGTGCATTACCTCGTCACACACTGAGGTTTATCCACAACAAGTCAGTTTGGTGCATTACCTCGTCACACACTGAGGTTTATCCACAACAAGTCAGTTTGGTGCATTACCTCGTCACACACTGAGGTTTATCCACAACAAGTCAGTTTGGTGCATTACCTCGTCACACACTGAGGTTTATCCACAACAAGTCAGTTTGGTGCATTACCTCATCACACACTGAGGTTTATCCACAACAAGTCAGTTTGGTGCATTACCTCATCACACACTGAGGTTTATCCACAACAAGTCAGTTTGGTGTATTACCTCATCACACACTGAGGTTTATCCACAACAAGCCAGTTTGGTGCATTACCTCATCACGCACTGAGGTTTATCCCACAACAAGTCAGTTTGGTGTATTACCTCATCACACACTGAGGTTTATCCACAACAAGTCAGTTTGGTGCATTACCTCATCACACACTGAGGTGTATCCACAACAAGTCAGTTGGGTGCATTACCTCATCACACACTGAGGTGTATCCACAACAAGTCAGTTTGGTGCATTACCTCATCACACACTGAGGTGTATCCACAACAAGTCAGTTTGGAGCATTACCTCATCACACACTGAGGTTTATCCACAACAAGTCAGTTTGGTGCATTACCTCATCACACACTGAGGTTTATCCACAACAAGTCAGTTTGGTGCATTACCTCATCACACACTGAGGTTTATCCACAACAAGTCAGTTTGGTGCATTACCTCATCACACACTGAGGTTTATCCACAACAAGTCAGTTTGGTGTATTACCTCATCACACACTGAGGTTTATCCACAACAAGCCAGTTTGGTGCATTACCTCATCACGCACTGAGGTTTATCCCACAACAAGTCAGTTTGGTGTATTACCTCATCACACACTGAGGTTTATCCACAACAAGTCAGTTTGGTGCATTACCTCATCACACACTGAGGTGTATCCACAACAAGTCAGTTGGGTGCATTACCTCATCACACACTGAGGTGTATCCACAACAAGTCAGTTTGGTGCATTACCTCATCACACACTGAGGTGTATCCACAACAAGTCAGTTTGGAGCATTACCTCATCACACACTGAGGTTTATCCACAACAAGTCAGTTTGGTGCATTACCTCATCACACACTGAGGTTTATCCACAACAAGTCAGTTTGGTGCATTACCTCATCACACACTGAGGTTTATCCACAACAAGTCAGTTTGGTGCATTACCTCATCACACACTGAGGTTTATCCACAACAAGTCAGTTTGGTGCATTACCTCATCACACACTGAGGTTTATCCACAACAAGTCAGTTTGGTGTATTACCTCATCACACACTGAGGTTTATCCACAACAAGTCAGTTTGGTGTATTACCTCATCACACACTGAGGTTTATCCACAACAAGCCAGTTTGGTGCATTACCTCATCACGCACTGAGGTTTATCCCACAACAAGTCAGTTTGGTGTATTACCTCATCACACACTGAGGTTTATCCACAACAAGTCAGTTTGGTGCATTACCTCATCACACACTGAGGTGTATCCACAACAAGTCAGTTGGGTGCATTACCTCATCACACACTGAGGTGTATCCACAACAAGTCAGTTTGGTGCATTACCTCATCACACACTGAGGTTTATCCCACAACAAGTCAGTTTGGTGCATTACCTCATCACACACTGAGGTGTATCCACAACAAGTCAGTTTGGAGCATTACCTCATCACACACTGAGGTTTATCCACAACAAGTCAGTTTGGTGCATTACCTCATCACACACTGAGGTTTATCCACAACAAGTCAGTTTGGTGCATTACCTCATCACACACTGAGGTTTATCCACAACAAGTCAGTTTGGTGCATTACCTCATCACACACTGAGGTTTATCCACAACAAGTCAGTTTGGTGCATTACCTCATCACACACTGAGGTGTATCCACAACAAGTCAGTTTGGTGCATTACCTCATCACACACTGAGGTTTATCCACAACAAGTCAGTTTGGTGCATTACCTCATCACACACTGAGGTTTATCCACAACAAGTCAGTTGGGTGCATTACCTCATCACACACTGAGGTGTATCCACAACAAGTCAGTTGGGTGCATTACCTCATCACACACTGAGGTGTATCCACAACAAGTCAGTTGGGTGCGTTACCTCATCACACACTGAGGTTTATCCACAACAAGTCAGTTTGGTGCGTTACCTCATCACACACTTAGGTTTATCCTCAACAAGTCAGTTTGGTGCATTACCTCATCACACACTGAGGTTTATCCACAACAAGTCAGTTTGGTGCATTACCTCATCACACACTGAGGTTTATCCACAACAAGTCAGTTTGGTGCATTACCTCATCACACACAGAGGTTTCTCCACAACAAGTCAGTTTGGTGCATTACCTCATCACACACAGAGGTTTATCCACAACAAGTCAGTTTGGTGCATTACCTCATCACACACTGAGGTTTATCCACAACAAGTCAGTTTGGTAGAGACACACCACTGGTGGGAAAATGGGCATATTGTCTTTATGCAGATTTTAGAATATTCGCATGAAAATCTGATCGCCGATTGGATGGAATCCTAGCTTTTGAAAGAATTGCTCCCACTGCATTAGAATGCCTGTTGTTTCCCTGATCCAGAATCTCTGCAAACTTTCATTGTAATTAATCAGTGGATTTACCGTCAGGCCAGACCACATGCCATGCCTGTGTTTTCTCTTTCATTGGCACCATGACGTGTGTGTGTGTGTGTGTGTGTGTGTGTGTGTGTGTGTGCGCGTGTGTGGTAGAGAGAGAGAGACAGACAGACAGAGTGTGTGTCCTTCCTCCCTGCCTTATTTGTTACTTTTATTTTTTACTTATCTATTTCTTACTTAACACTTATTTTTTTCTTAAAAGTGCATTGTTGGTTAAGGGCTTGTAAAGTAAGCATTTCACTGTAAGGTTGAATTCGGCGCATGTGACAAATTAAATTAGATTTGATTTACATCACATATCACATACTGATCTAGCCTGAAACCCAGACTGAACATCACTCTGTTCTCCATCACACTGCTCTACTGGTCTAGTCTGAAACCCAGACTGAACATCACTCTGTTCCCCTTCACACTGCTCTACTGGTCTAGCCTGAAACCCAGACTGAACATCACTCTGTTCCCCTTCACACTGGTCTACTGGTCTAGCCTGAAACCCAGACTGAACATCACTCTGTTCCCCTTCACACTGATCTAGCCTGAAACCCACTATATGATCCACTACTTTTGACCAGAGCCCTATGGGACTATATAATCCTATAATCCACTACTTTTGACCAGAGCCCTATGGGACTATATAATCCACTACTTTTGACCAGGGTCCTATGGGACTATATAATCCACTACTTTTGACCAGAGCCTGTGTCATAAGGCTGTCTGAGAGGCCAGAGAGACGTCAACAGTGTCATAAGTCTGCCTGAGGGGCCAGAGAGACGTCAACTGTGTCATGAGGCTGTCTGAGTGGCCAGAGAGACGTCAACGATGTCATAAGGCTGTCTGAGGGGCCAGAGAGACGTCAACGATGTCATAAGGCTGTCTGAGTGGCCAGAGAGACGTCAACGATGTCATAAGGCTGTCTGAGGGGCCAGAGAGACGTCAACGATGTCATAAGGCTGTCTGAGAGGCCAGAGAGACGTCAACTGTGTCATAAGGCTGTCTGAGTGGCCAGAGAGACGTCAACGATGTCATAAGGCTGTCTGAGAGGCCAGAGAGACGTCAACGATGTCATAAGGCTGTCTGAGGGGCCAGAGAGACGTCAACGATGTCATAAGGCTGTCTGAGTGGCCAGAGAGACGTCAACAATGTCATAAGGCTGTCTGAGGGGCCAGAGAGACGTCAACGATGTCATAAGGCTGTCTGAGTGGCCAGAGAGACGTCAACGATGTCATAAGGCTGTCTGAGTGGCCAGAGAGACGTCAACAATGTCATAAGGCTGTCTGAGTGGCCAGAGAGACGTCAACGATGTCATAAGGCTGTCTGAGTGGCCAGAGAGACGTCAACGATGTCATAAGGCTGTCTGAGTGGCCAGAGAGACGTCAACAATGTCATAAGGCTGTCTGAGGGGCCAGAGAGACGTCAACGATGTCATAAGGCTGTCTGAGTGGCCAGAGAGACGTCAACGATGTCATAAGGCTGTCTGAGTGGCCAGAGAGACGTCAACGATGTCATAAGGCTGTCTGAGGGGCCAGAGAGACGTCAACGATGTCATAAGGCTGTCTGAGTGGCCAGAGAGACGTCAACGATGTCATAAGGCTGTCTGAGTGGCCAGAGAGACGTCAACTGTGTCATAAGTCTGCCTGAGGGGCCAGAGAGACGTCAACGATGTCATATTTTTACATTTACATATACACATTCACATATTATCCACCTCACACACACGGTTATGGGCTTAAAGAAGAAGAAGACACCTGTACCTATAAATTGTGTTTCTTTAAGATGTGCCTGACTGACCCTGACTGTTTCCTCACGTTATTCTCCATGTGGTTATCCCATGGTTGTTGGTTATTAAATAACTGGTGTTTCTTTAAGAAGACGTACCTGACTGACCCTGACTGTTTCCTCACGTTATTCTCCATGTGGTTATCCCATGGTTGTTGGTTATTAACCAGGAAACGATACAAGGACTGAAGCAGTAGCCTCCTTACTCAACTACAGATTTAAATAACTGGTGTTTCTTTAAGAAGACGTACCTGACTGACCTCGACTGTTTCCTCACGTTATTCTCCATGTGGTTATCCCATGGTTGTTGGTTATTAACCAGGAAACGATACAAGTAGCCTCCGTACTCAACTACAGATTTAAATAACTGGTGTTTCTTTAAGAAGACGTACCTGACTGACCCTGACTGTTTCCTCACGTTATTCTCCATGTGGTTATCCCATGGTTGTTGGTTATTAACCAGGAAACGATACAAGGACTGAAGCAGTAGCCTCCTTACTCAACTACAGATTTAAATAACTGGTGTTTCTTTAAGAAGACGTACCTGACTGACCTCGACTGTTTCCTCACGTTATTCTCCATGTGGTTATCCCATGGTTGTTGGTTATTAAATAACTGGTGTTTCTTTGAAAAGATGTGCCTGGCTGACATTACAACTACGTTAAGTGGAAAGGATACACAGACACAGAGGCTGATTATCTTTCTGTACATCTCTTTATTTACAATGCCCGGCTGCCATACTGTCCTGCCGTTTGTGTTAACCATGGCAACCGGACATTGTAAATAAAGAGATGTGTCTGTCTGCCATACTGTCCTGTGTTTGTGTTAACCAAGGCAACCGGACATTGTAAATAAAGAGATGTGTCTGTCTGCCATACTGTCCTGTGTTTGTGTTAACCATGGCAGCCGGACATTGTAAATAAAGAGATGTGTCTGTCTGCCATACTGTCCTGCCGTTTGTGTTAACCATGGCAGCCGGACATTGTAAATAAAGAGATGTGTCTGCCATACTGTCCTGTGTTTGTGTTAACCATGGCAGCCGGACATTGTAAATAAAGAGATGTGTCTGTCTGCCATACTGTCCTGTGTTTGTGTTAACCATGGCAGCCGGACATTGTAAATAAAGAGATGTGTCTGTCTGCCATACTGTCCTGTGTTTGTGTTAACCATGGCAGCCGGACATTGTAAATAAAGAGATGTGTCTGTCTGCCATACTGTCCTGTGTTTGTGTTAACCATGGCAGCCGGACATTGTAAATAAAGAGATGTGTCTGTCTGCCATACTGTCCTGTGTTTGTGTTAACCATGGCAGCCGGACATTGTAAATAAAGAGATGTGTCTGTCTGCCATACTGTCCTGTGTTTGTGTTAACCATGGCAGCCGGACATTGTAAATAAAGAGATGTGTCTGTCTGCCATACTGTCCTGTGTTTGTGTTAACCATGGCAACCGGACATTGTAAATAAAGAGATGTGCCTGTCTGCCATACTGTCCTGTGTTTGTGTTAACCATGGCAACCGGGCATTGTAAATAAAGAGATGTGGCTGTCTGCCATACTGTCCTGTGTTTGTGTTAACCAAGGCAACCGGACATTGTAAATAAAGAGATGTGTCTGTCTGCCATACTGTCCTGTGTTTGTGTTAACCATGGCAACCGGGCATTGTAAATAAAGAGATGTGTCTGTCTGCCATACTGTCCTGTGTTTGTGTTAACCATGGCAACCGGACATTGTAAATAAAGAGATGTGCCTGTCTGCCATACTGTCCTGTGTTAGTGTTAACCAAGGCAGCCGGACACTGTAAATAAAGAGATGTGTCAGCCAGGGTCATTTTTTAAAGAAACACCATTTATTTAAATCTCTAGTTGAGTAAAATAAGTCGTTTTCTTCTGGTCACAATTATAACCCATAAAATTGCGGTGAACAGCGCCACACTGAGGCCGAAAACGGAATGTTCTATTCTCAGTTAGGCCCATCTTTCCAAAGAAAACACAAGACTGTTGTGATCACGTCAACAAATGATTTCTGGGAAGGCATGTGACTGAAATTTTGCGGGTGGGGAGAGAGCGAGAGAGGGTTGAGGAGGAGGCTTGAAGCGCCTAGGACATCTTTATGACGTGCATTATCTGAAAAAGGATTCACATACAGTGCATTCACAAAGTATTCAGACCACTTGACTTTTTCCACATTATGTTACGTTACAGCCTTGTATTTTAAAAAAATAATTACAAATTAAAAACTCAACAATCTACGCACAATACCCTATGATGACGAAGCAAAAACAGCTGTAAATAATATATATATATATATATAAATAAACTGAAACCTCACATTTACATAAGTATTCAGACCCTTTACTCAGTACTTTGTTGATGCACCGTTGGCAGCGATTACAGCCTTGAGTCTTCTTGGGTATGGCGCTACAAGCTTGGTACACCTGTATTTGGGGTGTTTCTCACATTCTTCTCTGCAGATCCTCTCAAGCTCTGTCAGGTTGGATTGGGAGCATCACTGCACAGCTATTTTCAGGTGTCTCCAGAGATGTTAGATCGGGTTCAAGTCCGGGCTCTGGCTGGGCCACTCAAGGACATTCAGAGACTTGTCCCGAAGCCACTCCTGCATTGTCTTGGCTGTGTGCTTAGGGTCATTGTCCTGTTGGAAGGTGAACCTTCTCCGCAGTCTGAGGTCCTGAGCGCTCTGGAGCAGGTTTTCATCAAGGATCTCTCTGTACTTTGCTCTGTTCATCTGTGCCTCGATTCTGACTAGTCTCCCTGTCCCTGCCTCTGAAAAACGTCCCCATTGAAATGGCCTGAAGACATATGGTGCCTATTGCTTCAGTGTAAATTAACTGGTAAAGCCCAAGAGGTTTTGTCAGCGCTACCTCTGGAGGACAGTTTGAATTATGAAGTGGTCAAAGCTACTGTTCTTCGTGCCTATGAGCTTGTGCCTGAGGCATACCGACAGAGATTTAGGTCTCATAGAAAGTCTTCTAGTAAGACTTATGTGGAATTTGCTAGAGACAAGGGAAATCTGTTTGATAAATGGCATGCTGCTAGTAAGGTAACTGATTTCAACTCTCTCCGGGAGTTAATCTTGTTGGAAGAGTTTAAAAATGGTTTACCCGAACGCATTGTAGTTTACCTAAACGAACAGAAAGTATCCTCCCTGGCAGAAGCGTCTGTGTTGGCAGACGAGTTTGTGTTGACGCACAAGAGTGTATTTTCGGCTCATACTGAGAGTAGAGCCACTGAGTTTCCTACCTTTAGCCCTAGTCGGCCCGCAGTAGTATATCAAGCACGCCAGAAGAATGAGCGTTCCTGTTTCTATTGTTATAAAGTGGGACATATGATTAATGATTGCTTCCTGCTTAAACGCAAACAAGGGATGCCTCTTCGTGCCAAGCCGCCAACAGGTGTTGCTCTAATTCGTACGGTTGTGAGGTCTGCAACAAAACAGGTGCCTCAGGGTAACTGTAGTTTGAAAGTCTCAGTCCCCGACCGCAGTTATGAACCATTCATTTCCGAGGGCTTTATGTCCCTAACGAATGACGAAGCTTCTCAGCGTCCGGTTAAAATCCTTAGAGATACTGGTGCGGCGCAGTTATATTGTCTGATGTGTTGCCCTTATCTGACGATACATACTGTGGTTCCAGTGTGTTAGTGCAGGGTATTGAAATGGGTTTTGTCCCAGTGCCATTGCACTTTGTGAAAGTACACTCTGAGTTAATAGCCTACACTGTACAGAACACAGTTTATCAGTGAAGAGTAGCCTACACTGTACAGAACACAGTTTATCAGTGAAGAGTAGCCTACACTATACAGAACACAGTTTATCAGTGAAGAGTAGCCTACACTGTACAGAACACAGTTTATCAGTGAAGAGTAGCCTACACTGTACAGAACACAGTTTATCAGTGAAGAGTAGCCTACACTATACAGAACACAGTTTATCAGTGAAGAGTAGCCTACACTATACAGAACACAGTTTATCAGTGAAGAGTAGCCTACACTATACAGAACACAGTTTATCAGTGAAGAGTAGTCTACACTATACAGAACACAGTTTATCAGTGAAGAGTAGCCTACACTGTACAGAAGACAGTTTATCAGTGAAGAGTAGCCTACACTGTACAGAACACAGTTTATCAGTGAAGAGTAGCCTACACTATACAGAACACAGTTTATCAGTGAAGAGTAGCCTACACTATACAGAACACAGTTTATCAGTGAAGAGTAGCCTACACTATACAGAACACAGTTTATCAGTGAAGAGTAGTCTACACTATACAGAACACAGTTTATCAGTGAAGAGTAGCCTACACTGTACAGAAGACAGTTTATCAGTGAAGAGTAGCCTACACTGTACAGAACACAGTTTATCAGTGAAGAGTAGCCTACACTATACAGAACACAGTTTATCAGTGAAGAGTAGCCTACACTATACAGAACACAGTTTATCAGTGAAGAGTAGCCTACACTGTACAGAACACAGTGTATCAGTTACACTGTACAGAACACAGTTTATCAGTTACACTGTACAGAACACAGTTTATCAGTGAAGAGTAGTCTACACTGCACAGAACACAGTTTATCAGTGAAGAGTAGTCTACACTGTACAGAACACAGTTTATCAGTGAAGAGTAGTCTACACTGTACAGAACACAGTTTATCAGTGAAGAGTAGCCTACACTGTACAGAACACAGTTTATCAGTGAAGAGTAGCCTACACTGTACAGAACACAGTTTATCAGTGAAGAGTAGCCAACATTGTACAGAACACAGTTTATCAGTGAAGAGTAGCCTACACTGTACAGAACACAGTTTATCAGTGAAGAGTAGCCAACATTGTACAGAACACAGTTTATCAGTGAAGAGTAGCCTACACTGTACAAAACACAGTTTATCAGTGAAGAGTAGTCTACACTGCACAGAACACAGTTTATCAGTGAAGAGTAGCCTACACTGTACAGAACACAGTTTATCAGTGAAGAGTAGTCTACACTGTACAGAACACAGTTTATCAGTGAAGAGTAGCCTACACTGTACAGAACACAGTTTATCAGTGAAGAGTAGCCTACACTGTACAGAACACAGTTTATCAGTGAAGAGTAGTCTACACTGTACAGAACACAGTTTATCAGTGAAGGGTAGCCTACACTGTACAGAACACAGTTTATCAGTGAAGAGTAGCCTACACTAGCCTACACTGTACAGAACACAGTTTATCAGTGAAGAGTAGCCTACACTGTACAGAACACAGTTTATCAGTGAAGAGTAGCCTACACTGTACAGAACACAGTTTATCAGTGAAGAGTAGCCTACACTGTACAGAACACAGTTTATCAGTGAAGAGTAGCCTACACTGTACAGAACACAGTTTATCAGTGAAGAGTAGCCTACACTATACAGAACACAGTTTATCAGTGAAGAGTAGCCTACACTGTACAGAACACAGTTTATCAGTGAAGAGTAGCCTACACTAGCCTACACTGTACAGAACACAGTTTATCAGTGAAGAGTAGCCTACACTATACAGAACACAGTTTATCAGTGAAGAGTAGCCTACACTGTACAGAACACAGTTTATCAGTGAAGAGTAGCCTACACTGTACAAAACACAGTTTATCAGTGAAGAGTAGCCTACACTGTACAGAACACAGTTTATCAGTGAAGAGTAGCCTACACTGTACAGAACACAGTTTATCAGTGAAGAGTAGCCTACACTAGCCTACACTGTACAGAACACAGTTTATCAGTGAAGAGTAGCCTACACTAGTCTACACTGTACAGAACACAGTTTATCAGTGAAGAGTAGCCTACACTGCACAGAACAATTGCAGATATCAATTGCATTTGTGACACAGGTAAAATCTATGGACACAATTGTGTTTTTCTTTCATTTTTAAGAGGAATATATATATTTTTTTTCCACAGGTGCATGCTCATTAATTGTTTATGGTTCATTTAACAAGCATGGAAACAGTCTTTAAACCCTTTATAATGAAGATCTGTGAAGTTATTTGGATTTTTACGAATTATATTTGAAAGACAGGGTCCTTAAAAGGGGAAGTTTCTTTTTTTTGCTGAGTTTATGAGCAGGCTATTTATTAACAAACTAGGCTATAACGGACTAACATTTGCATTGGAGTTTATGACAACGCAATACATTGAAGACCGTAAACACACAACTTGAAGCAACCACATATTTAGCCAGTGTGATTGGCCAGTGTGGGGCCAAGCCTTGACCCAACGATAACTTGTTTATTCATTAAAACCCAGCACTTTAGTGAAAACCCAGCTCTTTCAGGTTGTGAAAATATAACCAAATATTAAGGACACACTCCTGAACCTATAACGCTACCGCTAAGATTTACCATTGCATTAGGTTTGTTAAGATAGAGCCCTGAATGTCACATTAACAGTGCGTTTTGTAAATTCACTCTGGCTATCTACTCCGATAACAGAGCACTCTCATCCGAATGTGTCAGAGCGCAAAATAACTGATGAATTTAAGAAAGCTCAACATCCGGTGAACATGGCCGGTGTCAGTAAAGGCGGCAAAAAAAAGAGCGCGTAATTAAATTGTTTGTCAGTGTGACAAAATGCAAACGTAGAGTTTCCATCTACTTCGCGCGCAATTGAAATGTCAAAGAACGCCGCAGTTCGCGGGTAAAGTCGTGGGTGAAACCATTCATTTCAGAAAAAGGGGTGATTATAAATAAAGTTTCCTTTCATTATGTGTTGTTGAATTCATAATAATTATTTGCTGACATTGTAGTAAGGTTGGCAATACCTCTCGTATTACGTCTTCGGACGTACCATTTTTGTATTATTTTCTTTCAATGAACAACTAGTGGGTTTTGAGTGCTTCTCCCCTATTTGGGAAGCTGGTCTACCTGCTCCTCAGTCTGAGAGAGATATTTCCTCTGTATATAAACACCTGTTTTTAAAACTATAACACAATAGTGTCTTTGGAAAACGGGTTCATATATCATAAAGACAATAGCGACATGTAGTTATTTATCCGTTAATGTATTTAAGACCTGTTTCGGTAAGTTTATTATTATTTTTATTTTTTTCACCTTTATTTAACCAGGTAGGCTAGTTGAGAACACCTTTATTTAACCTGGTAGGCTAGTTGAGAACACCTTTATTTAACCAGGTAGGCTAGTTGAGAACACCTTTATTTAACCAGGTAGGCTAGTTGAGAACACCTTTATTTAACCAGGTAGGCTAGTTGAGAACACCTTTATTTAACCTGGTAGGCTAGTTGAGAACACCTTTATTTAACCAGGTAGGCTAGTTGAGAACACCTTTATTTAACCAGGTAGGCTAGTTGAGAACACCTTTATTTAACCAGGTAGGCTAGTTGAGAACACCTTTATTTAACCAGGTAGGCTAGTTGAGAACACCTTTATTTAACCAGGTAGGCTAGTTGAGAACACCTTTATTTAACCAGGTAGGCTAGTTGAGAACACCTTTATTTAACCAGGTAGGCTAGTTGAGAACACCTTTATTTAACCAGGTAGGCTAGTTGAGAACACCTTTATTTAACCAGGTAGGCTAGTTGAGAACACCTTTATTTAACCTGGTAGGCTAGTTGAGAACACCTTTATTTAACCAGGTAGGCTAGTTGAGAACACCTTTATTTAACCAGGTAGGCCAGTTGAGAACACCTTTATTTAACCAGGTAGGCCAGTTGAGAACACCTTTATTTAACCAGGTAGGCCAGTTGAGAACACCTTTATTTAACCAGGTAGGCCAGTTGAGAACACCTTTATTTAACCAGGTAGGCCAGTTGAGAACACCTTTATTTAACCAGGTAGGCCAGTTGAGAACACCTTTATTTAACCAGGTAGGCTAGTTGAGAACACCTTTATTTAACCAGGTAGGCCAGTTGAGAACACCTTTATTTAACCAGGTAGGCTAGTTGAGAACACCTTTATTTAACCAGGTAGGCTAGTTGAGAACACCTTTATTTAACCAGGTAGGCTAGTTGAGAACACCTTTATTTAACCAGGTAGGCTAGTTGAGAACACCTTTATTTAACCAGGTAGGCTAGTTGAGAACACCTTTATTTAACCAGGTAGGCTAGTTGAGAACACCTTTATTTAACCAGGTAGGCTAGTTGAGAACACCTTTATTTAACCAGGTAGGCTAGTTGAGAACACCTTTATTTAACCAGGTAGGCTAGTTGAGAACACCTTTATTTAACCAGGTAGGCCAGTTGAGAACACCTTTATTTAACCAGGTAGGCTAGTTGAGAACACCTTTATTTAACCAGGTAGGCTAGTTGAGAACACCTTTATTTAACCAGGTAGGCTAGTTGAGAACACCTTTATTTAACCAGGTAGGCTAGTTGAGAACACCTTTATTTAACCAGGTAGGCTAGTTGAGAACACCTTTATTTAACCAGGTAGGCTAGTTGAGAACACCTTTATTTAACCAGGTAGGCCAGTTGAGAACACCTTTATTTAACCAGGTAGGCTAGTTGAGAACACCTTTATTTAACCTGGTAGGCTAGTTGAGAACACCTTTATTTAACCAGGTAGGCTAGTTGAGAACACCTTTATTTAACCTGGTAGGCTAGTTGAGAACACCTTTATTTAACCAGGTAGGCTAGTTGAGAACACCTTTATTTAACCAGGTAGGCCAGTTGAGAACACCTTTATTTAACCAGGTAGGCCAGTTGAGAACACCTTTATTTAACCTGGTAGGCTAGTTGAGAACACCTTTATTTAACCAGGTAGGCCAGTTGAGAACACCTTTATTTAACCAGGTAGGCTAGTTGAGAACAAGTTCTCATTTACAACTGTGACCTGGCCAAGATAAAGCATAGCAGTGTGAACAGACAACACAGAGTTACACATGGAATAAATCATTTTTGCTGGCTGAGCTAGCCATGTTAATGACGAGCTAAATAACACCGTCGGTCACTGCACTACATTGTCTCGCTAGCTACTGCTAGCAGGTGATTTATTGATATTAAGTGAATGTTTGTTTTTGTATTAATGTCACTTCACATTGAGGCCATGTGTCATTACTGTTGCTCCTATCTAAAATATATATTGTGTCCAACCTAACCAGTGAACGTGTGGCTGTGACCGTCCTGTCAATGCCCATCATCACCGTTTGATATCTTTTACTGCAGATAAAAACCAAGTCAACCTGAAGTGTGGTTGTCCATGTGCCTTTCTTCTGGGGGGGTTATGTGAAGTTGGTTACACCAGCCGCACAGTTAGTCACCAACGCTCTGGACAACATGAAAACAGCCTAACAAGCTCTGCAAGGGTGAGTAAAATGATCAGAGTGATGTGTTCTCTCATTTGTGTCTGGAAGTAGCTAGCCAACGTTAGCCTGTTAGCTTGAGTGCTTGACAGCCGTTGTGAAGCCAGAACGCTACTCCTCGGCCAGAGCGTCCATTGAGATCTCTGAGAGCGAAACGCTCTGAATTTATGACCGGACAATCTTGACAACGCTCTGAATTTATGACCGGACAATCTGACAACGCTCTGAATTTATGACCGGACAATCTTGACAACGCTCTGAATTTATGACCGGACAATCTTGACAACGCTCTGAATTTATGACCGGACAATCTTGACAACGCTCTGAATTTATGACCGGACAATCTTGACAACGCTCTGAATTTATGACCGGACAATCTGACAACGCTCTGAATTTATGACCGGACAATCTTGACAACGCTCTGAATTTATGACCGGACAATCTTGACAACGCTCTGAATTTATGACCGGACAATCTGACAACGCTCTGAATTTATGACCGGACAATCTTGACAACGCTCTGAATTTATGACCGGACAATCTTGACAACGCTCTGAATTTATGACTGGACAATCTTGACAACGCTCTGAATTTATGACCGGACAATCTTGACAACGCTCTGAATTTATGACCGGACAATCTGACAACGCTCTGAATTTATGACCGGACAATCTTGACAACGCTCTGAATTTATGACCGGACAATCTGACAACGCTCTGAATTTATGACCGGACAATCTTGACAACGCTCTGAATTTATGACCGGACAATCTGACAACGCTCTGAATTTATGACCGGACAATCTTGACAACGCTCTGAATTTATGACCGGACAATCTGACAACGCTCTGAATTTATGACCGGACAATCTTGACAACGCTCTGAATTTATGACCGGACAATCTGACAACGTTTATGACCGGATAATCTGACAACGTTTATGACCGGACAATCTGACAACGCTCTGAATTTATGACCGGACAATCTGACAACGCTCTGAATTTATGACCGGACAATCTTGACAATGCTCTGAATTTATGACCGGACAATCTGACAACGTTTATGACCGGATAATCTGACAACGTTTATGACCGGACAATCTGACAACGCTCTGAATTTATGACCGGACAATCTGACAACGCTCTGAATTTATGACCGGACAATCTGACAACGCTCTGAATTTATGACCGGACAATCTGACAACGCTCTGAATTTATGACCGGATAATCTGACAACGTTTATGACCGGACAATCTGACAACGCTCTGAATTTATGACCGGACAATCTGACAACGCTCTGAATTTATGACCGGACAATCTGACAACGTTTATGACCGGATAATCTGACAACGTTTATGACCGGACAATCTGACAACGCTCTGAATTTATGACCGGACAATCTGACAACGCTCTGAATTTATGACCGGACAATCTTGACAACGCTCTGAATTTATGACCGGACAATCTGACAACGTTTATGACCGGATAATCTGACAACGTTTATGACCGGACAATCTGACAACGCTCTGAATTTATGACCGGACAATCTGACAACGCTCTGAATTTATGACCGGACAATCTGACAACGCTCTGAATTTATGACCGGACAATCTGACAACGCTCTGAATTTATGTCCGGATAATCTGACAACGTTTATGACCGGACAATCTGACAACGCTCTGAATTTATGACCGGACAATCTGACAACGCTCTGAATTTATGACCAGACAATCTGACGTTTATGACCGGATAATCTGACAACGTTTATGACCGGATAATCTGACAACGTTTATGACCGGACAATCTGACAACGCTCTGAATTTATGACCGGACAATCTGACAACGCTCTGAATTTATGACCGGACAATCTGACAACGCTCTGAATTTATGACCGGACAATCTGACAACGCTCTGAATTTATGACCGGACAATCTGACAACGCTCTGAATTTATGACCGGATAATCTGACAACGTTTATGACCGGACAATCTGACAACGCTCTGAATTTATGACCGGACAATCTGACAACGCTCTGAATTTATGACCGGACAATCTGACAACGTTTATGACCGGATAATCTGACAACGTTTATGACCGGATAATCTGACAACGTTTATGACCGGACAATCTGACAACGCTCTGAATTTATGACCGGACAATCTGACAACGCTCTGAATTTATGACCGGACAATCTGACAACGCTCTGAATTTACAGGACAATCTGACAACGCTCTGAATTTATGACCGGCCAATCTGACAACGCTCTGAATTTACGAACGCCCAGTGCGCACTCTGGCATTCCAGATTGTGTTGTGTTGTTACACAATAGTATGGTGGTAATAACACAAGTTTATCCATCCAAAACTTTTCAATAATTGACCACTTGTCTTTTGAACTCACCTGTTGTACGGACTAGTAGGGTGGTAATAACACAAGTTTATCAGTCATGTCCTCATAAGAGACTGTTTGGTTCACATTTCACTCATCATTTGGCATTTTCACATACGACTGTCTAGTCAACTAAATTGTAAAATGTAAAACAAGGTAATTTTCTAATTGTTATTATAATTATATCTCTCTCCATTACCGTCTATAGCTTGACCAACGAGACAGTTGCTTTATTAATGTACTACCATCTGGTTTAGACAGGTCCTTTCCAGAAGTTGAGCGTGGGGCAGGTATGTTAGGTAGGTGGGCATTTATACTGTACTCTATATATACAGTGATCACCAACAGTTTCTGGTTTAGATGTGGTTGCCATAGCAGTAGGCTACTACACAATCACAACTGATTTTTCTAGTTGGATTCAATTAACCAAAGCTTAGCTGGTCATTGAGTGCCATTGGATCTGGCAATAGGCTTGTTCTTGTGAACCACCGGTGGGTGGGGTGTCTGTTTTACAAGCCAAAGAGAGAAGGTGCTGGTTTATCTTGTTGTATTTGGGTCTTTATTGAAAGTCCTCTCTGGGCCGTCTTCTTCCCTGTTCTTCTGCAGTCTACTTGTTCTCCTGCAGTCTACCTGTTCTCCTGCGGTCTACCTGTTCTCCTGCGGTCTACCTGTTCTCCTGCGGTCTACCTGTTCTCCTGCGGTCTACCTGTTCTCCTGCGGTCTACCTGTTCTCCTGCGGTCTACCTGTTCTCCTGCGGTCTACCTGTTCTCCTGCGGTCTACCTGTTCTCCTGCGGTCTACCTGTTCTCCTGCGGTCTACCTGTTCTCCTGCGGTCTACCTGTTCTCCTGCGGTCTACCTGTTCTCCTGCGGTCTACCTGTTCTCCTGCGGTCTACCTGTTCTCCTGCGGTCTACCTGTTCTCCTGCGGTCTACCTGTTCTCGGTCGTTCTCACAAGTAGGGTTCGCCTTTTGCTCTTTTTTATATTTTAAGTAGAAATGTGCATGGCGTAATGTTTGGGTCAATGTTGGTACATTGCATCCTTCTGTTTTTTTTCTATTTCTAGGATGATTTTAACCCAAACATTACGCCACGTTTTGACCATCGTAAAGCTAGTTATTTAAGTTTACTAGTTAGTTAACTAGTTATCTGGTTGCTACGACAGTCATTTTTGAATATTTTTGAAATTATACAACGTGATTAGTGATGAATTTACATTTGTCCCTCATTTCAAGATCAGACCCTGTTATGTACATGAACTGAACTCTAATTTTAATATGGTGAAACTATTCTTTTATAAAAAATGTTTCAAAAGAAACATTAAACATCTAATAGTTATAGTGTAGAAGCCGGTGAGCTGGAGATGGAGATACCTAGTCAGCAAATCAAATCAAATCAAATGTATTTATATAGCCCTTCGTACATCAGCTGATATCTCAAAGTGCTGTACAGAAACCCAGCCTAAAACCCCAAACAGCAAGCAATGCAGGTGTAGAAGCACGGTGGCTAGGAAAAACTCCCTAGAAAGGCCAAAACCTAGGAAGAAACCTAGAGAGGAACCAGGCTATGTGGGGTGGCCAGTCCTCTTCTGGCTGTGCCGGGTGGAGATTATAACAAAACATGGTCAAGATGTTCAAATGTTCATAAATGACCAGCATGGTCGAATAATAATAAGGCAGAACAGTTGAAACTGGAGCAGCAGCACAGTCAGGTGGACTGGGGACAGCAAGGAGTCATCATGTCAGGTATTCCTGGGGCATGGTCCTAGGGCTCAGGTCCTCCGAGAGAGAGAAAGAAAGAGAGAATTAGAGAGAGCATATGTGGGATGGCCAGTCCTCTTCTGGCTGTGCCGGGTGGAGATTATAACAGAACATGGCCAAGATGTTCAAATGTTCATAAATGACCAGCATGGTCGAATAATATTAAGGCAGAACAGTTGAAACTGGAGCAGCAGCACAGCCAGGTGGACTGGGGACAGCAAGGAGTCATCATGTCAGGTAGTCCTGGGGCATGGTCCTAGGGCTCAGGTCCTCCGAGAGAGAGAAAGAGAGAAGGAGAGAATTAGAGAACGCACACCTAGATTCACACAGGACACCGAATAGGACAGGAGAAGTACTCCAGATATAACAAACTGACCCTAGCCCCCCGACACATAAACTACTACTGCAGCATAAATACTGGAGGCTGAGACAGGAGGGGTCAGGAGACACTGTGGCCCACTCCGAGGACACCCCCGGACAGGGCCAAACAGGAAGGATATAACCCCACCCACTTTGCCAAAGCACAGCCCCCACACCACTAGAGGGATATCTTCAACCACCAACTTACCATCCTGAGACAAGGCTGAGTATAGCCCACAAAGACCTCCGCCACGGCACAACCCAAGGGGGGGGGGGGGGGGGGGGGGGGGGCGCCAACCCAGACAGGATGACCACATCAGTGACTCAACACACTCAGGTGACGCACCCCCTCCAGGGACGGCATGAGAGAGCCCCAGTAAGCCAGTGACTCAGCCCCTGTAATAGGGTTAGAGGCAGAGAATCCCAGTGGAAAGAGGGGAACCGGCCAGGCAGAGACAGCAAGGGCGGTTCGTTGCTCCAGAGCCTTTCCGTTCACCCTCCCACTCCTGGGCCAGACTACACTCAATCATATGACCCACTGAAGAGATGAGTCTTCAGTAGAGACTTAAAGGTTGAGACCGAGTTTGCGTCTCTGACATGGGTAGGCAGACCGTTCCATAAAAATGGAGCTCTATAGGAGAAAGCCCTGCCTCCAGCTGTTTGCTTAGAAATTCTAGGGACAATTAGGAGGCCTGCGTCTTGTGACCGTAGCGTACGTGTAGGTATGTACGGCAGGACCAAATCAGAGAGATAGGTAGGAAGGAGCAAGCCCATGTAATGCTTTGTAGGTTAGCAGTAAAACCTTGAAATCAGCCCTTGCTTTGACAGGAAGCCAGTGTAGAGAGGCTAGCACTGGAGTAATATGATCAAATTTTTTGGTTCTAGTCAGGATTCTAGCAGCCGTATTTAGCACTAACTGAAGTTTATTTAGTGCTTTATCCGGGTAGCCGGAAAGTAGAGCATTGCAGTAGTCTAACCTAGAAGTGACAAAAGCATGGATTAATTTTTCTGCATCATTTTTGGACAGAAAGTTTCTGATTTTTGCAATGTTACGTAGATGGAAAAAAGCTGTCCTTGAAATGGTCTTGATATGAGCAGGTGAGCTGGGGAAGGAGATACCTAGTCAGCAGGTGAGCTGGGAAAGGAGATACCTAGTCAGCCGGTGAGCTGGGAAAGGAGATACCTAGTCAGCCGGTGAGCTGGAGAAGGGGAAAGGAGATACCTAGTCAGCAGGTGAGCTGGGGAAGGAGATACCTAGTTAGCAGGTGAGCTGGGAAAGGAGATACCTAGTCAGCAGGTGAGCTGGAGAAGGAGAAAGGAGATACCTAGTCAGCCGGTGAGCTGGAGAAGGGGAAAGGAGATACCTAGTCAGCAGGTGAGCTGGAGAATGAAAAAGGAGATACCTAGTCAGCAGGTGAGCTGGGAAAGGAGATACCTAGTCAGCAGGTGAGCTGGAGAAGGAAAAAGGAGATACCTAGTCAGCAGGTGAGCTGGGAAAGGAGATACATAGTCAGCAGGTGAGCTGGAAAAGGAGATACCTAGTCAGCCGGTGAGCTGGAGAAGGAGAAAGGAGATACCTAGTCAGCAGGTGAGCTGGAGAAGGAAAAAGGAGATACCTAGTCAGCAGGTGAGCTGGGAAAGGAGATACCTAGTCAGCAGGTGAGCTGGGAAAGGAGATACCTAGTCAGCCGGTGAGCTGGAGAAGGAGAAAGGAGATACCTAGTCAGCAGGTGAGCTGGAGAAGGAGAAAGGAGATACCTAGTCAGCAGGTGAGCTGGGAAAGGAGATACCTAGTCAGCCGGTGAGCTGGGAAAGGAGATACCTAGTCAGCCGGTGAGCTGGAGAAGGGGAAAGGAGATACCCAGTCAGCAGGTGAGCTGGGAAAGGAGATACCTAGTCAGCAGGTGAGCTGGGAAAGGAGATACCTAGTCAGCCGGTGAGCTGGGAAAGGAGATACCTAGTCAGCAGGTAAGCTGGAGAAGGGGAAAGGGGATACCTAGTCAGCAGGTGAGCTGGAGAAGGGGAAAGGGGATACCTAGTCAGCAGGTGAGCTGGGAAAGGAGATACCTAGTCAGCAGGTGAGCTGGAGAAGGGGAAAGGAGATACCTAGTCAGCAGGTGAGCTGGAGAAGGGGAAAGGAGATACCTAGTCAGCAGGTGAGCTGGAGAAGGAGAAAGGGGATACCTAGTCAGCAGGTGAGCTGGAGAAGGGGAAAGGAGATACCTAGTCAGCAGGTGAGCTGGAGAAGGAGAAAGGGGATACCTAGTCAGCAGGTGAGCTGGGGAAGGAGATACCTAGTCAGCAGGTGAGCTGGAGAAGGGGAAAGGGGATACCTAGTCAGCAGGTGAGCTGGAGAAGGGGAAAGGGGATACCTAGTCAGCAGGTGAGCTGGAGAAGGAGAAAGGGGATATCTAGTCACCCGGTGAGCTGGAGAAGGGGAAAGGAGATACCTAGTCAGCAGGTGAGCTGTAGAAGGAGAAAGGGGATATCTAGTCACCCGGTGAGCTGGAGAAGGGGAAAGGAGATACCTAGTCAGCAGGTGAGCTGGGGAAGGAGAAAGGAGATACCTAGTCAGCTGCTCGTTGCTACGTCATTTCACTGAGTCTACTTTTAACCTCTTGATATGGGAAAAAAATGTTTTTTTAATGAAGTTGAACGTGCTCTTTATGACAATGTTACAATTAGGTGACACAAACAGTTTTTTTAAACATTTTTTTTTAACCAAATTACCCAAAAAGGCACTATTGATGGAATGACCCTCTTGTCAACCACAATGGACTTAATAATGTTGAATCATTTCACAGGTCATTCCACAGGTCCAATGGCAGCCATGGTGAAGTCTGAGCCGCTTGTAAGTGAAGTTATTTTTGTTTTAGTTTAAGCATGACTTTGATGGGTCACATAATAAAAGCATCATCAGCATCAAGGACAGAGGGATCTTATCGTGTGTGTGTCTGTGTGTGTGTGTGTGTGTGTGTATATATTTATACAATACTGTTTCTCAATATGATGAAAATATACTGCAGAGTATCTCAGAATACCATTTCAGTAACATGAGAATATTGACACCAAAAAAAATCAATATTCTATTTTCTTTTACAGATTTATCCAGAAACGGAACACTGTCACTCATTCTCCTTCAGTTGCCCAACTCATAAAATACCCAAAGAGGAAATCACCTGCACCAACCCTGGAACAATATGGAGAGCTCTTGGAACTAATGACACATTCAAGGAGTTAAACCAAATGGACAGGAAGACACCGAAAGGGTGTCATTGTCATCAGGAGTTTTAAGGGGTACATAGTGAAGCACTTTCCATGTTGGCTGATCAAAGAGGATGACCGTCTCACTATTGAGATGGTCACACATGCCACAGATGAACCTGCAGGGGTCACGGATCAGGAAACAGACAATTATGTCACTTTCTCTGTTGAGACAACGGGAGGGAAAAACAGCAAATCAAAACAAATACTTGGAAACAAACAACTGGAGTCCTACGGACCTCTATGTGTCTATGCAAAACAGAAGGAGGAAGTGAAGAAGGCTCTACGAAATGATGGACGCTTCTCAAACATTGTGTTTGAACAGAGATGCCAGCTCTCTGAGCGATCAACAGGAAGCAAGGTTTCAATGGGGCAAATTGCAAAAAAACTTAATGGTAGAAACTTTGAAATCTGTCTGACAAAGCATAAGGAGAAAACGGCAATTAAGATGGAAACATCTGACTCCACAATAAAAACAAAAAACATTGTAACCACGCAAACATCTCTGTTCAACCCAAGCCCTGACTCTGAAGGAGACGACACACAGATGTCTCCATCGACGCTAACAACACAAACATCAGATGTAGGGGAGTCCTCTTCGAGAAGAAAGCAGAAATGAAAATGCATTCCCGTGCCAAAACATGGTGAAATATTGACGATCCTTCGCAACCAGTTTGAAGATCTGGTGAAGCAGATGGAAAGTAGGAGGGAGGACAGCCAACAGAAGACATTTCCTGAAGAGTTGGATCTCATGAAGCAGGAATTCGGGAAAATCAGACAAAAGTTCTCTGAGGTTCACAGAGTGAAGAAATTGATTAAACTTGGTGCCTCCGTTTGTCAGGTGATTGTTGAAGGTGTTCAGGGTGTTCTGGGGACAGGCTTCGTGCTGTTTGACAACTACATCCTAACAAATGCACATTTGTTTGGTGAAAATGTAAGAGAAAACATACAGTTGTTAGTCGATGTATCTGTAAAGTTCAACTTTGAAAATCCAAATGGATCCGATGTGAACGTATTCAGAGCAAAAACCCTGCTGATCGACTTTCAATATGGACATCAGGGAAAACATTATATCGACTATGCCATACTGGAGCTGGATCCTCAGAATAAGAAACAACGGCAAAAGGTTCCTCCTGGTCTCCTCCGTGAATATGGCCCAGTCCCAGCATGCGGTGGGGCCTGCCTCATTGGACACCCAGGTGGACTGGTGAAACAAATGGAACCCACCTCCATCATTGGCAGTGAGATAAGAGAGGAGGCTGCGAATAAATATAAACGGGAAAAGGGACATGCAATCTTCACAATAAACGATGCCCTTGAAAAAGAGAAAAAGCGTTACGAGGAAGTGATGCAGGAGAACAAGGACGACTTTGTGACCTACAACACCTCCTTCTTCCATGGATCTTCTGGCTCGCCAGTCTTCGATGACCTTGGTCGAGTGTTTGGCATACATACTGGTGGCTTTGAATATGAGGATAAGCGCACTCAGAGCAAACAGAGTGTGTTAGAGTACGCCCTCCCTCTGCTCCCCATATTACGGAACTTTGTCATCCGTTTGGAGGAGGACAACAATCAGGCAGTTTTGAAAAGAGTTAAGGAAGAGGTACAGGAAAACGTCTTCCTGAATGAGGCTCTTTTCACGACAGATGGTGATGAGCCTATGGATATGTCGTAGGAGATTGTTGCAAATACAGCTAATTCAATGCCACCCAGTGGTTGTCCTGGGAACAACACAACAATGCCACCCAGTGGTTGTCCTGGGAACAACACAACAATGCCACCCAGTGGTTGTCCTGGGAACAACACAACAATGCCACCCAGTTGTTGTCCTGGGAACAACACAACAATGCCATCCAGTGGTTGTCCTGGGAACAACACAACAATGCCACCCAGTGGGTGTCTTTGCAAATACTGTAACGTTAGTATTTATGTTCAACCATTCCATTAGTGCCTTTTGGGCATTTTTAGGATATTGATAGATTACTTGTCCGAGGTCAAAGGTACATGTTTAAAAAAAATAAAATGTTTTGTTTTATCTCATGCACCTTTGTTTTCTGTAATTCTCATCACTGGTTCCTTATGATGTATTCTGCATTTCTGTGAAGCATGGTTTCTTTTGAAAAATATACTTTGGTCTCAGTGGGCCTTCTCTGCAAAAATAAACATTTCATAGATTAAGACATCTACCTAGATCAGATTGCAACTATCTAAATGTTGTTTTATTGTGTTCTACATTTTGATTACTTGTCTTTTTCTTTAACTTGTTGAATAGAGTAATGTGGAATAGAATCATGATAGAATCATGTTGAATAGAATCATGTTGAATAGAATCATGTTGAATAGAATCATGTTGAATAGAATCATGTTGAATAGAATCGTGTTGAATAGAGTCATGTTGAATAGAGTAATGTGGAATAGAATCATGTTGAATAGAATCGTGTTGAATAGAATCATGTTGAATAGAATCATGTTGAATAGAATCATGTTGAATAGAATCATGTTGAATAGAATCATGTTGAATAGAATCATGTTGAATAGAATCGTGTTGAATAGAGTCATGTTGAATAGAGTAATGTGGAATAGAATCATGTTGAATAGAATCGTGTTGAATAGAATCATGTTGAATAGAATCATGTTGAATAGAATCATGTTGAATAGAATCATGTTGAATAGAATCATGTTGAATAGAATCATGTTGAATAGAATCGTGTTGAATAGAGTCATGTTGAATAGAGTAATGTGGAATAGAATCATGTTGAATAGAATCGTGTTGAATAGAATCATGTTGAATAGAATCATGTTGAATAGAATCATGTTGAATAGAATCATGTTGAATAGAATCATGTTGAATAGAATCATGTTGAATAGAATCGTGTTGAATAGAGTCATGTTGAATAGAGTAATGTGGAATAGAATCATGTTGAATAGAATCGTGTTGAATAGAATCATGTTGAATAGAATCATGTTGAATAGTCATGTTGAATAGAATCATGTTGAATAGAATCATGTTGAGTAGTCATGTTGAATAGAATCATGTTGAATAGAATCATGTTGAATTGAATCATGTTGAATAGAATCATGTTGAATAGAATCATGTTGAATAGTCATGTTGAATAGAATCATGTTGAATAGTCATGTTGAATAGTCATGTTGAATAGAATCATGTTGAATAGAATCATGTTGAATTGAATCATGTTGAATAGAGTCATGTTGAATAGAGTCATATTACTTCATGGATCCATCGTTTTGCTTTCTTGGTTTGACATGTAAAGGTTAATGTACAATGTGTTAACTGTGATTACATTGGAATACTGTATGCATCATTTAGACATTGTTTTCATTTCATGAGTTGTAACAATCATGCATAAAACTAGTGACAGACTGACTAATCAATAAATGTGTTGACAATTACAGCTTGCTTATTGCTTCTTATTGCAAGTGGACCACACAGGGGTGTGTCTGGTCACATGACTGACCACACAGGGGTGTGTCTGGTCACATGACTGACCACACAGGGGTGTGTCTGATCACATGACTGACCACACAGGGGTGTTGTGTCTGATCACATGACTGACCACACAGGGGTGTTGTGTCTGATCACATGACTGACCACACAGGGGTGTGTCTGGTCACATGACTGACCACACAGGGGTGTGTCTGATCACATGACTGACCACACAGGGGTGTGTCTGATCACATGACTGACCACACAGGGGTGTGTCTGGTCACATGACTGACCACACAGGGGTGTGTCTGGTCACATGACTGACCACACAGGGGTGTGTCTGGTCACATGACTGACCACACAGGGGTGTGTCTGATCACATGGCTGACCACACAGGGGTGTGTCTGATCACATGACTGACCACACAGGGGTGTTGTGTCTGATCACATGACTGACCACACAGGGGTGTTGTGTCTGATCACATGACTGACCACACAGGGGTGTGTCTGGTCACATGACTGACCACACAGGGGTGTGTCTGATCACATGGCTGACCACACAGGGGTGTGTCTGATCACATGACTGACCACACAATGATGTGTCTGATCACATGACTGTGACCACACAATGGTGTCTGATCACATGACTGTGACCACCCAGGGGTGTGTCAGATCATTTAACCGGCAGAGACCATGGAACTTGAGAAGAGAGAAATAACACAAATCCATTTAGAGTCGACAGAGTAATATTGTCATCCATTTGATCTAATGTCCTGGCTGTAGAGCTTGTGATTTCTATAGAAATATCTCTTATGGTGATTTAGGCCTCAACTACAGCAGAGGAGGCAACCCGCTCTTCAACATTAGATTGGACGGTCTGCTCTGAACAGTACAAGGTGAGACAAGTGGTACATAACTTTTACATAATCACGTTTCAGTAAAGTGATAAATTAGCAGAATACTATGACACATAATGCATATAAATATCATGTGGCTTTTTTTTTAGACAAGAATAGAACAGGAAATAACTGGTAGTTCAAAGACAATCAAGTCAGACTTTATTTATTTTGGTGATTTTTAAAACCAAGCACTTAATAATCTACGCTATTTAAAAACAGATTAAAGTTCTACATTTCTCATCAATCACATCTGGATTGATCAATTGTACTTATTTCCTGATCATAGCTAAGAGAAAAGCCCAAATAACCTATACAGTAGGACCTGGGCAAACACATTACATAATCTATACAGTAGGACCTGGGCAAACACATTACATAATCTATACAGTAGGTCCTGGGCTAACACATTACATAATCTATACAGTAGGTCCTGGGCTAACACATTACATAATCTATACAATAGGACCTGGGCAAACACATTACATAATCTATACAATAGGACCTGGGCTAACACATTACATAGCCCAGGACCTACTGTATAGATAAACACATTACATAGCCCAGGACCTACTGTATAGATTAACACATTACATAGCCCAGGACCTACTGTATAGGTTGATACATTACATAGCCCAGGACCTACTGTACAGATTAACACATTACATAACCCAGGTCCTACTGTATAGATTAACACATTACATAGCCCAGGTCCTACTGTATAGATTAACACATTACATAGCCCAGGTCCTACTGTATAGATTAACACATTACATAGCCCAGGTCCTACTGTATAGATTAACACATTACATAACCCAGGTCCTACTGTATAGATTAACACATTACATAGCCCAGGTCCTACTGTATAGATTAACACATTACATAACCCAGGTCCTACTGTATAGATTAACACATTACATAACCCAGGTCCTACTGTATAGATTAACACATTACATAACCCAGGTCCTACTGTATAGATTAACACATTACATAGCCCAGGTCCTACTGTATAGATTAACACATTACATAACCCAGGTCCTACTGTATAGATTAACACATTACATAACCCAGGTCCTACTGTATAGATTAACACATTACATAGCCCAGGTCCTACTGTATAGATTAACACATTACATAGCCCAGGTCCTACTGTATAGATTAACACATTACATAGCCCAGGTCCTACTGTATAGATTAACACATTACATAGCCCAGGTCCTACTGTATAGATTAACACATTACATAGCCCAGGTCCTACTGTATAGATTAACACATTACATAGCCCAGGTCCTACTGTATAGATTAACACATTACATAACCCAGGTCCTACTGTATAGATTAACACATTACATAGCCCAGGTCCTACTGTATAGATTAACACATTACATAACCCAGGTCCTATTGTATAGATTAACACATTACATAGCCCAGGTCCTACTGTATAGATTAACACATTACATAGCCCAGGTCCTACTGTATAGGTTGACACATTACATAACCCAGGTCCTACTGTATAGATTAACACATTACATAGCCCAGGTCCTACTGTATAGATTAACACATTACATAACCCAGGTCCTACTGTATAGATTAACACATTACATAACCCAGGTCCTACTGTATAGATTAACACATTACATAACCCAGGTCCTACTGTATAGATTAACACATTACATAACCCAGGTCCTACTGTATAGATTAACACATTACATAGCCCAGGTCCTACTGTATAGATTAACACATTACATAACCCAGGTCCTACTGTATAGATTAACACATTACATAACCCAGGTCCTACTGTATAGATTAACACATTACATAACCCAGGTCCTACTGTATAGATTAACACATTACATAGCCCAGGTCCTACTGTATAGATTAACACATTACATAACCCAGGTCCTACTGTATAGATTAACACATTACATAACCCAGGTCCTACTGTATAGATTAACACATTACATAGCCCAGGTCCTACTGTATAGATTAACACATTACATAGCCCAGGTCCTACTGTATAGATTAACACATTACATAGCCCAGGTCCTACTGTATAGATTAACACATTACATAGCCCAGGTCCTACTGTATAGATTAACACATTACATAGCCCAGGTCCTACTGTATAGTCTGGTCAAATAAAATACAATTTAAGTTCAATGATCAGTCCCAATGTGCAGAGAGTCATTACAGATTTCACCTGCAGTGTTTAGACAGGACAGTGTTGTGGAGATGATTTAGACAGGACAGTGTTGTGGAGATGATTGACAGGACAGTGTTGTGGAGATGATTTAGACAGGACAGTGTTGTGGAGATGATTTTTGACAGGACTGTGTTGTGGAGATGATTTAGACAGGACAGTGTTGTGGAGATGAGTTTAGACAGGACAGTGTTGTGGAGATGAGTTTTGTGGAGATGATTTTGACAGGACAGTGTTGTGGAGATGATTTAGACAGGACAGTGTTGTGGAGATGATTTTGACAGGACAGTGTTGTGGAGATGAGTTTTGACAGGACAGTGTTGTGGAGATGAGTTTTGACAGGACAGTGTTGTGGAGATGAGTTTTGACAGGACAGTGTTGTGGAGATGAGTTTAGACAGGACAGTGTTGTGGAGATGATTCCCAGGAATGTCCGGAGTGGAGATTCTCAGAGGCTGGTGTATTCTGTGGTTGTCAACAACAACAACAACATCAACAAGAAGTCATTAATCTCATCAACGTTTCATTTCCACAATGGTTCATGCTTACTTCAGTAAAGTGTATATATTACACAGTATGCAGTACTAGGGCTGGGGGCGGGGCTAGATCTGAAACATCGCTCCCCGAATGACAGTCGATATACCATATTTGACAATACACCGGTATTGATGCACGGACCAGTTTGTGTTTTTACTTCACCTTCTATAAAAAGGTATTTCAATGTTAGGTTTGTTAAATTACACGCGACTCCGCTGTGTATAACATCCGTTTTTATAGTTTACTCTGCTACTTGAGTCATCTCTCTCCTCTCCATGCCGCTTTCCACATAGATCTAGCCCCGCCCCCTGTCACTCGGGGAGCGATGTTTCAGATCTAGCCCCGCCCCCTGTCACTCGGGGAGCGATGTTTCAGATCTAGCCCCGCCCCCTGTCACTCGGGGAGCATTGTTTCAGATCTAGCCCCGCCCCCTGTCACTCGGGGAGCGATGTTTCAGATCTAGCCCCGCCCCCTGTCACTCGGAGAGCGATGTTTCAGATCTAGCCTCGCCCCCTGTCACTCGGGGAGCAATGTTTCAGATCTAGCCCCGCCCCCTGTCACTCGGGGAGCAATGTTTCAGATCTAGCCCCGCCTCCTGTCACTCGGGGAGCGATATTTCAGATCTAGCCCCGCCCCCTGTCACTCGGGGAGCGATGTTTCAGATCTAGCCCCGCCCCCTGTCACTCGGGGAGCAATGTATCAGATCTAGCCCCGCCCCCTGTCACTCGGGGAGCGATGTTTCAGATCTAGCCCCGCCCCCTGTCACTCGGGGAGCGATGTTTCAGATCTAGCCCCGCCCCCTGTCACTCGGGGAGCTATGTTTCAGATCTAGCCCCGCCCCCTGTTACTCGGGGAGCTATGTTTCAGATCTAGCCCCGCCCCTGTCACTCGGGGAGCGATGTTTCAGATCTAGCCCCGCCCCCTGTCACTCAGGGAGCGATGTTTCAGATCTAGCCCCGCCCCTGTCACTCGGGGAGCGATGTTTCAGGATAGTGTTTTGCTCGACCAGGAGGAGACCCCACTTCACACTAGTCTTGTGTTCAAGACTTTGATGACAACTATGCAGCTGTTCTATAACTTTTCATTCGTTGTCATGTCAAACAACACCGTAGGATGTCAAACAACACCGTAGGATGTCAAACAACACCGTAGGATGCCAAACAACACCGTAGGATGTCAAACAACACCGTAGTATGCCAAACAACACCGTAGGATGCCAAACACTGTAGGATGCCAAACAACAACGTAGGATGTCAAACACTGTAGGATGCCAAACAACACCGTAGGATGCCAAACAACACCGTAGTATGTCAAACAACACCGTAGGATGTCAAACAACACCGTAGGATGTCAAACAACACCGTAGGATGTCAAACAACACCGTAGGATGTCAAACAACAAACAACACTGTAGGATGCCAAACAACACCGTAGGATGTCAAACAAAACTGTAGGATGCCAAACAGCACCGTAGGATGCCAAACAACACCGTAGTATGTCAAACAACACCGTAGGATGTCAAACAACACCGTAGGATGTCAAACAACACCGTAGGATGTCAAACAACACCGTAGGATGTCAAACAACAAACAACACTGTAGGATGCCAAACAACACCGTAGGATGTCAAACAAAACTGTAGGATGCCAAACAGCACCGTAGGATGCCAAACAGCACCGTAGGATGTCAAACAACACCGTAGGATGCCAAACACCGTAGGATGCCAAACAACACCGTATGATGTTGTACAACACTGTAGGATGTCGAACAACACCGTAGGATGTCGAACAACACCGTAGGATGTCAAACAACACCACAACACCGTATGGTGTCAAACAACACCACAACACCGTTGGATGTCAAACAACACTGTAGGATGTCAAACAACACCGTAGGATGTGTTAAAAGTGTTTGAGCTAACAGTAGCCTAGGCTAACAGTAACAGTGTTTGTCTAACAGTAGCCTAGGCTAACAGTAACAGTGTTTGTCTAACAGTAGCCTAGGCTAACAGTAACAGTGTTTGTCTAACAGTAGCCTAGGCTAACAGTAACAGTGTTTGTCTAACAGTAGCCTCGGCTAACAGCAACAGTGTTTGAGCTAACAGTAGCCTAGGCTAACAGTAACAGTGTTTGTCTAACAGTAGCCTAGGCTAACAGCAACAGTGTTTGGCTAATAATAGCCTCGGATAACAGCAACAATGTTTGGGCTAAAAGTAGCCTAGGCTAACAGCAACAGTGTTTGGCTAACAATAGCCTCGGCTAACAGCAACAGTGTTTGGGCTAAAAGAAGTCCTGGGCTAACAGCAACAGTGTTTGGGCTAACAGTAACCTAGGCTAACAGTAACAGTGTTTGGGCCAACAGTAACCTAGGCTAACAGTAACAGTGTTTGGGCTAACAGTAGCCTAGGCTAACAGCAACAGTGTTTGGCTAACAATAGCCTCGGCTAACAGCAACAGTGTTTGGGCTAACAGAAGTCCTGGGCTAACAGCAACAGTGTTTGGGCTAACAGTAACCTAGGCTAACAGTAACAGTGTTTGGGCTAACAGTAGCCTAGGCTAACAGTAACAGTGAAAGAAGTCATAGAACTGATTGATTCTGACAGACCCTCCGTTGGTGCTGTAGACTCACCGTTTTTAGAAGTAGGGAAGACAGCATACCATTGTCAGGGCTGACCAGAGGGCTAAATGCTATGATAGTAAAACGCCTGTTCATGTAAAATGCAACCCCGATAGTCCATGAGAGAAACATTAGCTTGAAGATTAAAACAATTACTTTGTCCTCAAGAGCTGTAGGCTACATTTAAAGTGCACAACTTTAAACAATGTGCTGTCAACAATGTAACCTGGATCATTTAATTTATTGTTAAATATCGCCCAGCCCTACCATATTGTCCAGCCAGCCCTATTCAGTTCTCTACAGTATTACAATAACCAGAGATTGTTAGTGACCAAAGCTAAAGAACTGCCAGCTAAATAGACTGTTTCTCTACAAATGAAATGATCAGACATACACACCTGCAGCGATGAACACCGAAGCCTTACATATCTGATTCTGTAGAGGAAATAGGAAAAGTTGGTTTCTGTCAGTCAATGGCACATTATGATTAACTCTCTCTCACACACACGCACACACACGCACACACACGCACACACACACACACACACTGAAGTCAGATTCTGAAATAGAACTTAGCAACGTGTGTATGTGTGGGACTCTGCAGCTGTACTTTAACTACTAACTACACTAGTAGCTCACCCCAGGTGTATTCCTCTAACTACTAACTATACTAGTAGCTCACCCCAGGTATACTCCTCTAACTACTAACTATACTAGTAGCTCACCCCAGGTGTACTCCTCTAACTACTACCTATACTAGTAACTCACCCCAGGTGTACTCCTCTAACTACTAACTACACTAGTAACTCACCCCAGGTGTACTCTTCTAACTACTAACTATACTAGTGACTCACCCCAGGTGTACTCCTCTAACCACACTAGTAACTCACCCCAGGTGTACACCTCTAACTACACTAGTAACTCACCCCAGGCGTACTCCTCTAACTACACTAGTAACTCACCCCAGGTGTACTCCTCTAACTACTAACAATACTAGTAACTCACCCCAGGTGTACTCCTCTAACTACTAACTACACTAGTAACTCACCCCAGGTGTACTCCTCTAACTACACTAGTAACTCACCCCAGGTGTACTCCTCTAACTACTAACTATACCAGTTACTCACCCCAGGTGTACTCCTCTAACTACACTAGTAACTCACCCCAGGTGTACTCCTCTAACTACACCAGTAACTCACCCCAGGTGTACTCCTCTAACTACTAACTCACCCCAGGTGTACTCCTCTAACTACTAACTATACTAGTAACTCACCCCAGGTGTACTCCTCTAACTACTAACTATACTAGTAACTCATCCCAGGTGTACTCCTCTAACTACACTAGTAACTCACCCCAGGTGTACTCATCTAACTACACTAGTAACTCACCCCAGGTGTACTCCTCTAACTACTAACTATACTAGTAACTCACCCCAGGTGTACTCCTCTAACTACACTAGTAACTCACCCAAGGTGTACTCCTCTAACTACACTAGTAACTCACCCCAGGTGTACTCGTCTAACTACACTAGTAACTCACCCCAGGTGTTCTCCTCTAACTACACTAGTAACTCACCCCAGGTGTACTCCTCTAACTACACTAGTAACTCACCCCAGGTGTACTCCTCTAACTACACTAGTAACTCACCCCAGGTGTACTCCTCTAACTACACTAGTAACTCACCCCAGGTGTACTCCTCTAACTACACTAGTAACTCACCCCAGGTGTACTCTTCTAACTACACTAGTAACTCACCCCAGGTGTACTCCTCTAACTACACTAGTAACTCACCCCAGGTGTACTCCTCTAACTACACTAGTAACTCACCCCAGGTGTACTCCTCTAACTACACCAGTAACTCACCCCAGGTGTACTCCTCTAACTACTAACTCACCCCAGGTGTACTCCTCTAACTACTAACTATACTAGTAACTCACCCCAGGTGTACTCCTCTAACTACACTAGTAACTCACCCCAGGTGTACTCCTCTAACTACTAACTATACTAGTAACTCACCCCAGGTGTACTCCTCTAACTACACTAGTAACTCACCCCAGGTGTACTCATCTAACTACACTAGTAACTCACCCCAGGTGTACTCCTCTAACTACTAACTATACTAGTAACTCACCCCAGGTGTACTCCTCTAACTACACTAGTAACTCACCCAAGGTGTACTCCTCTAACTACACTAGTAACTCACCCCAGGTGTACTCGTCTAACTACACTAGTAACTCACCCCAGGTGTACTCCTCTAACTACACTAGTAACTCACCCCAGGTGTACTCTTCTAACTACACTAGTAACTCACCCCAGGTGTACTCCTCTAACTACACTAGTAACTCACCCCAGGTGTACTCCTCTAACTACACTAGTAACTCACCCCAGGTGTAGGTCTTCAGATTCTTCAGGTGGCGGACTCTGCAGGTATACTCCTCTCCGCTGGCTGGTGTGAATCCAACACTCTTGGTGAGGTGGAACTGCCATCCCTGTTCGAAGGCCAGGTCTGTCTGCTTGGCGTCGGGGATCTCCACGCCGTTCTTCAGGAGCTGGATGCTGATGTCAGGGGGGTGGAAGCCACTCACGTGACAGATCAGGGTGTTGTCCTTCCCATATTCCCCTGGGTTACGGCTGTACACCTTCACCATGGGGGGAGCTACAGGGGGAGGAGGGAATGGTAGTCAGGCAGGCGCCGGCACACATAATCTGTATCACAGAAGTTTATTATCTTATTCTCACTATAAAAATAAAAGAGTAATCTCTCTGCTCAATATACATTTGCTTAAAAAGTGTAACCCATACAAAGTACACATTTGCTGTCGACTTAAGACATAAATTAAGGAAATACATAATTGTTTTCAGGAACGTCGTTGGTGAGGCCTTTCAAAATTAAGATCGTACACAACACAATCCCATCAATATAGCCTAATCATAATTACAAAGTAATTCCTATACTTTACTGACATTCTTTTGCGTTTATGGTTACCAACACGACGCAGAATGCAACTACGGACAAAACCGTTTTCATGATTAATTTTTTTCCAAGTCTTTCCAACGCTGAAAAATATGTCAAACTGGACAAAACGGACTGTCGCAAACGAAGAAATGAAACTGAAAGTAAATTATATATTTTCCTTCAATGTAGTGAAGCCACACCCTCTTTCGATTTATGCACCAATTGAAAATCCTACTTCACAGTTGTTATGCAGTCTTCTCCTGTGGATGCTTCTTTAGGCAGCCCGATGCAGTCAGTTACAAAGTTGACGCAGTCTTCATTTTATTAGTTACAATGTTGCACATATAACGCATTGAGATAAAAGTATGTTGAAAAAGCAAAGTCATGTACAGTATAGTCACAATAAAGTATAGTTAAAGGCTAGGTACAGTATAGTCACAATAAAGTATAGTTAAAGGCTAGGTACAGTATAGTCACAATAAAGTATGGTTAAAGGCTAGGTACAGTATAGTCACAATAAAGTATGGTTAAAGGCTAGGTACAGTATAGTCACAATAAAGTATAGCTAAAGGCTAGGTACAGTATAGTCACAATAAAGTATGGTTAAAGGCTAGGTACAGTATAGTCACAATAAAGTATGGTTAAAGGCTAGGTACAGTATAGTCACAATAAAGTATAGCTAAAGGCTAGGTACAGTATAGTCACAATAAAGTATAGCTAAAGGCTAGGTACAGTATAGTCACAATAAAGTATGGTTAAAGGCTAGGTACAGTATAGTCACAATAAAGTATGGTTAAAGGCTAGGTACAGTATAGTCACAATAAAGTATGGTTAAAGGCTAGGTACAGTATAGTCACAATAAAGTATAGTTAAAGGCTAGGTACAGTATAGTCACAATAAAGTATAGTTAAAGGCTAGGTACAGTATAGCTACACTAAAGTATGGTTAAAGGCTAGGTACAGTATAGTCACAATAAAGTATAGTTAAAGGCTAGGTACAGTATAGTCACAATAAAGTATAGTTAAAGGCTAGGTACAGTATAGCTACACTAAAGTATGGTTAAAGGCTAGGTACAGTATAGCTACAATAAAGTATGGTTAAAGGCTAGGTACAGTATAGCTACAATAAAGTATGGTTAAAGGCTTGGTACAGTGTAGCCATAATAAAAGTATGGTGAACAAAAATATAAAACTAATATGTAGTGTTGGTCCCATGTTTCATGAGTTGAAATAAAAGATCCCAGAAATGATCCATATGCACAAAAAAACTTACTGCTCTCAATTGTTGTTCACACATTTGTTTACATCCCTATTGGTGAGCATTTCTCCTTTGCCAAGATAATCCATCCATCTGACAGGTGTGGCAAAGTTCACTAAAATATTATTATTTGTTGTTTATTGTTATTTATCCTCTTGGTCTTTTGCACCCCAGTATCTCTATTTGCACATCATCATCTGCACGTCTATCACTCCAGTGTTAATGATACATTTTAATTATTAGAGATGATGTCACAGCAGGTGGCAGCGTAGAACCCCTGAGAGATGCACTGCTCCGAGAGATGGTCCCAGTAGGTGGCACCATAGAAACCCTGAGAGATGATGTCACAGTAGGTGGCACCATAGAAACCCTGAGAGATGATGTCACAGTAGGTGGCAGCATAGAAACCCTGAGACATGATGTCACAGTAGGTGGCACCATAGAAACCCTGAGAGATGATGTCACAGTAGGTGGCACCATAGAAACCCTGAGAGATGATGTCACAGTAGGTGGCAGCATAGAAACCCTGAGAGATGATGTCACAGTAGGTGGCAGCGTAGAAACCCTGAGAGATGATGTCACAGTAGGTGGCACCATAGAAACCCTGAGAGATGATGTCACAGTAGGTGGCAGCGTAGAAACCCTGAGAGATGATGTCACAGTAGGTGGCAGCGTAGAAACCCTGAGCGATGATGTCACAGTAGGTGGCACCATAGAAACCCTGAGAGATGATGTCACAGTAGGTGGCACCATAGAAACCCTGAGAGATGATGTCACAGTAGGTGGCAGCATAGAAACCCTGAGAGATGATGTCACAGTAGGTGGCACCATAGAAACCCTGAGAGATGATGTCACAGTAGGTGGCAGCATAGAAACCCTGAGAGATGATGTCACAGTAGGTGGCACCATAGAAACCCTGAGAGATGATGTCACAGTAGGTGGCACCATAGAAACCCCGAGAGATGATGTCACAGTAGGTGGCAGCATAGAAACCCTGAGAGATGATGTCACAGTAGGTGGCACCGTAGAAACCCTGAGAGATGATGTCACAGTAGGTGGCACCATAGAAACCCTGAGAGATGATGTCACAGTAGGTGGCAGCATAGAAACCCTGAGAGATGATGTCACAGTAGGTGGCACCATAGAAACCCTGAGAGATGATGTCACAGTAGGTGGCACCATAGAAACCCTGAGAGATGATGTCACAGTAGGTGGCAGCATAGAAACCCTGAGAGATGATGTCACAGTAGGTGGCACCATAGAAACCCTGAGAGGTGATGTCACAGTAGGTGGCACCATAGAAACCCCGAGAGATGATGTCACAGTAGGTGGCAGCATAGAAACCCTGAGAGATGATGTCACAGTAGGTGGCACCGTAGAAACCCTGAGATGATGTCACAGTAGGTGGCACCATAGAAACCCTGAGAGATGATGTCACAGTAGGTGGCAGCATAGAAACCCTGAGAGATGATGTCACAGTAGGTGGCAGCATAGAAACCCTGAGAGATGATGTCACAGTAGGTGGCACCGTAGAAACCCTGAGAGATGATGTCACAGTAGGTGGCACCATAGAAACCCTGAGAGATGATGTCACAGTAGGTGGCAGCATAGAAACCCTGAGAGATGATGTCACAGTAGGTGGCACCATAGAAACCCTGAGAGATGATGTCACAGTAGGTGGCACCATAGAAACCCTGAGAGATGATGTCACAGTAGGTGGCAGCATAGAAACCCTGAGAGATGATGTCACAGTAGGTGGCAGCGTAGAAACCCCGAGAGATGATGTCACAGTAGGTGGCAGCATAGAAACCCTGAGAGATGATGTCACAGTAGGTGGCAGCGTAGAAACCCCGAGAGATGATGTCACAGTAGGTGGCAGCATAGAAACCCTGAGAGATGATGTCACAGTAGGTGGCAGCATAGAAACCCTGAGAGATGATGTCACAGTAGGTGGCACCATAGAAACCCTGAGAGATGATGTCACAGTAGGTGGCAGCATAGAAACCCTGAGAGATGATGTCACAGTAGGTGGCAGCGTAGAAACCCTGAGATGATGTCATAGTAGGTGGCAGCATTGAAACCCTGAGAGATGCACTGCTCTGAAAGATGATGTCACAGTAGGTGGCACCATAGAACCCCTGAGAGATGATGTCAAATCAAAATCAAAATCAAATCAAATCAAATTGTATTTGTCACATACACATGGTTAGCAGATGTTAATGCGAGTGTAGCGAAATGCTTGTGCTTCTAGTTCCGACAATGCAGTAATAACCAACAAGTAATCTAGCTAACAATTCCAAAACTACTACCTTATAGACACAAGTGTAAGGGGATAAAGAATATGTACATAAAGATATATGAATGAGTGATGGTACAGAGCGGCATAGGCAAGATACAGTAGATGGTATTGAGTGCAGTATATACATATGAGATGAGTATGTAAACAAAGTGGCATAGTTAAAGTGGCTAGTGATACATGTATTACATAAGGATGCAGTAGATGATCTAGAGTACAGTATATACATACATATGAGATGAGTAATGTAGGGAACATTATATAAGGTAGCATTGTTTAAAGTGGCTAGTGATATATTTTACATAATTTCCCATCAATTCCCATTATTAAAGTGGCTGGAGTTGAGTCAGTGTGTTGGCAGCAGCCACTCAATGTTAGTGGTGGCTGTTTAACAGTCTGATGGCCTTGAGATAGAAGCTGTTTTTCAGTCTCTCGGTCCCAGCTTTGATGCACCTGTACTGACCTCGCCTTCTGGATGATAGCGGGGTGAACAGGCAGTGGCTCGGGTGGTTGATGTCCTTGATGATCTTTATGGCCTTCCTGTAACATCGGGTGGTGTAGGTGTCCTGGAGGGCAGGTAGTTTGCCCCCGGTGATCCGTTGTGCAGACCTCACTACCCTCTGGAGAGCCTTACGGTTGTGGGCGGAGCAGTTGCCGTACCAGGCGGTGATACAGCCCGACAGGATGCTCTCGATTGTGCTCTCGACCATAGAAACCCTGAGAGATGATGTCACAGTAGGTGGCACCATAGAAACCCTGAGAGATGATGTCACAGTAGGTGGCAGCATAGAAACCCTGAGAGATGATGTCACAGTAGGTGGCACCATAGAAACCCTGAGAGATGATGTCACAGTAGGTGGCAGCATAGAAACCCTGAGAGATGATGTCACAGTAGGTGGCACCATAGAAACCCTGAGAGATGATGTCACAGTAGGTGGCAGCGTAGAAACCCTGAGAGATGATGTCACAGTAGGTGGCACCATAGAAACCCCGAGAGATGATGTCACAGCAGGTGGCACCATAGAAACCCTGAGAGATGATGTCACAGTAGGTGGCACCATAGAAACCCTGAGAGATGATGTCACAGTAGGTGGCAGCATAGAAACCCTGAGAGATGATGTCACAGCAGGTGGCACCATAGACCCCCTGAGAGATGATGTCACAGTAGGTGGCACCATAGAAACCCTGAGAGATGATGTCACAGTAGGTGGCAGCGTAGAAACCCTGAGAGATGATGTCACAGTAGGTGGCAGCATAGAAACCCTGAGAGATGATGTCACAGTAGGTGGCAGCATAGAAACCCTGAGAGATGATGTCACAGTAGGTGGCACCATAGAAACCCTGAGAGATGATGTCACAGTAGGTGGCAGCGTAGAAACCCTGAGAGATGATGTCACAGCAGGTGGCAGCATAGAAACCCTGAGAGATGCACTGCTCTGAGAGATGATGTCACAGTAGGTGGCACCATAGAAACCCTGAGAGATGATGTCACAGTAGGTGGCACCATAGAAACCCTGAGAGATGATGTCACAGTAGGTGGCAGCATAGAAACCCCGAGAGATGATGTCACAGTAGGTGGCAGCATAGAAACCCTGAGAGATGATGTCACAGTAGGTGGCAGCATAGAAACCCTGAGAGATGATGTCACAGTAGGTGGCAGCATAGAAACCCTGAGAGATGATGTCACAGTAGGTGGCACCATAGAAACCCTGAGAGATGATGTCACAGTAGGTGGCAGCGTAGAAACCCTGAGAGATGCACTGCTCTGAAAGATGATGTCACAGCTGGACAATGTTGGGGCTTATTTTCAGTGGAGGGTGGGAGAGAGGAGGGACGGTGAGTCGGGTGACAGGCAGGCTCACCACTGTTCTCTCCCTCCCCTCAGACTGACCATCAGATCCAGGCCATCAGTCCAGAAAACAAAAATAATCTAATTATTATCCTCACTCAGCTGTGCCTCACAAGCAATACAACAATTCATCTATTGCCAGTGTGATCATATACTGTAGCTAACATGTTGAAATATAATTTCTAAATGGTCTGAGAACAACATTAGCAGGGCAATTCAAGCTTAGCCAATATGCAGTGATAATGTACTGGGCCTATAGCCTACTGCACAAACCTCATTGCTACAGAACTGTTTTTAATTGGTTAATGTTGCATAGACTTATGTTTTTTAAAGTAATGTTTATAAAATAAATCTCAGCGGTAGATCATCGGCGTTTTGACTCAAGAAAGTGATCTGGACTCAGAAAAAAGGTTGGTGACCACTGCTGTAGATTACTGCTCTGCATTCATTGCCTTCCTGCCTTGGAAATGTGATTAGCTTATTACAAGTATTTCAATAATTTACTCATTGATAATAATATAGAAATATAACTTCTCAAAAAACGACCGTTGACAACGACTGAGATCTTTAGAGATCTTTCATCAAGAGATATCAATCATGTCAACATATAAATGAGCATTTTTTGTTCACACGGATTTTTGATTCCAATTAATGTCCTGTCGTGAAAACCCCTCCCCAAAAGGCGGAAGAGCAGCAGTGGCTCTGTCTCCTGGAAGCCCTATGTTCCACATAAGAACCTAAAGGACTAAGTAAGTCATGTCAATAGTTCACAATGTCACAATGTAGTTTTTTTTATAAAACTCAACAGAACAGTGTTCTGTGCACGGTCCTCTCATTAGGAGGGATGAGGTGAGACCGGGGCTGGTCCTCTCATTAGGAGGGATGAGGTGAGACCGGGGCTGGTCCTCTCATTAAGCAGGATGAGGTGAGACCCAGAACCGGTCCTCTCATTAGGCAGGATGAGGTGAGACCGGGGCTGGTCCTCTCATTAGGCAGGATGAGGTGAGACCCAGGACCTCTCATTAGGCAGGATGAGGTGAGACCAGGACCTCTCATTAGGCAGGATGAGGTGAGACCGGGGCTGGTCCTCTCATTAGGCAGGATGAGGTGAGACCCAGGACCTCTCATTAGGCAGGATGAGGTGAGACCAGGACCTCTCATTAGGCAGGATGAGGTGAGACCCAGAACCTCTCATTAGGCAGGATGAGGTGAGACCAGGGCCAATCCTCTCATTAGGCAGGATGAGGTGAGACCAGGGCCGGTCCTCTCATTAGGAGGGATGAGGTGAGACCGGGGCTGGTCCTCTCATTAGGCAGGATGAGGTGAGACCCAGGACCTCTCATTAGGCAGGATGAGGTGAGACCAGGACCTCTCATTAGGCAGGATGAGGTGAGACCCAGAACCTCTCATTAGGCAGGATGAGGTGAGACCAGGGCCAATCCTCTCATTAGGCAGGATGAGGTGAGACCAGGGCCGGTCCTCTCATTAGGCAGGATGAGGTGAGACCCAGAACCGTTCCTCTCATTAGGCAGGATGAGGTGAGACCAGGTCCTCTCATTAGGCAGGATGAGGTGAGACCCAGAACCTCTCATTAGGCAGGATGAGGTGAGACCAGGGCCTCTCATTAGGCAGGATGAGGTGAGACCAGGGCCTCTCATTCGGCAGGATGAGGTGAGACCCAGGACCTCTCATTAGGCAGGATGAGGTGAGACCAGGGCCTCTCATTAGGCAGGATGAGGTGAGACCCAGGACCTCTCATTAGGCAGGATGAGGTGAGACCCAGGACCTCTCATTAGGCAGGATGAGGTGAGACCAGGACCTCTCATTAGGCAGGATGAGGTGAGACCCAGGGCCTCTCATTAGGCAGGATGAGGTGAGACCAGGGCCTCTCATTAGGCAGGATGAGGTGAGACCAGGGCCTCTCATTAGGCAGGATGAGGTGAGACCCAGGACCTCTCATTAGGCAGGATGAGGTGAGACCAGGGCCTCTCATTAGGCAAGATGAGGTGAGACCCAGGACCTCTCATTAGGCAGGATGAGGTGAGACCAGGGCCTCTCATTAGGCAGGATGAGGTGAGACCCAGGACCTCTCATTAGGCAAGATGAGGTGTATGGCAGCAGATTGATGAGAGCGCCATTTTCTGAGCTAAACTGAACAAGACACACCTCCAGCAACGATGACAACTTCTCTCAACCAGTGGCATATGGGCTTTTTAGGTGAGCGCTGACGCCGCCTTGTGATAAGAAGTGCCCACTTAGTCAAAGGCAGGGACTCCAAATATTTATCTAGTCCATTCCCAGCATGCCTCTCCAGGGTGCCGTTGGAGAGATGCAGTGCTACATTCCGTCAGATATAGCATCTGGTAGAAAGAGGATGTGGCCTCTTCTATAGCGGAGATAAAAATGTATGACAATGTACTGAGCCAGAAAACTTTTTTTTTTATACATCATTCAGGTTAATCTGATCAAATAGCTTGACCTAAATCACACTCAATCAAATAAATAAAAAATTTAACAACCGCTGACATGTTATTAACAAACAACATATTCTACAAACAGGACAGGTCAAAAAAGTAAAATGGCCGACCAGGCTACTCACAACGGGCTGTCCAGTAGTATAAAATGTCACGGTCATCCAATCAGGCTACTCACAACAGGCTGTCCAGTAGTATAAAATGTCACGGTCATCCAACCAGGCTACTCACAACGGGCTGTCCAGTAGTATAAAATGACACGGTCAGCCAACCAGGCTACTCACAACAGGCTGTCCAGTAGTATAAAATGACACGGTCAGCCAACCAGGCTACTCACAACAGGCTGTCCAGTAGTATAAAATGTCACGGTCATCCAACCAGGCTACTCACAACGGGCTGTCCAGTAGTATAAAATGACACGGTCAGCCAACCAGGCTACTCACAACAGGCTGTCCAGTAGTATAAAATGTCACGGTCATCCAACCAGGCTACTCACAACGGGCTGTCCAGTAGTATAAAATGACACGGTCAGCCAACCAGGCTACTCACAACGGGCTGTCCAGTAGTATAAAATGTCACGGTCATCCAACCAGGCTACTCACAACGGGCTGTCCAGTAGTATAAAATGTCACGGTCATCCAACCAGGCTACTCACAACAGCTGTCCAGTAGTATAAAATGTCACGGTCATCCAACCAGGCTACTCACAACGGGCTGTCCAGTAGTATAAAATGACACGGTCAGCCAACCAGGCTACTCACAACGGGCTGTCCAGTAGTATAAAATGTCACGGTCATCCAACCAGGCTACTCACAACAGCTGTCCAGTAGTATAAAATGTCACGGTCATCCAACCAGGCTACTCACAACGGGCTGTCCAGGAGTATAAAATGTCACGGTCATCCAACCAGGCTACTCACAACAGCTGTCCAGTAGTTTAAAATGTCAGTCAGCCAACCAGGCTACTCACAACGGCTGTCCAGTAGTATAAAATGTCAGTCAGCCAACCAGGCTACTCACAACGGCTGTCCAGTAGTATAAAATGTCACGGTCATCCAACCAGGCTACTCACAACGGGCTGTCCAGTAGTATAAAATGACACGGTCAGCCAACCAGGCTACTCACAACAGCTGTCCAGTAGTATAAAATGTCAGTCAGCCAACCAGGCTACTCACAACGGGCTGTCCAGTAGTATAAAATGTCACGGTCATCCAACCAGGCTACTCACAACGGGCTGTCCAGTAGTATAAAATGACACGGTCAGCCAACCAGGCTACTCACAACAGCTGTCCAGTAGTATAAAATGTCACGGTCAGCCAACCAGGCTACTCACAACGGGCTGTCCAGTAGTATAAAATGACACGGTCAGCCAACCAGGCTACTCACAACAGGCTGTCCAGTAGTATAAAATGACACAGTCAGCGGTTTCAAGTTTGTATCCAAATTGATTAGTCAACAGGAATCGGGACTAATAAATCCAATGCAACAGCCTGTTTTACAAACGGTGGGCCTACCACATGAGCATTCATAAAATTCCATTGCAGGACATGGTAGGCTACACCCCAGGAAGAATGCACCAATGTATTTTTTTTTTAGTCTTGTCCAGAACGGCCATATACAGTGCCTTGCGAAAGTATTCGGCCCCCTTGAACTTTGCGACCTTTTGCCACATTTCAGGCTTCAAACATAAAGATATAAAACTGTATTTTTTTGTGAAGAATCAACAACAAGTGGGACACAATCATGAAGTGGAACGACATTTATTGGATATTTCAAACTTTTTTAACAAATCAAAAACTGAAAAATTGGGCGTGCAAAATTATTCAGCCCCCTTAAGTTAATACTTTGTAGCGCCACCTTTTGCTGCGATTACAGCTGTAAGTCGCTTGGGGTATGTCTCTATCAGTTTTGCACATCGAGAGACTGAAATATTTTCCCATTCCTCCTTGCAAAACAGCTCGAGCTCAGTGAGGTTGGATGGAGAGCATTTGTGAACAGCAGTTTTCAGTTCTTTCCACAGATTCTCGATTGGATTCAGGTCTGGACTTTGACTTGGCCATTCTAAAACCTGGATATGTTTATTTTTGAATCATTCCATTGTAGATTTTGCTTTATGTTTTGGATCATTGTCTTGTTGGAAGACAAATATCCGTCCCAGTCTCAGGTCTTTTGCAGACTCCATCAGGTTTTCTTCCAGAATGGTCCTGTATTTGGCTCCATCCATCTTCCCATCAATTTGAACCATCTTCCCTGTCCCTGCTGAAGAAAAGCAGGCCCAAACTATGATGCTGCCACCACCATGTTTGACAGTGGGGATGGTGTGTTCAGCTGTGTTGCTTTTACGCCAAACATAACGTTTTGCGTTGTTGCCAAAAAGTTCAATTTTGGTTTCATCTGACCAGAGAACCTTCTTCCACATGTTTGGTGTGTCTCCCAGGTGGCTTGTGGCAAACTTTAAACGACACTTTTTATGGATATCTTTAAGAAATGGCTTTCTTCTTGCCACTCTTCCATAAAGGCCAGATTTGTGCAATATACGACTGATTGTTGTCCTATGGACAGAGTCTCCCACCTCAGCTGTAGATCTCTGCAGTTCATCCAGAGTGATCATGGGCCTCTTGGCTGCATCTCTGATCAGTCTTCTCCTTGTATGAGCTGAAAGTTTAGAGGGACGGCCAGGTCGTGGTAGATTTGCAGTGGTCTGATACTCACTCCATTTCAATATTATCGCTTGCACAGTGCTCCTTGGGATGTTTAAAGCTTGGGAAATCTTTTTGTATCCAAATCCGGCTTTAAACTTCTTCACAACAGTATCTCGGACCTGCCTGGTGTGTTCCTTGTTCTTCATGATGCTCTCTGCGCTTTTAACGGACCTCTGAGACTATCACAGTGCAGGTGCATTTATACGGAGACTTGATTACACACGGGTGGATTGTATTTATCATCATTAGTCATTTAGGTCAACATTGGATCATTCAGAGATCCTCACTGAACTTCTGGAGAGAGTTTGCTGCACTGAAAGTAAAGGGGCCGAATAATTTTGCACGCCCAATTTTTTTCAGTTTTTGATTTGTTAAAAAAGTTTGAAATATCCAATAAATGTCGTTCCACTTCATGATTGTGTCCCACTTGTTGTTGATTCTTCACAAAAAAATACAGTTTTATATCTTTATGTTTGAAGCCTGAAATGTGTCAAAAGGTCGCAAAGTTCAAGGGGGCCGAATACTTTCGCAAGGCACTGTATCTGGAGTACTTCTCCTGTCCTATTCGGTGTCCTGTGTGAATTTAAGTGTGCTCTCTAATTCTCTCTTTCTCTCTCTCGGAGGACCTGAGCCCTAGGACCATGCCTCAGGACTACCTGACATGATGACTCCTTGCTGTCCCCAGTCCACCTGGCCGTGCTGCTGCTCCAGTTTCAACTGTTCTGCCTTATTATTATTATTGGACCTTGCTGGTCATTTATGAACATTTGAACATCTTGGCCATGTTCTGTTATAATCTCCACCCGGCACAGGCCACCCCACATAGCCTGGTTCCTCTCTAGGTTTCTTCCTAGGTTTTGGCCTTTCTAGGGAGTTTTTACTAGCCACCGTGCTTCTACACCTGCATTGCTTGCTGTTTGGGGTTTTAGGCTGGGTTTCTGTACAGCACTTTGAGATATCAGCTGATGTACGAAGGGCTATATAAATGAATTGAATTGTGGGCATACAGATTCGTCGGTCATATGTACCTGTAGGTTGGGATGAAGTGACTATGCATAGATGACAGGCAGCCTAGGACAAACATATACCTTGAAAAAAAGGAGAACAACCTGTAGGCATACAGCCTGTCCAGCCATCCACATGGACTGTTGTCTTCCCCATTTAGTACCAACTCCTACAAACACACGATGTAATCACTTTTTTTCCCCACCATTGAGGAACCATCTTCTTTCCACTCCAAAATGACATGGAACTTTTCTAGACTCTCTTCAGCAGAGACTGCAACAGACCCTTCACTTTTCACATGCTGTGTTCCTTGCGTAATTGTGCGACGCCATGCTTGTTGTAAGTCAGTTTTTTTTTTTGGTGCTTTCAAGACAACAGGGAACTCGAGGGGAAAAAAATGTAAAATAATGACGTCAGTGATCTTTGTAGCTCCCTTCAGTAATCACGAGCACAACCGTTCCTTGATTTTAACTGGTGGCTTTATTCTGTCGTTTTAGTCAGAATTATCACCTTCCGTGAGAACTATAAAGTAAATGAAAAATAGAGTTAAGCACACTTTTACAACCTCCTTATCTTACGAGTGACTTAACTTGGTATAACTCAAAGTGCTTACATACATCACAGTTTAACCGGCGTTATAACGAATTCAGATTAAACACATGAATAAAGGAAAAAAATACCTCATTGGCTGCTTATTACAGAAGGGAGGAAATCAAACTTCACACTTATTATTCATGAATTCACACTTCATCCCAACATACACGCTTCAACCTTTATGAACTACACCCGATGACATAAACTTAGCTAACACAGCGCGGGATTGCCTTCCCTCCAAAAGTGTGTTGCTACAATATGGATCCCCGTTACGACAGTATTAGCTACGTAGTTCCGCTTGTCTTATTACGTAAACAATTCAAACAAAAGACAACGAAATAACCTGTAAATCTAACTGTCAGTTACAATCTTCAAGTTGGGAAGTCGGTGATTTCAGAGTTCCCAGTTGGTTTGAATGCAGCATTTCTGTTGTTCCATATGTCATCACTACAAGCACTACTTTACTCGCCAGATACTCTACATGCCCACATTCTGGATACAAAAGGGAAATGCCCACCCAGCCGGACTCAGCGAGGAGAACGAGAGCGAGAGAGCAAAGTTACACAGTCAAATTAAATTAGTAAAATGCTGACATTTAATCGATTACAATTTACATGACACCCCCCCCCCCCCCCCTGTATTATAAAATACTAAACCCTCTCGCTGACTGAAATGGAAAAACCATGACCCTCCATTTTACTCTGTAATAGGTTCTTAATAGTTTATTTCAGCAATCTACTGTAGCAGTACTGTTGGTTAAACTACAATATGATGTGTACACTGCAAGGATATTTCCCTGCCATTTTAATAATATTTCAGTACCTTTAACGGTCATTCATGTTGATCCCCTTTTCAGATAATTTTTTAGTTATTGTAAATGAGCAACACAATCTCTCACACAGTATGTACAAGAAAAATGTACAACAAATATTTCAGCAGTTTTTTGTGTAGAATATATCTATCATGTCCATTAGTTGCTTCTCCATTGTTCACTAGATGTATCAATGTAATGACACCCAACACAATGTTGAAAAAACAGAACGCTTCCCACCACTAGATCACATAACTAGACGTGAGCTGGACGTGATCCCAACGCTGCCACCAGTGTAGCAGAAGACAGTGAAAGCTGCAACAGGGACTCTTAAGCAGGGCTAACTGCCATTTCCATGGAAACCTAGTAGTCCTCTGGGCAGAGGCAGTAGGCCTACAATGCTGGCATATGCCTTGTTACAATAGTCTAAGTATATAACTTGATTGACACAGCCGTAATAATCCTCATGAAACAGCCTTGGAAGAGACATATGTGTAAATCAACATAATTCATTATTTACCATGAACCTGTTTAACTGCATTGATATGAAAATAAAAAGAGAGCCGCACACTCTGGGAGCTCAGATGCAAAAATTGAATTACCAACGTTTCGACAGCCAAGCTGTCTTCATCAGGGTATAATCACAAACACTGCGGGATGACACGTTTATATAGTGTCAAAAGACACAGGTGTCTGTAATCATGGCCAAGAGTGGCCTAATATCATTGGTTAATTATCAAATATTAAAATGGCATACAAAGAACAGCATACAAACAACACATGGATATCATACGATCATAAATTAATTTTCGACTACACAAGCTTACAAACAATTACAATGGCAAAGTCACAATAATCACAAGAATGGCTTCAGATCAAAGTCTACGATGAGACCGAAGGGAGCGAGGGTCTTTAAATTAAAGATCCAGGCAGCCTCTCGTTTTAACAATAAAAGATCAAGGTCACCCCCTCTCCTAGGGAGGGTGACATGTTCGATGCGATACGTACTTTTAATTCGTGCTTCGTTTTGTCCACATCATTTTTCCCTTCTAGATTGTTCTGTTACCCAGTAAACAGCACCCTACCGACAAAAAAGCTCTTAAACGATGCCGAATGATAATTATTTTCATAGACCCATACAATATTACTTTGAATAAAGCCAAAGGGAGCGTGATAATATGATTGTTTCGGAGTCCCTTTTTGACATGCCGGAAGGTAATTCTGACCTCTCGAAAGAACTGTTACATTTATCTAAGCGCCAGACGAGAACGCATCTACATATAGTCACTCTTAGTGATTATGAGCGTCAAGGCATTATTCGCACAGATGATTTCTGTGAGCGCTGGTGTGCCATCCTGAACAAATGCTCGATTGATTTAATGACATTAATTGTTGACCAGTTGAAGAAGGATTTATTTTAAATGGATAATACGATTAAAGACAAACGCACAGCTCTACAAACAGCTGTTAATGATGATGGCATATTCAATGAACTGATAACTAACCAAGCGCTCCAGGACAAGTTGTCTACAGAATACACAATCGAGAGCATCCTGTCGGGCTGTATCACCGCCTGGTACGGCAACTGCTCCGCCCACAACCGCAAGGCTCTCCAGAGGGTAGTGAGGTCTGCACAACGCATCACCGGGGGCAAACTACCTGCCCTCCAGGACACCTACACCACCCGATGTCACAAGAAGGCCATAAAGATCATCAAGAACAGCAACCACCCGAGCCACTGCCTGTTCACCCCGCTATCATCCAGAAGGTGAGGTCAGTACAGGTTCATCAAAGCAGGGACCGAGAGACTGAAAAACAGCTTCTATCTCAAGGCCATCAGACTGTTAAATGGCCACCACTAACATTGAGTGGCTGCTGCCAACACACTGACTCAACTCCAGCCACTTTAATGATGGGCATTGATGGAAATCGATGTAAAATATATCACTAGCCACTTTAAACAATGCTACTTAATATAATGTTTACATACCCTACATTACTCATCTCATATGTATATACTGTACTCTATACCATCTACTGCATCTTTATGTAATACATGTATCACTAGCCACTTTAAACTATGCCACTTTGTTTACATACTCATCTCATATGTATATACTGTACTCCATACCATCTACTGTATCTTGCCTATGCCGTTCTGTACCATCACCCATTCATATATCTTTATGTACATATTCTTTATCCCTTTACACTTGTGTGTGTAAGGTAGTAGTTTTGGAATTGTTAGGTTAGATTGCTCGTTGGTTATTACTGCATTGTCGGAACTAGAAGCACAAGCATTTCGCTACACTCGCATTAACATCTGCTAACCGTATGTATGTGACAAATACATTTGATTTGATTGGATAGGACCGTTTATGTAAATGAGTGCCATAGACAGCTGCTTGACAACAACTTTTACAAGAAACTCAGAAGTGACCCCACTTCCCAATTTCAGAATACTATCTTTACTGTCCTAGATGGGTATTTAAGTTCTGGTAAGATAACCCAAAAATAACACGACTTTTTGGCTTTTCAACACCCTGAAATTGCCACTTTCTATACTTTGCCGAAATTACACAAGAATGTTACACAACCTCCAGGGCGCCCTATTGTAGCGGGCATTGATACAGTAACGGCCCCTCTATCTACTTTTGGTGACTTTTTTATTAGACCACTAGCAGAACAGCTACCCTCCTTTGTAAAGGACACCAGCAGTATGATCTCAGAACAGCTCCCCTCCTTTGTAAAGGACACCAGCAGTATGGTCTCAGAACAGCTCCCCTCCTTTGTAAAGGACACCAGCAGTATGGTCTCAGAACAGCTCCCCTCCTTTGTAAAGGACACCAGCAGTATGATCTCAGAACAGCTCCCCTCCTTTGTAAAGGACACCAGCAGAATGGTCTCAGAACAGCTCCCCTCCTTTGTAAAGGACACCAGCAGTATGGTCTCAGAATAGCTCCCCTCCTAAAGGACACCAGCAGTGTGATCTCAGAACAGCTCCCCTCCTTTGTAAAGGACACCAGCAGTATGGTCTCAGAATAGCTCCCCTCCTTTGTAAAGGACACCAGCAGTATGGTCGCAGAACAGCTCCCCTCCTTTGTAAAGGACACCAGCAGTATGGTCTCAGACCAGCTCCCCTCCTTTATAAAGGACGCTAGCAGTATGATCGCAGTACAGCTCCCCTCCTTTGTAAAGGACACCAGCAGTGTGGTCTCAGAACAGCTCCCCTCCTTTGTAAAGGACACCAGCAGTATGATCTCAGACCAGCTCCCCTCCTTTGTAAAGGACACTAGCAGTATGATCGCAGAACAGCTCCCCTCCTTTGTAAAGGACACCAGCAGTATGATCGCAGTACAGCTCCCCTCCTTTGTAAAGGACACCAGCAGTATGATCTCAGAACAGCTCCCCTCCTTTGTAAAGGACACCAGCAGTATGGTCGCAGTACAGCTCCCCTCCTTTGTAAAGGACACCAGCAGTATGGTCTCAGAACAGCTCCCCTCCTAAAGGACACCAGCAGTATGGTCTCAGAACAGCTCCCCTCCTTTGTAAAGGACACCAGCAGTATGATCTCAGACCAGCTCCCCTCCTTTGTAAAGGACACCAGCAGTATGATCGCAGTACAGCTCCCCTCCTTTGTAAAGGACACCAGCAGTATGGTCTCAGAATAGCTCCCCTCCTTAAGGACACCAGCAGTGTGATCTCAGTACAGCTCCCCTCCTTTGTAAAGGACACCAGCAGTATGGTCTCAGAACAGCTCCCCTCCTAAAGGACACCAGCAGTATGGTTTCAGAACAGCTCCCCTCCTTTGTAAAGGACACCAGCAGTATGGTCTCAGAACAGCTCCCCTCCTTTGTAAAGGACACCAGCAGTATGATCTCAGAACAGCTCCCCTCCTTTGTAAAGGACACCAGCAGTATGGTCGCAGTACAGCTCCCCCGTCTTTGTAAAGGACACCAGCAGTATGGTCTCAGAACAGCTCCCCTCCTTTGTAAAGGACACCAGCAGTATGATCTCAGAACAGCTCCCCTCCTTTGTAAAGGACACCAGCAGAATGGTCTCAGAACAGCTCCCCTCCTTTGTAAAGGACACCAGCAGTATGGTCTCAGAATAGCTCCCCTCCTAAAGGACACCAGCAGTGTGATCTCAGAACAGCTCCCCTCCTTTGTAAAGGACACCAGCAGTATGGTCTCAGAATAGCTCCCCTCCTTTGTAAAGGACACCAGCAGTATGGTCGCAGAACAGCTCCCCTCCTTTGTAAAGGACACCAGCAGTATGGTCTCAGACCAGCTCCCCTCCTTTATAAAGGACGCCAGCAGTATGATCGCAGTACAGCTCCCCTCCTTTGTAAAGGACACCAGCAGTGTGGTCTCAGAACAGCTCCCCTCCTTTGTAAAGGACACCAGCAGTATGATCTCAGACCAGCTCCCCTCCTTTGTAAAGGACACTAGCAGTATGATCGCAGAACAGCTCCCCTCCTTTGTAAAGGACACCAGCAGTATGGTCTCAGAACAGCTCCCCTCCTTTGTAAAGGACACCAGCAGTATGATCTCAGACCAGCTCCCCTCCTTTGTAAAGGACACCAGCAGTATGATCTCAGAACAGCTCCCCTCCTTTGTAAAGGACACCAGCAGTATGATCGCAGTACAGCTCCCCTCCTTTGTAAAGGACACCAGCAGTATGATCTCAGAACAGCTCCCCTCCTTTGTAAAGGACACCAGCAGTATGGTCGCAGTACAGCTCCCCTCCTTTGTAAAGGACACCAGCAGTATGGTCTCAGAACAGCTCCCCTCCTAAAGGACACCAGCAGTATGGTCTCAGAACAGCTCCCCTCCTTTGTAAAGGACACCAGCAGTATGATCTCAGACCAGCTCCCCTCCTTTGTAAAGGACACCAGCAGTATGATCGCAGTACAGCTCCCCTCCTTTGTAAAGGACACCAGCAGTATGGTCTCAGAATAGCTCCCCTCCTTAAGGACACCAGCAGTGTGATCTCAGTACAGCTCCCCTCCTTTGTAAAGGACACCAGCAGTATGGTCTCAGAACAGCTCCCCTCCTAAAGGACACCAGCAGTATGGTTTCAGAACAGCTCCCCTCCTTTGTAAAGGACACCAGCAGTATGGTCTCAGAACAGCTCCCCTCCTTTGTAAAGGACACCAGCAGTATGGTCTCAGAACAGCTCCCCTCCTTTGTAAAGGACACCAGCAGTATGGTCTCAGAATAGCTCCCCTCCTAAAGGACACCAGCAGTATGGTCTCAGAACAGCTCCCCTCCTTTGTAAAGGACACCAGCAGTATGATCTCAGAATAGCTCCCCTCCTAAAGGACACCAGCAGTATGGTCTCAGAACAGCTCCCCTCCTTTGTAAAGGACACCAGCAGTATGGTCTCAGAACAGCTCCCCTCCTTTGTAAAGGACACCCCAGCAGTATGGTCCCAGAATAGCTCCCCTCCTAAAGGACACCAGCAGTATGGTCTCAGAACAGCTCCCCTCCTTTGTAAAGGACACCAGCAGTGTGATCTCAGAACAGCTCCCCTCCTTTGTAAAGGACACCAGCAGTATGATCTCAGAACAGCTCCCCTCCTTTGTAAAGGACACCAGCAGTATGGTCGCAGTACAGCTCCCCCGTCTTTGTAAAGGACACCAGCAGTATGGTCTCAGAACAGCTCCCCTCCTTTGTAAAGGACACCAGCAGTATGATCTCAGAACAGCTCCCCTCCTTTGTAAACGACACCAGCAGTATGGTCTCAGAACAGCTCCCCTCCTTTGTAAACGACACCAGCAGTATGGTCGCAGTACAGCTGCCCTCCTTTGTAAAGGACACCAGCAGTATGATCTCAGAACAGCTCCCCTCCTTTGTAAACGACACCAGCAGTATGGTCTCAGAATAGCTCCCCTCCTTTGTAAAGGACACCAGCAGTATGATCTCAGAACAGCTCCCCTCCTTTGTAAAGGACACCAGCAGTAGGGTCTCAGAACAGCTCCCCTCCTTTGTAAAGGACACCAGCAGTATGATCTCAGAATAGCTCCCCTCCTAAAGGACACCAGCAGTATGGTCTCAGAACAGCTCCCCTCCTTTGTAAAGGACACCAGCAGTATGGTCTCAGAACAGCTCCCCTCCTTTGTAAAGGACACCCCAGCAGTATGGTCTCAGAATAGCTCCCCTCCTAAAGGACACCAGCAGTATGGTCTCAGAACAGCTCCCCTCCTTTGTAAAGGACACCAGCAGTATGATCTCAGAATAGCTCCCCTCCTAAAGGACACCAGCAGTATGGTCTCAGAACAGCTCCCCTCCTTTGTAAAGGACACCAGCAGTATGGTCTCAGAACAGCTCCCCTCCTTTGTAAAGGACACCCCAGCAGTATGGTCCCAGAATAGCTCCCCTCCTAAAGGACACCAGCAGTATGGTCTCAGAACAGCTCCCCTCCTTTGTAAAGGACACCAGCAGTGTGATCTCAGAACAGCTCCCCTCCTTTGTAAAGGACACCCCAGCAGTATGGTCTCTATCATTGAATCTCTTGATCCTCTCCTTGATAATACCTTGTTAGTTACGTTTGATGTTGAGTCGTTATGCACTAATATTCCACACGAGGGCGGTATTGAAGCTATATAACATTTTCTTCTGCAACGTGACCCTAATGAACTACCTTCCAGTGCATGCATTATAACATTGGCTCAAATAGTACTCACACACAACTACTTCATGTTTCTAAATGATTTCTTTATTCACACGAAGAGTTCTGCTATGGGATCCCCCATGGCTTCTAACTATGCTAATTTGTATGTGGGTTACATGGAGAAACAGTTTATTTTCAATCCTCTCAAAAATGCTTTCTTGTCTTACATCATTATTTGGAAACGGTATATTGATGATATTTGTGTTCTATGGAGGGGTGATGCAAAACAGCTCCAGGCGTTCCATGCTTTTCTTAACTCCTGTTCTGAGCATCTGAGATTTACTATGCAATCTGATACACATCAAATCAGTTTCCTTGATCTTCTGATCTTGTGTGAAGATAATGTTCTATACACTGATCTTTACAGGAAGCCTACTGATCGTAACAGTTTGTTGAGGGCTGATAGTTGTCACCCACTTCCCTTGAAAAACAGTTTGCCCTGCAGCCAATTCTGTCGAATCAAAAGAATTTGCAAAAAACAAATCAGATTTCGACAGAAATATGGCTGAGACGCAAAGAAAGTTCAAGGAGAATAATCCGATTAATATTGCCATTGAGAAAATTCAAAACAAAACGAGACACGACCTTTTTCAGGTCAGGTCAGGTCAGTCTCGCAAAAATACGCATTCTTGCGTTCTAACTACCCCGCTATTCAAAGTGCTCTGAACAAATTAAGGGAATCGTTCACAAACATTGGCACATTCTAAAATCCGATGGTAGTCTCGGAGATGTGTTTTCGGACCTTCCCTTGGTCGTATTCTCACGGGGCAGAGATCTCAGAGACCAATTGGTAAACTCTGATTTACCAACCCAAGATATTCCTGAACAACGTCTATTTGCGCCCCTACTGGATGGAAAGTACAAGTGTAGTGGCTGTGCTCAATGCAATGGCACTTATGAATGTAGATCCTTCAAACACCCACAAGCAGGGAAATCGATCCCTATTAAAGGTGTTATTACGTGCTCCACTAAGGCAGTTATTTATCTTATAACTTGTCCTTGTGGTAAACATTATGTAGGTAAAACAAAGCGTGAATTAAAAGTACGTATCTCAGAGCATCGTAGCCCCATTAGGTGTAAAAACTTTACTTATCCAGTTGCAGCCCACTTCTTGGAGGCAGGCCACTCGATTTCGTCTCTGCGTTATACTGGCATCGAACATGTCACCCTCCCTAGGAGAGGGGGTGACCTTGATCTTTTATTGTTAAAACGAGAGGCTGCCTGGATCTTTAATTTAAAGACCCTCGCTCCCTTCGGTCTCATCGTAGACTTTGATCTGAAGCCATTCTTGTGATTATTGTGACTTTGCCATTGTAATAGTTTGTAAGCGTGTGTAGTCGAAATGCTATCCATTTGTTGTTTGTATGCTGTTGTTTGTATGCCATTTTAATATTTGATAATTAACCAATGATATTAGGCCACTCATGGCCATGATCTGAGCTCCTAGAGAGTGCGGCTCTCTTTTATTTTCAAGTTGTCTACTCCGCTAGCCAGCACCTCGTCTTAATAGGTGTTCTACTCCGCTAGCCAGCACCTCATCTTAATAGGTGTTCTACTCCGCTAGTCAGCACCTCGTCTTAATAGGTGTTCTACTCCGCTAGCCAGCACCTCGTCTTAATAGGTGTTCTACTCCGCTAGCCAGCACCTCGTCTTAATAGGTGTTCTACTCCGCTAGTCAGCACCTCGTCTAAATAGGTGTTCTACTCCGCTAGCCAGCACCTCGTCTTAATAGGTGTTCTACTCCGCTAGCCAGCACCTCGTCTTAATAGGTGTTCTACTCCGCTAGCCAGCACCTCGTCTTAATAGGTGTTCTACTCCCCTAGTCAGCACCTCGTCTAAATAGGTGTTCTACTCCGCTAGTCAGCACCTCGTCTTAATAGGTGTTCTACTCCGCTAGCCAGCACCTCGTCTTAATAGGTGTTCTACTCCGCTAGCCAGCACCTCGTCTAAATAGGTGTTCTACTCTGCTAGCCAGCACCTCGTCTTAATAGGTGTTCTACTCCGCTAGCCAGCACCTCGTCTTAATAGGTGTTCTACTCCGCTAGCCAGCACCTCGTCTTAATAGGTGTTCTACTCCGCTAGCCAGCACCTCGTCTAAATAGGTGTTCTACTCCGCTAGTCAGCACCTCGTCTAAATAGATGTTCTACTCCGCTAGCCAGCACCTCGTCTAAATAGGTGTTCTACTCCGCTAGCCAGCACCTCGTCTTAATAGGTGTTCTACTCCGCTAGCCAGCACCTCGTCTAAATAGGTGTTCTACTCCGCTAGCCAGCACCTCGTCTTAATAGGTGTTCTACTCCGCTAGCCAGCACCTCGTCTTAATAGGTGTTCTACTCCGCTAGCCAGCACCTCGTCTAAATAGGTGTTCTACTCCGCTAGCCAGCACCTCGTCTTAATAGGTGTTCTACTCCGCTAGCCAGCACCTCGTCTTAATAGGTGTTCTACTCCGCTAGCCAGCACCTCGTCTTAATAGGTGTTCTATTCCGCTAGCCAGCACCTCGTCTTAATAGGTGTTCTACTCCGCTAGCCAGCACCTCGTCTAAATAGGTGTTCTACTCCGCTAGCCAGCACCTCGTCTTAATAGGTGTTCTATTCCGCTAGCCAGCACCTCGTCTAAATAGGTGTTCTACTCCGCTAGCCAGCACCTCGTCTTAATAGGTGTGCGTTTCTTTTTCTTCTAACTGCATTGATGTCTATAATTGATCATAGTCCAGACTCATATAGATATGTCTTAATTGATCATAGTCCAGACTCATGTAGATATGTTTTAATTGATCATAGTCCAGACTCATCATAGATATGTCTTAATTGATCATAGTCCAGACTCATATAGATATGTCTATAATTGATCATAGTCCAGACTCATATAGATATGTCTTAATTGATCATAGTCCAGACTAATATAGATATGTTTTAATTGATCATAGTCCAGACTCATATAGATATGTCTTAATTGATCATAGTCCAGACTTGTTATAGATATGTCTTAATTGATCATAGTCCAGACTCATCATAGATATGTCTTAATTGATCATAGTCCAGACTCATCATAGATATGTCTTAATTGATCATAGTCCAGACTCATCATAGATATGTCTTAATTGATCATAGTCCAGACTCATCATAGATATGTCTTAATTGATCATAGTCCAGACTCATATAGATATGTCTTAATTGATCATAGTCCAGACTCATGTAGATATGTTTTAATTGATCATAGTCCAGACTCATCATAGATATGTTTTAATTGATCATAGTCCAGACTCATATAGATATGTCTTAATTGATCATAGTCCAGACTCATATAGATATGTTTTAATTGATCATAGTCCAGACTCATATAGATATGTCTTAATTGATCATAGTCCAGACTCATATAGATATGTCTTAATTGATCATAGTCCAGACTCATCATAGATATGTTTTAATTGATCATAGTCCAGACTCATATAGATATGTTTTAATTGATCATAGTCCAGACTCATGTAGATATGTTTTAATTGATCATAGTCCAGACTCATATAGATATGTTTTAATTGATCATAGTCCAGACTCATATAGATATGTCTTAATTGACCATAGTCCAGACTCATATAGATATGTCTTAATTGATCATAGTCCAGACTCATATAGATATGTCTTAATTGATCATAGTCCAGACTCATCATAGATATGTCTTAATTGATCATAGTCCAGACTCATATAGATATGTCTTAATTGATCATAGTCCAGACTCATCATAGATATGTCTTAATTGATCATAGTCCAGACTCATATAGATATGTCTTAATTGATCATAGTCCAGACTCATATAGATATGTCTTAATTGATCATAGTCCAGACTGATATAGATATGTTTTAATTGATCATAGTCCAGACTCATATAGATATGTCTTAATTGATCATAGTCCAGACTCATCATAGATATGTTTTAATTGATCATAGTCCAGACTCATATAGATATGTCTTAATTGATCATAGTCCAGACTCATATAGATATGTTTTAATTGATCATAGTCCAGACTCATATAGATATGTCTTAATTGATCATAGTCCAGACTCATCATAGATATGTTTTAATTGATCATAGTCCAGACTCATATAGATATGTTTTAATTGATCATAGTCCAGACTCATGTAGATATGTTTTAATTGATCATAGTCCAGACTCATATAGATATGTTTTAATTGATCATAGTCCAGACTCATATAGATATGTCTTAATTGATCATAGTCCAGACTCATATAGATATGTCTTAATTGATCATAGTCCAGACTCACATAGATATGTCTTAATTGATCATAGTCCAGACTCATCATAGATATGTCTTAATTGATCATAGTCCAGACTCATATAGATATGTCTTAATTGATCATAGTCCAGACTCATATAGATATGTCTTAATTGATCATAGTCCAGACTCATATAGATATGTCTTAATTGATCATAGTCCAGACTCATATAGATATGTCTTAATTGATCATAGTCCAGACTCATATAGATATGTCTTAATTGATCATAGTCCAGACTCATATAGATATGTCTATAATTGATCATAGTCCAGACTCATATAGATATGTCTTAATTGATCATAGTCCAGACTCATATAGATATGTCTTAATTGATCATAGTCCAGACTCATATAGATATGTCTTAATTGATCATAGTCCAGACTCATATAGATATGTCTATAATTGATCATAGTCCAGACTCATATAGATATGTCTTAATTGATCATAGTCCAGACTCATATAGATATGTCTTAATTGATCATAGTCCAGACTCATATAGATATGTTTTAATTGATCATAGTCCAGACTCATATAGATATGTCTATAATTGATCATAGTCCAGACTCATCATAGATATGTCTTAATTGATCATAGTCCAGACTCATATAGATATGTCTATAATTGATCATAGTCCAGACTCATATAGATATGTCTATAATTGATCATAGTCCAGACTCATATAGATATGTCTATAATTGATCATAGTCCAGACTCATCATAGATATGTCTTAATTGATCATAGTCCAGACTCATATAGATATGTCTATAATTAATCATAGTCCAGACTCATATAGATATGTCTTTAATTGATCATAGTCCAGACTCATATAGATATGTCTATAATTGATCATAGTCCAGACTCATATAGATATGTCTTAATTGATCATAGTCCAGACTCATATAGATATGTTTTAATTGATCATAGTCCAGACTCATATAGATATGTCTATAATTAATCATAGTCCAGACTCATATAGATATGTCTTTAATTGATCATAGTCCAGACTCATATAGATATGTCTATAATTGATCATAGTCCAGACTCATATAGATATGTCTTAATTGATCATAGTCCAGACTCATATAGATATGTTTTAATTGATCATAGTCCAGACTCATATAGATATGTCTATAATTGATCATAGTCCAGACTCATATAGATATGTCTTAATTGATCATAGTCCAGACTCATATAGATATGTCTATAATTGATCATAGTCCAGACTCATATAGATATGTCTATAATTGATCATAGTCCAGACTCATATAGATATGTCTTAATTGATCATAGTCCAGACTCATATAGATATGTCTTAATTGATCATAGTCCAGACTCATATAGATATGTCTATAATTGATCATAGTCCAGACTCATATAGATATGTCTATAATTGATCATAGTCCAGACTCATATAGATATGTCTTAATTGATCATAGTCCAGACTCATATAGATATGTCTATAATTGATCATAGTCCAGACTCATATAGATATGTCTATAATTGATCATAGTCCAGACTCATATAGATTTGTCTATAATTGATCATAGTCCAGACTCATATAGATATGTCTATAATTGATCATAGTCCAGACTCATATAGATATGTCTATAATTGATCATAGTCCAGACTCATATAGATATGTCTATAATTGATCATAGTCCAGACTCATATAGATATGTCTATAATTGATCATAGTCCAGACTCATATAGATATGTCTATAATTGATCATAGTCCAGACTCATATAGATATGTCTATAATTGATCATAGTCCAGACTCATATAGATATGTCTATAATTGATCATAGTCCAGACTCATATAGATATGTCTTAATTAATCATAGTCCAGACTCATATAGATATGTCTATAATTGATCATAGTCCAGACTCATATAGATATGTCTATAATTGATCATAGTCCAGACTCATATAGATATGTCTATAATTGATCATAGTCCAGACTCATATAGATATGTCTATAATTGATCATAGTCCAGACTCATATAGATATGTCTATAATTAATCATAGTCCAGACTCATATAGATATGTCTATAATTGATCATAGTCCAGACTCATATAGATATGTCTATAATTGATCATAGTCCAGACTCATATAGATATGTCTATAATTGATCATAGTCCAGACTCATATAGATATGTCTTAATTGATCATAGTCCAGACTCATATAGATATGTCTATAATTAATCATAGTCCAGACTCATATAGATATGTCTATAATTGATCATAGTCCAGACTCATATAGATATGTCTATAATTGATCATAGTCCAGACTCATATAGATATGTCTATAATTGATCATAGTCCAGACTCATATAGATATGTCTATAATTGATCATAGTCCAGACTCATTTTAGATATAAATACCATGCAGTTGCAGCAGGTGAATTTAAACCAAACATATATTTTCGTACAGGTCTTCTGTTTCCCAACATTTATTGATCCATTATTTTCCCATCATGAAAATGTATCCCCATTCCCCAATCAAATACCTTCATCAATACCACATAAAAAAACAGACAAATACAGATTTTTTACTCCAATCTGGCAACCCTCTGATAATCTGTCATGGCAGCAGTATCCCAAAGTATTTAGTGAGAACAAACATAGAAAACAGTAATGGCATTAATACATTTAAAAATAAAAAATAAGGCTATTATTATATTATAATTATTTTGGTGACAACCTGGTTGATTAACAATATTGGGTTGTTAACACGTTTGTTTTTTTATATAAATAAATGTTGGACACAAAGAAAAAGGCAGTGTAGAACTCCATTGCCCATCATGCATTGCTCCAATAACTTTAAAAAGATTGTTCAGAAGTTTGACCGCGAAAAATGTATTTTCCTATGAATGAAGTCGCACAAAAATGTGTTTATTTTCTGCCTAAATACTTTTTGTACATATTTGCACGAATTAAATGTGAGATTATGTTGCAGCTAGACAGTATAAGAAAACATTGTGCAAAAATAGGAGTCCAGTATAGCAGTGTGTGTGTGTGTGTGTGTGTGTGTGTGTGTGTGTGTGTGTGTGTGTGTGTGTGTGTGTGTGTGTGTGTGTGTGTGTGTGTAACAGATGTGAAACGGCTAGCTTAGTTAGCGGTTAGTTAGTTATACTGTGTGGCCATGAGGCAGGATCTTTCCTACGAATTTACGACCTCTCTGACCACAGCAGCCTGGTTGTAGGAGGCAGAGAGAGGGGGATGGTGCTCGCTGTACCCAAAGAGAGCAATGCCATGACAGCAATGAGTTGAAAAACTACAAACCTCAGATTTCCCACTTCCTGGTTGGACTTTTCTCAGGTTTTCGCCTGCCATATGAGTTCTGTTATACCCACAGACATCATTCAAACAGTTTTAGAAACTTCAGAGTGTTTTCTATCCAATACTACTAATGATATGCATATATTAGCATCTGGGACTGAGTAGCAGGCAGTTTACTCTGGGCATGCTTTTCATCCAAAAGTGAAAATGCTGCCCCCTAGCCCAAACAGGTTAAGCCAATTTGTATTTTGCTGATTCATCATTTATGCTACGGTTCATGGAGATATCCAAGAGTTTTTGCAACATTCAGAATGTGACTGATAGAAGGTAACAATTAATTAATGACTAATGACTAACTAACAGAAATGTAAGAGATCTTTATATCTTTAAGAGTTAATTCAGAGAATGGTAACTCGTTAAATAAACGTCCGTGGTGTCCCAGATTGCTACTCAATTAATTGATATAGGATTAATTTTATTGCGTAATAATTAAATGTAGTTAATTATTTGATAAAATAATCATAATCGCATTAATGGTAACAAAGACACGACAGTAGAGACAACAATACGTCACGCGAAGCAGCCACAACTGTCAGTGAGAGTGTCCATGATTGAGTCTTTGAATGAAGAGATGGAGATAAAACTGTCCAGTTTGAGTGTTTGTTGTAGCTCGTTCTAGTTGCTAGCTGCAGCGAACTGAAAAGGATAGCGACCCAGGGATGTGTGTGCTTTGGGGACCTTTAACAGAATGTGACTGGCAGAACGGGTGTTGTATGTGGAGGATGAGGGCTGCAGTAGATATCTCAGAAAGGGGGGAGTGAGGCCTAAGAGGGTTTTATAAATAAGCATCAACCAGTGGGTCTTGCGATGGGTATACAGAGATGACCAGTTTACAGAGGAGTATAGAGTGCAGTGATGTGTCCTGTAAGGAGCATTGGTGGCAAATCTGATGGCCGAATGGTAAAGAACATCTAGTCACTCGAGAGCACCCTCCGTAATCGAGCGTGGGTGGGATGGTCATTTGAATCAGGGTTAGTTTGGTAGCTGTGGTAAAAGAGGAGTGATTATGATAGAGGAAATCAAGTCTAAATGTAACCTTAGCATGCAGATTTGATATGTGCTGAGAGAAGGACAGTGTACCGTCTAGCCATACTCCCAAGTACTTGTATGAGGTGACTACCTCAAGCTCTAAACCCTCAGAGGTAGTAATCACACCGGTGGGGAGAGGGGCATTCTTCTTACCAAACCAAATTACCTTTGTTTTGGAGGTGTTCAGAACAAGGTTAAGGGCAGAGAAATCTTGTTGGACACTAAGAAAGCTTTGTTGTAGAGCATTTAACGCAATATCTGGGGAGGGGCCATCTGAGTATAAATGGATGAGAGAGCTTCCTACTGCCTGAGCTATGTTGTTGATGTAAATTGAGAAGAGCATGGGGCCTAGGATCGAGCCTTGGGGTACTCCCTTGGTGACTGGCAGTGGCTGAGACAGCAGATTTTCTGACTTTCTACATTGCACTCGTTGAGACAAGTATTTAGCAAACCAGGCCAAAGACCCCTCAGAGACACCAATACTCCTTAGCCGGCCCACAAGAATGGAATAGTCTACCGTATCAAAAGCTTTGGCAATAAAAATAGCAGCACAATATTGCTGAGAATCAAGGGCAATGGTGACATCATTGAGGACCTTTAATGTCGCAGTGCCACTTCCATAACCTGAGCGGAAACCAGATCGCATACCAGAGAGAATAGTATAGACATGAAGAAAGCCAGTCAGTTGATTATTGACAAGTTTGATGCTGTCTATATTTCTGGGAATCTTCACAACACTGTCCTATCAAAGGTCTGCAGGTGAAATCTGTGATGACTCCGTCTCTAAACATTGTGACTTATCATTGACATGGAACTTAAATTGTATTTTATTTGACCAGTGCTTGATTTGTGTGGTATTTGATGTGTGTAAGGAATGAAGCTCATATCTGTGGGATTGTAAATCTGCACCAAAGGAGAAACACCCTAACTGCAGCCAGGCTTATAACGTGTTACCCTTTACTGCAGCCAGGCTTATAATGTGTTACCCTTTACTGCAGCCAGGCTTATAACGTGTTACCCTTTACTGCAGCCAGGCTTATAATGTGTTACCCTTTACTGCAGCCAGGCTTATAACGTGTTACCCTTTACTGCAGCCAGGCTTATAATGTGTTACCCTTTACTGCAGCCAGGCTTATAATGTGTTACCCTTTACTGCAGCCAGGCTTATAATGTGTTACCCTTTACTGCAGCCAGGCTTATAATGTGTTACCCTTTACTGCAGCCAGGCTTATAACGTGTTACCCTTTACTGCAGCCAGGCTTATAACGTGTCAACCTATACAGTAGGACCTGGGTTATGTAATGAGTTAACCTATACAGTAGGACCTGGGTTATGTAATGTGTTAATCTATACAGTAGGACCTGGGTTATGTAATGTGTTAATCTATACAGTAGGTTCTGGGTTATGTAATGTGTTAATCTCTACAGTAGGACCTGGGTTATGTAATGAGTTAATCTATACAGTAGGACCTGGGTTATGTAATGAGTTAATCTATACACTAGGACCTGGGTTATGTAATGAGTTAATCTATACAGTAGGACCTGGGCTATGTAATGAGTTAATCTATACAGTAGGACCTGGGTTATGTAATGAGTTAATCTATAAAGTAGGACCTGGGCTATGTAATGAGTTAATCTATACAGTAGATCCTGGGTTATGTAATGAGTTAATCTATACAGTAGGACCTGGGCTATGTAATGTGTTAACCTATACAGTAGGACCTGGGTTATGTAATGAGTTAATCTATACAGTAGGTCCTGGGCTATGTAATGTGTTAACCTATACAGTAGGACCTGGGCTATGTAATGTGTTAATCTATACAGTAGGACATGGGCTATGTAATGTGTTAATCTATACAGTAGGACCTGGGTTATGTAATGAGTTAATCTATACAGTAGGACCTGGGTTATGTAATGTGTTAATCTATACAGTAGGAACTGGGTTATGTAATGAGTTAATCTATACAGTAGGACCTGGGCTATGTAATGAGTTAATCTATACAGTAGCATCTGGGCTATGTAATGTGTTAACCTATACAGTAGGACCTGGGTTATGTAATGTGTTAACCTATACAGTAGGACCTGGGTTATGTAATGTATCAACCTATACAGTAGGACCTGGGCTATGTAATGTGTTAATCTATACAGTAGGACCTGGGCTATGTAATGTGTTAATCTATACAGTAGGACCTGGGTTATGTAATGAGTTAATCTATACAGTAGGACCTGGGTTATGTAATGTGTTAATCTATACAGTAGGACCTGGGTTATGTAGTGTCAACCTATACAGTAGGACCTGGGTTATGTCATGTGTTAATCTATACAGTAGGTCCTGGGCTATGTAATGTGTTAATCTATACAGTAGGACCTGGGCTATGTAATGTGTTAATCTATACAGTAGGACGTGGGTTATGTAATGTGTTAATCTATACAGTAGGACCTGGGTTATGTAATGTGTTAATCTATACAGTAGGACCTGGGTTATGTAATGTGTTAATCTGTACAGTAGGACCTGGGCTATGTAATGTGTTAATCTATACAGTAGGACCTGGGTTATGTAATGTGTTAATCTATACAGTAGGACCTGGGCTATGTAATGAGTTAATCTATACAGTAGGACCTGGGTTATGTAATGAGTTAATCTATACATTAGGTCCTGGGCTATGTAATGTGTTAACCTATACAGTAGGACCTGGGTTATGTAATGTGTTAATCTATACAGTAGGACCTGGGCTATGTAATGTGTTAACCTATACAGTAGGACCTGGGTTATGTAATGAGTTAATCTATACAGTAGGTCCTGGGCTATGTAATGTGTTAACCTATACAGTAGGACCTGGGCTATGTAATGTGTTAATCTATACAGTAGGACCTGGGTTATGTAATGTGTTAATCTATACAGTAGGACCTGGGTTATGTAATGTGTTAATCTATACAGTAGGACCTGGGTTATGTAATGTGTTAATCTATACAGTAGGACCTGGGTTATGTAATGTATCAAACTATACAGTAGGACCTGGGTTATGTAATGTGTTAATCTATACAGTAGGACCTGGGTTATGTAATGTGTTCATCTATACAGTAGGACCTGGGCTATGTAATGTGTTAATCTATACAGTAGGACCTGGGCTATGTAATGTGTTAATCTATACATTAGGAACTGGGTTATGTAATGAGTTAATCTATACAGTAGGACCTGGGTTATGTAATGAGTTAATCTATACAGTAGATACTGGGTTATGTAATGAGTTAATCTATACAGTATGATCTGGGCTATGTAATGAGTTAATCTATACAGTAGGACCTGGGTTATGTAATGTGTTAACCTATACAGTAGGACCTGGGTTATGTAATGTGTTAACCTATACAGTAGGACCTGGGTTATGTAATGTATCAACCTATACAGTAGGACCTGGGTTATGTAATGTGTTAATCTATACAGTAGGACCTGGGTTATGTAATGTGTTAATCTATACAGTAGGACCTGGGCTATGTAATGTGTTAATCTATACAGTAGGACCTGGGTTATGTCATGTGTTAATCTATACAGTAGGTCCTGGGCTATGTAATGTGTTAATCAATACAGTAGGACCTGGGCTATGTAATGTGTTAATCTATACAGTAGGACGTGGGTTATGTAATGTGTTAATCTATACAGTAGGACCTGGGTTATGTAATGTGTTAATCTATACAGTAGGACCTGGGTTATGTAATGTGTTAATCTATACAGTAGGACCTGGGTTATGTAATGTGTTAATCTATACAGTAGGACCTGGGTTATGTAATGTGTTAATCTATACAGTAGGACCTGGGTTATGTAATGTGTTAATCTATACAGTAGGACCTGGGTTATGTAATGTGTTAATGTATACAGTAGGACCTGGGTTATGTAATTTGTCAAGCTATACAGTAGGACCTGGGTTTTGTAATGTGTTAACCTATACAGTAGGACCTGGGTTATGTAATGTGTTAATCTATACAGTATGATCTGGGTTATTTAATGAGTTAATCTATACAGTAGGACCTGGGTTATGTAATGTGTTAACCTATACAGTAGGACCTGGGCTATGTAATGTGTCAACCTATACAGTAGGACCTGGGTTATGTAATGTGTTAACCTATACAGTAGGTCCTGGGTTATGTAATGTGTTAATCTATACAGTAGGACCTGGGTTATGTAATGTGTTAATCTATACAGTAGGACCTGGGTTATGTAATGTGTTAATCTATACAGTAGGACCTGGGTTATGTAATGTGTTAATCTATACAGTAGGACCTGGGTTATGTAATGTGTTAATCTATACAGTAGGACCTGGGTTATGTAATGTATCAAACTATACAGTAGGACCTGGGTTATGTAATGTGTTAATCTATACAGTAGGACCTGGGTTATGTAATGTGTTCATCTATACAGTAGGACCTGGGCTATGTAATGTGTTAATCTATACAGTAGGACCTGGGCTATGTAATGTGTTAATCTATACATTAGGAACTGGGTTATGTAATGAGTTAATCTATACAGTAGGACCTGGGTTATGTAATGAGTTAATCTATACAGTAGATCCTGGGTTATGTAATGAGTTAATCTATACAGTATGATCTGGGCTATGTAATGAGTTAATCTATACAGTAGGACCTGGGTTATGTAATGTGTTAACCTATACAGTAGGACCTGGGTTATGTAATGTGTTAACCTATACAGTAGGACCTGGGTTATGTAATGTATCAACCTATACAGTAGGACCTGGGTTATGTAATGTGTTAATCTATACAGTAGGACCTGGGTTATGTAATGTGTTAATCTATACAGTAGGACCTGGGCTATGTAATGTGTTAATCTATACAGTAGGACCTGGGTTATGTCATGTGTTAATCTATACAGTAGGTCCTGGGCTATGTAATGTGTTAATCAATACAGTAGGACCTGGGCTATGTAATGTGTTAATCTATACAGTAGGACGTGGGTTATGTAATGTGTTAATCTATACAGTAGGACCTGGGTTATGTAATGTGTTAATCTATACAGTAGGACCTGGGTTATGTAATGTGTTAATCTATACAGTAGGACCTGGGTTATGTAATGTGTTAATCTATACAGTAGGACCTGGGTTATGTAATGTGTTAATCTATACAGTAGGACCTGGGTTATGTAATGTGTTAATCTATACAGTAGGACCTGGGTTATGTAATGTGTTAATGTATACAGTAGGACCTGGGTTATGTAATTTGTCAAGCTATACAGTAGGACCTGGGTTTTGTAATGTGTTAACCTATACAGTAGGACCTGGGTTATGTAATGTGTTAATCTATACAGTATGATCTGGGTTATTTAATGAGTTAATCTATACAGTAGGACCTGGGTTATGTAATGTGTTAACCTATACAGTAGGACCTGGGCTATGTAATGTGTCAACCTATACAGTAGGACCTGGGTTATGTAATGTGTTAACCTATACAGTAGGTCCTGGGTTATGTAATGTGTTAATCTATACAGTAGGACCTGGGTTATGTAATGTGTTAATCTATACAGTAGGACCTGGGTTATGTAATGTGTTAATCTATACAGTAGGACCTGGGTTATGTAATGTGTTAATCTATACAGTAGGACCTGGGTTATGTAATGTGTTAATCTATACAGTAGGACCTGGGTTATGTAATGTGTTAATCTATACAGTAGGACCTGGGTTATGTAATTTGTCAAGCTATACAGTAGGACCTGGGTTTTGTAATGTGTTAACCTATACAGTAGGACCTGGGTTATGTAATGTGTTAATCTATACAGTAGGACCTGGGTTATGTAATGTGTTAATCTATACAGTAGGACCTGGGCTATGTAATGTGTTAACCTATACAGTAGGACCTGGGTTATGTAATGTGTTAATCTATACAGTATGATCTGGGTTATTTAATGAGTTAATCTATACAGTAGGACCTGGGTTATGTAATGTGTTAACCTATACAGTAGGACCTGGGCTATGTAATGTGTCAACCTATACAGTAGGACCTGGGTTATGTAATGTGTTAACCTATACAGTAGGTCCTGGGTTATGTAATGTGTTAATCTATACAGTAGGACCTGGGTTATGTAATGTGTTAATCTATACAGTAGGACCTGGGTTATGTAATGTGTTAATCTATACAGTAGGACCTGGGCTATGTAATGTGTTAATCTATACAGTAGGACCTGGGTTATGTAATGTGTTAATCTATACAGTAGGACCTGGGCTATGTAATGAGTTAATCTATACAGTAGGACCTGGGTTATGTAATGAGTTAATCTATACAGTAGGTCCTGGGCTATGTAATGTGTTAACCTATACAGTAGGACCTGGGTTATGTAATGTGTTAATCTATACAGTAGGACCTGGGTTATGTAATGTGTTAATCTATACAGTAGGACCTGGGTTATGTAATGTGTTAATCTATACAGTAGGACCTGGGTTATGTAATGTGTTAATCTATACAGTAGGACCTGGGTTATGTAATGTGTTAATCTATACAGTAGGACCTGGGTTATGTAATGTGTTAATCTATACAGTAGGACCTGGGTTATGTAATGTGTTAATCTATACAGTAGGACCTGGGTTATGTAATGTGTTAATCTATACAGTAGGACCTGGGTTATGTAATGTGTTAATCTATACAGTAGGACCTGGGTTATGTAATGTGTTAATCTATACAGTAGGACCTGGGTTATGTAATGTGTTAATCTATACAGTAAGACCTGGGTTATGTAATGTGTTAATCTATACAGTAGGACCTGGGTTATGTAATGTGTTAATCTATACAGTAGGTCCTGGGTTATGTAATGTATCAAACTATACAGTAGGACCTGGGTTATGTAATGTGTTAATCTATACAGTAGGACCTGGGTTATGTAATGTGTTCATCTATACAGTAGGACCTGGGCTATGTAATGTGTTAATCTATACAGTAGGACCTGGGCTATGTAATGTGTTAATCTATACAGTAGGATCTGGGTTATGTAATGAGTTAATCTATACAGTAGGACCTGGGTTATGTAATGAGTTAATCTATACAGTAGATCCTGGGTTAAGTAATGAGTTAATCTATACAGTAGGACCTGGGCTATGTAATGAGTTAATCTATACAGTAGCATCTGGGCAATGTAATATGTTAACCTATACAGTAGGACCTGGGTTATGTAATGTGTTAACCTATACTGTAGGGCCTGGGTTATGTAATGTATCAACCAATACAGTAGGACCTGGGTTATGTAATGTGTTAATCTATACAGTAGGACCTGGGTTATGTAATGTGTTAATCTATACAGTAGGACCTGGGCTATGTAATGTGTTAATCTATACAGTAGGACCTGGGTTATGTAATGAGTTAATCTATACAGTAGGACCTGGGTTATGTAATGTGTTAATCTATACAGTAGGATCTGGGTTATGAGGGCGTTTCTCTGAGTCAGAAATTAATATGAAACAACAAAATATCTGAAATGCATGAATGTATCACTTTATATTGTTGATGTATTTTCAATAGAGAGAATTTAGATGATGTATTTTCAATAGAGAGAACTTAGATGATGAGAAGTCTGACTTGATGTTTGGACGCCTGTTATTAAATAACTGGTTATTCAAACCAATCATGTTCTGTTCTCTTCTGGCTATGAAGCTTCATGACACATGTATGAATGTTGTTCAACTAAACAGCGAAGACAGGAGATAATAACATATAAAGGATGTCTGTCTGTCTGTCTGTCTGTCTGTCTGTCTGTCTGTCTGTCTGTCTGTCTGTGATTTTAAAGACGAGTCGTTTGGAGCAGCGCCATCAGTAAGTCAGTAAACTGTGATATGACAAAATATTTAATCAAAGTACTTACCACGGTTGCAGAATCTTATACATTTTTACAAACTTTCTATTGAAATTGGTTGTGGTAACTTCATTTATATATTTGTTTAGATATGAAAGCCAAGTATGTCTACTTCACCATCCTCCTATGTTATTAGTAAATACAAGGTAGTGTAAACATGGTCTTTTAACGTTCCAATACATAATATGGTCTTGTCATAACTGGGTTTTAGTCCAGAGAGGCTATAAAAGGGATCAAGATCTTCAATGAGACTGAGATCCTGCATGGAGGAAACAAAGAGAAAACCGATGGAAAATGCTAACAGAGAACTGTCTTAGTTATGACTGTCTTGAGGGCGACAGCTGTTTCTAGAACCTGCTCAGGTGACATGATTCATTCTTAGGAATGTGATCTATCGTGATTATTGTATTTTAGTTCTGTGATGAGAAGTACGGAAGCTATTTGAATTGAATAGACTGAAAGCGGTTGGTTTAGGGTGGGGCATGACGGTGTGCAGGTGAACTCAACAGCAGAACACGAATGGTCTATTGTCCAACATCCACAGATAGACTATCCTAAAGTGTTACCCATGAAGGCTGTAGCTGTTAGCAACAAACAGTGAGCCATTGTCTTACGTCAGATAGCTTGACGATTTCATCTACTCTGACATACTGTATTAACTTTATTTGATCAAAGATCAAGAGCGTTTGAATTCCAACAGAACACAGACCAACCAAAACAGAACACAGACCAACCAAAACAGAACACAGACCAACCAAAACAGAACACAGACCAACCAAAACAGAACACAGACCAACCAAAACAGAACACAGACCAACCAAAACAGAACACAGACCAACCAAAACAGAACACAGACCATCCCCAACAGAACACAGACCAACCAAAACAGAACACAGACCATCCCCAACAGAACACAGACCAACCAAAACAGAACACAGACCAACCAAAACAGAACACAGACCAACCAAAACAGAACACAGACCAACCAAAACAGAACACAGACCAACCAAAACAGAACACAGACCATCCCCAACAGAACACAGACCATCCCCAACAGAACACAGACCATCCCCAACAGAACACAGACCATCCCCAACAGACCTGGACCAGACCCTATACAGTAGGACCTGGGTTATGTAATGAGTTAATCTATACAGTAGGACCTGGGCTATGTAATGAGTTAATCTATACAATAGGACCTGGGTTATGTAATGTGTTAATCTATACAGTAGGACCTGGGTTATGTAATGTGTTAATCTATACAGTAGGACCTGGGTTATGTAATGTGTTAATCTATACAGTAGGACCTGGGTTATGTAATGTGTTAATCTATACAGTAGGACCTGGGTTATGTAATGTGTTAATCTATACAGTAGGACCTGGGTTATGTAATGTGTTAATCTATACAGTAGGACCTGGGTTATGTAATGTGTTAATCTATACAGTAGGACCTGGGTTATGTAATGTGTTAATCTATACAGTAGGACCTGGGTTATGTAATGTGTTAATCTATACAGTAGGTCCTGGGTTATGTAATGTGTTAATCTGTACAGTAGGACCTGGGCTATGTAATGTGTTAATCTATACAGTAGGACCTGGGTTATGTAATGTGTTAATCTATACAGTAGGACCTGGGTTATGAGGGCGTTTCTCTGAGTCAGAAATTAATATGAAACAACAAAATATCTGAAATGCATGAATGTATCACTTTATATTGTTGATGTATTTTCAATAGAGAGAATTTAGATGATGAGAAGTCTGACTTGATGTTTGGACGCCTGTTATTAAATAACTGGTTATTCAAACCAATCATGTTCTGTTCTCTTCTGGCTATGAAGCTTCATGACACATGTATGAATGTTGTTCAACTAAACAGCGAAGACAGGAGATAATAACATATAAAGGATGTCTGTCTGTCTGTCTGTCTGTCTGTCTGTCTGTCTGTCTGTCTGTCTGTCTGTCTGTCTGTCTGTCTGTCTGTCTGTGATTTTAAAGACGAGTCGTTTGGAGCAGCGCCATCAGTAAGTCAGTAAACTGTGATATGACAAAATATTTAATCAAAGTACTTACCACGGTTGCAGAATCTTATACATTTTTACAAACTTTCTATTGAAATTGGTTGTGGTAACTTCATTTATATATTTGTTTAGATATGAAAGCCAAGTATGTCTACTTCACCATCCTCCTATGTTATTAGTAAATACAAGGTAGTGTAAAAATGGTCTTTTAACGTTCCAATACATAATATGGTCTTGTCATAACTGGGTTTTAGTCCAGAGAGGCTATAAAAGGGATCAAGATCTTCAATGAGACGGAGATCCTGCATGGAGGAAACAAAGAGAAAACCGATGGAAAATGCTAACAGAGAACTGTCTTAGTTATGACTGTCTTGAGGGCGACAGCTGTTTCTAGAACCTGCTCAGGTGACATGATTCATTCTTAGGAATGTGATCTATCGTGATTATTGTATTTTAGTTCTGTGATGAGAAGTACGGAAGCTATTTGAATTGAATAGACTGAAACCGGTTGGTTTAGGGTGGGGCATGACGGTGTGCAGGTGAACTCAACAGCAGAACACGAATGGTCTATTGTCCAACATCCACAGATGGACTATCCTAAAGTGTTACCCATGAAGGCTGTAGCTGTTAGCAACAAACAGTGAGCCATTGTCTTACGTCAGATAGCTTGACGATTTCATCTACTCTGACATACTGTATTAACTTTATTTGATCAAAGATCAAGAGTTTTTGAATTCCAACAGAACACAGACCATCCCCAACAGAACACAGACCATCCTCAACAGAACACAGACCATCCTCATCAGAACACAAACCATCCTCATCAGAACACAAACCATCCTCATCAGAACACAAACCATCCTCAACAGAACACAGACCAACCCCATCAGAACACAGACCATCCTCATCAGAACACAAACCATCCTCAACAGAACACAGACCAACCCCATCAGAACACAGACCATCCTCATCAGAACACAGACCAACCCCAACAGAACACAGACCATCCTCATCAGAACACAGACCATCCCCAACAGAACACAGACCAACCCCATCAGAACACAGACCATCCTCATCAGAACACAGACCAACCCCATCAGAACACAAACCATCCTCATCAGAACACAGACCATCCTCATCAGAACACAGACCATCCTCATCAGAACACGAACCAACCCCATCAGAACACAGACCATCCTCATCAGAACACAGACCAACCCCAACAGAACACAGACCATCCTCATCAGAACACAGACCATCCCCAACAGAACACAGACCATCCTCATCAGAACACAGACCAACCCCAACAGAACACAAACCATCCTCAACAGAACACAGACCATCCCCAACAGAACACAGACCATCCTCATCAGAACACAGACCAACCCCAACAGAACACAGACCATCCTCATCAGAACACAGACCAACCCCAACAGAACACAGACCATCCCCAACAGAACACAGACCATCCCCAACAGAACACAGACCATCCCCAACAGAACACAGACCATCCCCATCAGAACACAGACCATCCTCAACAGAACACAGACCATCCTCAACAGAACACAGACCATCCGCAACAGAACACAGACCATCCTCATCAGAACACAAACCATCCTCATCAGAACACAAACCATCCTCATCAGAACACAGACCATCCTCATCAGAACACAAACCATCCTCAACAGAACACAGACCAACCCCATCAGAACACAGACCATCCTCAACAGAACACAGACCAACCCCAACAGAACACAGACCAACCCCATCAGAACACAGACCATCCCCAACAGAACACAGACCAACCCCAACAGAACACAGACCAACCCCATCAGAACACAGACCATCCTCAACAGAACACAGACCATCCCCAACAGAACACAGACTAACCCCATCAGAACACAGACCAACCCCAACAGAACACAGACCAACCAGAACAGAACACAGACCAACCCCATCAGAACACAGACAAACACCATCAGAACACAGACCAACCCCAACAGAACACAGACCATCCTCAACAGAACACAGACCATCCTCAACAGAACACAGACCAACCCCAACAGAACACAGACCATCCCCAACAGAACACAGACCATCCTCATCAGAACACAGACCATCCCCAAGAGGACACAGACCATCCTCATCAGAACACAGACCATCCCCAAGAGGACACAGACCATCCTCATCAGAACACAGACCATCCCCAACAGAACACAGACCATCCCCAACAGAACACAGACCATCCTCATCAGAACACAGACCATCCCCAAGAGGACACAGACCATCCTCATCAGAACACAGACCATCCCCAACAGAACACAGACCATCAGTGAAGAATACACGGGAGGAACTCAATTGCATTTCCTTGGTTCCTCGCATCCTCTCTCCTTGCCTCATTTTAAAAACCAATTGGATGAGTTTTTATTTATTTATTTAACTAGGCAAGTCAGTTAAGATCAAATTCTTATTTTACAATGACGGCCTACCCCAGCCAAACCCTCCCCTAACCAACAGAGCCAGCTGCATCCCACTGCTGGCTTGCCTCTGAAGCTAAGCAGGGTTGGTCCTGGTCATTCACTAGATGGGAGACCAGATGCTGCTGGAAGTGGTGTTGGAGGGCCATTAGGGGGAACTCATTCCTCTGGTCTAAAAGAATATCTCAATTCCTTAGGGCAGTGATTGACTTGAAAGACGAGACATCTTTCAACCATATTTTGCTGGTATTTCTCTTCCTCAAACACCGAGACGATATCATCATCATAACCCTGAACCAGCTCCCTGGATTCTGTTGAATGGTTTTCCTTTGAGCTCATCCATTGGGTAAACACCTGGTTTAACCAGTACCTTTCCACAGGGTGTGTCTATTAATATTCATCATTGCTCATGTGTAAAAACGTACATATGAACGTAGTGCAGGTATAAAAGCAATGATCACTGACACAACTTCCTCTTTCAGGTCTCAGATCAACCAACGCAGTAACACAGGTAGGTTACTAAACATTAGGTCTCTATTATACAAATCCAATGAGAAGGGAAGGGTTCAGGTCAGTCTGGTTAGTGTTTATATATATATATTACAATGAGAAGGGAGGGGTTCAGGTCAGTCTGGTTAGTGTTTATATATATATATTACAATGAGAAGGGAAGGGTTCAGGTCAGTCTTGTTAGTGTTTATATATATATATATTACAATGAGAAGGGAAGGGTTCAGGTCAGTCTGGTTAGTGTTTATATATATATATTACAATGAGAAGGGAAGGGTTCAGGTCAGTCTGGTTAGTGTTTATATATATATATTACAATGAGATGGGAAGGGTTCAGGTCAGTCTTGTTAGTGTTTATATATATATATATTACAATGAGAAGGGAAGGGTTCAGGTCAGTCTGGTTAGTGTTTATATATATATATTACAATGAGAAGGGAAGGGTTCAGGTCAGTCTGGTTAGTGTTTATATATATATATTACAATGAGAAGGGGAGGGTTCAGGTCAGTCTGGTTAGTGTTTATATATATATATATTACAATGAGATGGGAAGGGTTCAGGTCAGTCTGGTTAGTGTTTATATATATATATTACAATGAGAAGGGAAGGGTTCAGGTCAGTCTGGTTAGTGTTTATATATATATATTACAATGAGAAGGGAAGGGTTCAGGTCAGTCTGGTTAGTGTTTATATATATATATATATATATTACAATGAGAAGGGAAGGGTTCAGGTCAGTCTGGTTAGTGTTTATATATATATATTACAATGAGAAGGGAAGGGTTCAGGTCAGTCTGGTTAGTGTTTATATATATATATATATATATATTACAATGAGAAGGGAAGGGTTCAGGTCAGTCTGGTTAGTGTTTATATATATATATATATTACAATGAGAAGGGAAGGGTTCAGGTCAGTCTGGTTAGTATTTATATATATATATTACAATGAGAAGGGAAGGGTTCAGGTCAGTCTGGTTAGTGTTTATATATATATATATATTACAATGAGAAGGGAAGGGTTCAGGTCAGTCTGGTTAGTATTTATATATATATATTACAATGAGAAGGGAAGGGTTCAGGTCAGTCTGGTTAGTGTTTATATATATATATTACAATGAGAAGGGAAGGGTTCAGGTCAGTCTGGTTAGTGTTTATATATATATATTACAATGAGAAGGGAGGGGTTCAGGTCAGTCTGGTTAGTGTTTATATATATATATTACAATGAGAAGGGAAGGGTTCAGGTCAGTCTGGTTAGTGTTTATATATATATATATATATTACAATGAGAAGGGAAGGGTTCAGGTCAGTCTGGTTAGTGTTTATATATATATATTACAATGAGAAGGGAAGGGTTCAGGTCAGTCTGGTTAGTGTTTATATATATATATTACAATGAGAAGGGAAGGGTTCAGGTCAGTCTGGTTAGTGTTTATATATATATATTACAATGAGAAGGGAGGGGTTCAGGTCAGTCTGGTTAGTGTTTATATATATATATATATATTACAATGAGAAGGGAAGGGTTCAGGTCAGTCTGGTTAGTGTTTATATATATATATATTACAATGAGAAGGGAGGGGTTCAGGTCAGTCTGGTTAGTGTTTATATATATATATATTACAATGAGAAGGGAGGGGTTCAGGTCAGTCTGGTTAGTGTTTATATATATATATTACAATGAGAAGGGAAGGGTTCAGGTCAGTCTGGTTAGTGTTTATATATATATATATATTACAATGAGAAGGGAAGGGTTCAGGTCAGTCTGGTTAGTGTTTATATATATATATTACAATGAGAAGGGAAGGGTTCAGGTCAGTCTGGTTAGTGTTTATATATATATATTACAATGAGAAGGGAAGGGTTCAGGTCAGTCTGGTTAGTGTTTATATATATATATTACAATGAGAAGGGAAGGGTTCAGGTCAGTCTGGTTAGTGTTTATATATATATATTACAATGAGAAGGGAAGGGTTCAGGTCAGTCTGGTTAGTGTTTATATATATATATTACAATGAGAAGGGAAGGGTTCAGGTCAGTCTGGTTAGTGTTTATATATATATATATATTACAATGAGAAGGGAAGGGTTCAGGTCAGTCTGGTTAGTGTTTATATATATATATATATTACAATGAGAAGGGAAGGGTTCAGGTCAGTCTGGTTAGTGTTTATATATATATATATATTACAATGAGAAGGGAAGGGTTCAGGTCAGTCTTGTTAGTGTTTATATATATATATATATTACAATGAGAAGGGAAGGGTTCAGGTCAGTCTGGTTAGTGTTTATATATATATATATATTACAATGAGAAGGGAAGGGTTCAGGTCAGTCTTGTTAGTGTTTATATATATATATATATTACAATGAGAAGGGAAGGGTTCAGGTCAGTCTGGTTAGTGTTTATATATATATATTACAATGAGAAGGGAAGGGTTCAGGTCAGTCTGGTTAGTGTTTATATATATATATTACAATGAGAAGGGAAGGGTTCAGGTCAGTCTGGTTAGTGTTTATATATATATATATATTACAATGAGAAGGGAAGGGTTCAGGTCAGTCTGGTTAGTGTTTATATATATATATTACAATGAGAAGGGAAGGGTTCAGGTCAGTCTGGTTAGTGTTTATATATATATATTACAATGAGAAGGGAAGGGTTCAGGTCAGTCTTGTTAGTGTTTATATATATATATTACAATGAGATGGGAAGGGTTCAGGTCAGTCTGGTTAGTGTTTATATATATATATATATATATTACAATGAGAAGGGAAGGGTTCAGGTCAGTCTGGTTAGTGTTTATATATATATATTACAATGAGAAGGGAAGGGTTCAGGTCAGTCTGGTTAGTGTTTATATATATATATATATTACAATGAGAAGGGAAGGGTTCAGGTCAGTCTGGTTAGTGTTTATATATATATATATATATATTACAATGAGAAGGGAAGGGTTCAGGTCAGTCTGGTTAGTGTTTATATATATATATATATATATTACAATGAGAAGGGAAGGGTTCAGGTCAGTCTGGTTAGTGTTTATATATATATATTACAATGAGAAGGGAAGGGTTCAGGTCAGTCTGGTTAGTGTTTATATATATATATTACAATGAGATGGGAAGGGTTCAGGTCAGTCTGGTTAGTGTTTATATATATATATTACAATGAGAAGGGAAGGGTTCAGGTCAGTCTGGTTAGTGTTTATATATATATATATATATTACAATGAGAAGGGAAGGGTTCAGGTCAGTCTGGTTAGTGTTTATATATATATATATATATATATATATATTACAATGAGAAGGGAAGGGTTCAGGTCAGTCTGGTTAGTGTTTATATATATATATATATATATATATATATTACAATGAGAAGGGAAGGGTTCAGGTCAGTCTGGTTAGTGTTTATATATATATATATTACAATGAGAAGGGAAGGGTTCAGGTCAGTCTGGTTAGTGTTTATATATATATATATATATTACAATGAGAAGGGAAGGGTTCAGGTCAGTCTGGTTAGTGTTTATATATATATATTACAATGAGAAGGGAAGGGTTCAGGTCAGTCTTGTTAGTGTTTATATATATATATATATATATATATATATATATATATATATATATATATATATATATATATATATATATATATATATATATATATATTACAATGAGAAGGGAAGGGTTCAGGTCAGTCTGGTTAGTGTTTATATATATATATTACAATGAGAAGGGAAGGGTTCAGGTCAGTCTTGTTAGTGTTTATATATATATATATATATATATATATATATATATATATTACAATGAGAAGGGAAGGGTTCAGGTCAGTCTGGTTAGTGTTTATATATATATATATATATATATATATATATATATATATATTACAATGAGAAGGGAAGGGTTCAGGTCAGTCTGGTTAGTGTTTATATATATATATATTACAATGAGAAGGGAAGGGTTCAGGTCAGTCTGGTTAGTGTTTATATATATATATTACAATGAGAAGGGAAGGGTTCAGGTCAGTCTTGTTAGTGTTTATATATAGATATATATATATATATATATATATATATATATATATATATATATATATATATATATATATATATATATATATTACAATGAGAAGGGAAGGGTTCAGGTCAGTCTGGTTAGTGTTTATATATATATATTACAATGAGAAGGGAAGGGTTCAGGTCAGTCTTGTTAGTGTTTATATATATATATTACAATGAGAAGGGAAGGGTTCAGGTCAGTCTGGTTAGTGTTTATATATATATATATATTACAATGAGAAGGGAAGGGTTCAGGTCAGTCTGGTTAGTGTTTATATATATATATTACAATGAGAAGGGAAGGGTTCAGGTCAGTCTGGTTAGTGTTTATATATATATATATATATATATATATATATATTACAATGAGAAGGGAAGGGTTCAGGTCAGTCTGGTTAGTGTTTATATATATATATTACAATGAGAAGGGAAGGGTTCAGGTCAGTCTTGTTAGTGTTTATATATATATATATATATATATATATATATATATATATATATATATATATATATATTACAATGAGAAGGGAAGGGTTCAGGTCAGTCTGGTTAGTGTTTATATATATATATATATATATATATATATATATATATATATATTACAATGAGAAGGGAAGGGTTCAGGTCAGTCTTGTTAGTGTTTATATATATATATATTACAATGAGAAGGGAAGGGTTCAGGTCAGTCTGGTTAGTGTTTATATATATATATATTACAATGAGAAGGGAAGGGTTCAGGTCAGTCTGGTTAGTGTTTATATATATATATTACAATGAGAAGGGAAGGGTTCAGGTCAGTCTGGTTAGTGTTTATATATATATATTACAATGAGAAGGGAAGGGTTCAGGTCAGTCTGGTTAGTGTTTATATATATATATTACAATGAGAAGGGAAGGGTTCAGGTCAGTCTGGTTAGTGTTTATATATATATATATATATATTACAATGAGAACGGAAGGGTTCAGGTCAGTCTTGTTAGTGTTTATATATATATATATATTACAATGAGAAGGGAAGGGAAGGGTTCAGGTCAGTCTGGTTAGTGTTTATATATATATATATTACAATGAGAAGGGAAGGGAAGGGTTCAGGTCAGTCTTGTTAGTGTTTATATATATATATATATATATATATATATATATATATATATATATATATTACAATGAGAAGGGAAGGGTTCAGGTCAGTCTTGTTAGTGTTTATATATATATATATATATATATATATATATATATTACAATGAGAAGGGAAGGGTTCAGGTCAGTCTGGTTAGTGTTTATATATATATATTACAATGAGAAGGGAAGGGTTCAGGTCAGTCTGGTTAGTGTTTATATATATATATATATATATATATATATATATATATATATATATTACAATGAGAAGGGAAGGGTTCAGGTCAGTCTGGTTAGTGTTTATATATATATATTACAATGAGAAGGGAAGGGTTCAGGTCAGTCTGGTTAGTGTTTATATATATATATATTACAATGAGAAGGGAAGGGTTCAGGTCAGTCTTGTTAGTGTTTATATATATATATATATATATATATATATATATATATATATATATATATATATATATATTACAATGAGAAGGGAAGGGTTCAGGTCAGTCTGGTTAGTGTTTATATATATATATATATTACAATGAGAAGGGAAGGGTTCAGGTCAGTCTGGTTAGTGTTTATATATATATATTACAATGAGAAGGGAAGGGTTCAGGTCAGTCTGGTTAGTGTTTATATATATATATATATATATATATTACAATGAGAAGGGAAGGGTTCAGGTCAGTCTGGTTAGTGTTTATATATATATATATTACAATGAGATGGGAAGGGTTCAGGTCAGTCTGGTTAGTGTTTATATATATATATATATATATTACAATGAGAAGGGAAGGGTTCAGGTCAGTCTGGTTAGTGTTTATATATATATATATATATATTACAATGAGAAGGGAAGGGTTCAGGTCAGTCTGGTTAGTGTTTATATATATATATATATATATATATATATATATATATATATATATATATATATATTACAATGAGAAGGGAAGGGTTCAGGTCAGTCTGGTTAGTGTTTATATATATATATTACAATGAGATGGGAAGGGTTCAGGTCAGTCTGGTTAGTGTTTATATATATATATTACAATGAGAAGGGAAGGGTTCAGGTCAGTCTGGTTAGTGTTTATATATATATATTACAATGAGAAGGGAAGGGTTCAGGTCAGTCTGGTTAGTGTTTATATATATATATATATATATTACAATGAGAAGGGAAGGGTTCAGGTCAGTCTGGTTAGTGTTTATATATATATATATATTACAATGAGAAGGGAAGGGTTCAGGTCAGTCTGGTTAGTGTTTATATATATATATATATATTACAATGAGAAGGGAAGGGTTCAGGTCAGTCTGGTTAGTGTTTATATATATATATATTACAATGAGAAGGGAAGGGTTCAGGTCAGTCTGGTTAGTGTTTATATATATATATTACAATGAGAAGGGAAGGGTTCAGGTCAGTCTGGTTAGTGTTTATATATATATATATATTACAATGAGAAGGGAAGGGTTCAGGTCAGTCTGGTTAGTGTTTATATATATATATATATATATATATTACAATGAGAAGGGAAGGGTTCAGGTCAGTCTGGTTAGTGTTTATATATATATATTACAATGAGAAGGGAAGGGTTCAGGTCAGTCTGGTTAGTGTTTATATATATATATATATATTACAATGAGAAGGGAAGGGTTCAGGTCAGTCTGGTTAGTGTTTATATATATATATATATATATATATTACAATGAGAACGGAAGGGTTCAGGTCAGTCTGGTTAGTGTTTATATATATATATTACAATGAGAAGGGAAGGGTTCAGGTCAGTCTGGTTAGTGTTTATATATATATATATATATATATATTACAATGAGAACGGAAGGGTTCAGGTCAGTCTGGTTAGTGTTTATATATATATATATATATATTACAATGAGAAGGGAGGGGTTCAGGTCAGTCTGGTTAGTGTTTATATATATATATATTACAATGAGAAGGGAAGGGTTCAGGTCAGTCTGGTTAGTGTTTATATATATATATATTACAATGAGAAGGGAAGGGTTCAGGTCAGTCTGGTTAGTGTTTATATATATATATATATTACAATGAGAAGGGAAGGGTTCAGGTCAGTCTGGTTAGTGTTTATATATATATATATATATTACAATGAGAAGGGAAGGGTTCAGGTCAGTCTGGTTAGTGTTTATATATATATATTACAATGAGAAGGGAAGGGTTCAGGTCAGTCTGGTTAGTGTTTATATATATATATTACAATGAGAAGGGAAGGGTTCAGGTCAGTCTGGTTAGTGTTTATATATATATATTACAATGAGAAGGGAAGGGTTCAGGTCAGTCTTGTTAGTGTTTATATTTATATATATATATTACAATGAGAAGGGAAGGGTTCAGGTCAGTCTTGTTAGTGTTTATATTTATATATATATATTACAATGAGAAGGGAAGGGTTCAGGTCAGTCTGGTTAGTGTTTATATATATATATATATATTACAATGAGAAGGGAAGGGTTCAGGTCAGTCTGGTTAGTGTTTATATATATATATATATATTACAATGAGAAGGGAAGGGTTCAGGTCAGTCTGGTTAGTGTTTATATATATATTGTAGGCTGTATTTATAAATATGAACGTAGTGCAGCTATAAAAGCAATGATCACTGACACAACTTCCTCTTTCAACACAGGTCTCAGATCAACCAACGCAGTAACACAGGTAGGTTACTAAACATTTACATAATACTTTGAATAGGACATTATCAAACAGATAACATCTACATCTACACAGTAGGATTGTTATCGTCTGCCAGTCACTTCTAATTGGAGAATAAATAAACATGGATGCCATAGCTGTAGGATACTACACAATCACAACTTACTTTGCAACTAGTTGGAGTCATTCAACTTAACTCATTGAGTGCCATTGGTGCTGGCAATATGCTTGTTGTGAACCACCTGTTTTACAAGCCAAATACTGGTTTATCTTGTTCTTTATTTAACTAGGCAAGTCAATTAAGAACAAATTATTTATAATGACGGCCTAGTGGGTTAACTGCCTTGTTCAGGGGCAGAACGACAGATTTGTACCTTGTCAGCTCGGGGATTTGAACTTGCAGCCTTTCGGTTACTAGTCCTACGCTCTAACCACTAGGCTACCTGCCTCTAACCAATAGGCTACCCTGCCTGCCTCTAACCACTAGGCTACCTGCCTCTAACCACTAGGCTACCTTCCTCTAACCACTAGGCTACCTGCCTCTAACCACTAGGCTACCTGCCTCTAACCACTAGGCTACCTGCCTCTAACCACTAGGCTACGCTGCCTCTAACCACTACGCTACCTGCCTCTAACCACTAGGCTACCTGCCTCTAACCACTAGGCTACCTGCCTCTAACCACTAGGCTACGCTGCCTCTAACCACTAGGCTACCCTGCCTCTAACCACTAGGCTACGCTGCCTCTAACCACTAGGCTACCCTGCCTCTAACCACTAGGCTACCTGCCTCTAACCACTAGGCTACGCTGCCTCTAACCACTAGGCTACCCTGCCTCTAACCACTAGGCTACCTGCCTCTAACCACTAGGCTACCCTGCCTCTAACCACTAGGCTACCCTGCCTCTAACCACTAGGCTACCTGCCTCTAACCACTAGGCTACCTGCCTCTAACCACTAGGCTACCTGCCTCTAACCACTAGGCTACGCTGCCTCTAACCACTAGGCTACCCTGCCTCTAACCACTAGGCTACCCTGCCTCTAACCACTAGGCTACCTGCCTCTAACCACTAGGCTACCTGCCTCTAACCACTAGGCTACCTGCCGCCCCATCAAGCCCATCACTCTACCTGTTATTGTCAAACATAAAAGATTAAATCACATTTTTTGAATAATGTTTTCACAGGTCCAATGGCAGCCATGGAGAAATCTGAGCCTCTTGACAGCATTGTAAGTTAATGTCTTTCTCTCTTAATCGTTATCTTATGTAAGCTGCTCTGCAATCCAGTTTTCTTTATTGTAAACTGACAAAGGGCTTCATTGTGGCACATGTATTTATGTAAAATAGGTCGTCATTGTAAAATAAGAATTTGTTCTTAACTGACTTGCCGAGTTAAATAAAGATAAAATAAATAAATAAAAAAACATAATATTTACTAAGTTGTTGTTCAGGATGACTAAAACAAACTACAATTATTAGAGAATGTCAGTTAAGTCGGTTAAGAACAAATTCTTATTTTCAATCACGGCCTAGGAACAGTGGGTTAACTGGTCTAGGAACAGTGGGTTAACTGCCTTGTTCAGAGGAACAGTGGGTTAAACCGCCTTGTTCAGGGGAACAGTGGGTTAACTGCCTTGTTCAGGGGAACAGTGGGTTAACTGCCTTGTTCAGGGGAACAGTGGGTTAACTTCCTGTTCAGGGGCAGAACGACAGATGTTTACCTTGTCAGCTCGGGGATTCAATCCAGCAACTTTCGGTTACTAGTCCAATGCTCTAACCACTAAACTACCTGCCTCTAACCACTAGGCTACCCTGCCTCTAACCACTAGGCTACCCTGCCTCTAACCACTAGGCTACCCTGCCTCTAACCACTAGGCTACCTGCTCTAACCACTAGGCTACCTGCCTCTAACCACTAGGCTACCTGCCTCTAACCACTAGGCTACCTGCCTCTAACCACTAGGCTACCTGCCTCTAACCACTAGGCTACCCTGCCTCTAACCACTAGGCTACCTGCCTCTAACCACTAGGCTACCCTGCCTCTAACCACTAGGCTACCTGCTCTAACCACTAGGCTACCTGCTCTAACCACTAGGCTACCTGCCTCTATCCACTAGGCTACCTGCTCTAACCACTAGGCTACCTGCCTCTAACCACTAGGCTACCTGCCTCTAACCACTAGGCTACCTGCCTCTAACCACTAGGCTACCTGATTCTAACCACTAGGCCACCTGCCTCTAACCACTAGGCCACCTGCCTCTAACCACTAGGCTACCCTGCCTCTAACCACTAGGCTACCTGCCTCTAACCACTAGGCCACTCTGCCTCTAACCACTAGGCTACCCTGCCTCTAACCACTAGGCTACCTGCCACCCCAAACGTGACCAAATGTATGTGGACACTTGCTCGTCCAACATCTCATTCCAAAATCATGGGACATTAATATGGAGTTGGTCCCCCCCTTGCTGCCATAACAGCCTCCACTCTTCTGGGAAGGCTTTCCACTAGATGTTGGAACATTGCTGCTATAACAGCCTCCACTCTTCTGGGAAGGCTTTCCACTAGATGTTGGAACATTGCTGCGGGGGCTTCCATTCAGCCACAAGAGCATTAGTGAGGTCGGGTACTGATGTTGGGCGATTAGGCCTGGCTCGCAGACAGCGTTCCAATTCATCCCAAAGGTGTTTGATGGGGTTGAGGTCAGGGCTCTGTGCAGGCCAGTCAAGTTCTTTCACACTGATCTCGACAAACCATTTCTGTACGGACCTTGCTTTGTGCACGGGGGCATTGTCATGCAGAAACAGGAAAGGGCCTTCCCCAAAATATTGCCACAAAGTTGGAAGCACAAAATGTAATTGTATGTCTAGAATGTAATTGCTGTGCTGTAGCGTTAAGATTTCCCTTCACTGGAACTAAGGGGCCTAGCCCGAACCATGAAAAGCAGCCCCAGCTGTGTTTCTCCTCCGCCAAACTTTACAGTTGGCACTATGCATTCGGGCAGGTAGCGTTCTCCTGGCATCCGCACACTTAGGCTTGTGTGCAGCTGCTCTGCCATGGAAACCCATTTCATGAAGCTCCCGAGAAACAGTTATTGAGCTGAGTTTGTTTACAGAGGCAGTTTTGGAACTCTGTAGTGAGTGTTGCAACCCAACGACTTTTACGTGCTTCAGAACTCGCCGGTTCCGTTCTGTGAGATTGTGTGGCCTACCACTTCACAGCTGAGCCGTTGTTGCTCCTAGACGTTTCCACTTTACGCAATAACAGCCCTAACAGTTGAGCAGGGCAAATTTTGCCGAACTGACTTGTTGGAAAGGTGGCATCCTATGACGGTGCCACGTTGAAAGTCACTGAGCTTTTCTACTATCAATGCTTGTCTGTGGAGATTAAATGGCTGTGTGCGCAATTCTATACACCTGTCAGTAACGGGTGTGGCTGAAATAGCCGAATCCACAAATTTGAAGGAGTATCCGTATATGTATCTGTATATATAGTGTTGAAGGGGTGTCCACATACTGCTGTATATATAGTGGATGAAGGAGTGTCCACATACTGCTGTATATATAGTGGATGAAGGGGTGTCCTCATACTGCTGTATATATAGTGGATGAAGGAGTGTCCTCATACTGCTGTATATATAGTGGATGAAGGGGTGTCCTCATACTGCTGTATATATAGTGGATGAAGGAGTGTCCTCATACTGCTGTATATATAGTGGATGAAGGAGTGTCCTCATACTGCTGTATATATAGTGTTGAAGGGGTGTCCACATACTGCTGTATATATAGTGGATGAAGGAGTGTCCACATACTGCTGTATATATAGTGGATGAAGGAGTGTCCTCATACTGCTGTATATATAGTGTTGAAGGGGTGTCCACATACTGCTGTATATATAGTGGATGAAGGGGTGTCCTCATACTGCTGTATATATAGTGTTGAAGGGGTGTCCTCATACTGCTGTATATATAGTGGATGAAGGAGTGTCCTCATACTGCTGTATATATAGTGGATGAAGGGGTGTCCTCATACTGCTGTATATATAGTGGATGAAGGGGTGTCCTCATACTGCTGTATATATAGTGGATGAAGAGGTGTCCTCATACTGCTGTATATATAGTGTATGAAGGGGTGTCCTCATACTGCTGTATATATAGTGTATGAAGGGGTGTCCTCATACTGCTGTATATATAGTGGATGAAGGGGTGTCCTCATACTGCTGTATATATAGTGGATGAAGGGGTGTCCTGTATATATAGTGGATGAAGGGGTGTCCTCATACTGCTGTATATATAGTGTTGAAGGGGTGTCCACATACTGCTGTATATATAGTGGATGAAGGGGTGTCCACATACTGCTGTATATATAGTGGATGAAGGGGTGTCCTCATACTGCTGTATATATAGTGGATGAAGGGGTGTCCTCATACTGCTGTATATATAGTGTATGAAGGGGTGTCCTCATACTGCTGTATATATAGTGTATGAAGGGGTGTCCTCATACTGCTGTATATATAGTGTATGAAGGAGTGTCCTGTATATATAGTGGATGAAGGGGTGTCCTGTATATATAGTGGATGAAGGGGTGTCCTCATACTGCTGTATATATAGTGTATGAAGGGGTGTCCACATACTGCTGTATATATAGTGGATGAAGGGGTGTCCACATACTGCTGTATATATAGTGGATGAAGGGGTGTCCACATACTGCTGTATATATAGTGGATGAAGGGGTGTCCACATACTGCTGTATATATAGTGTATGAAGGGGTGTCCTCATACTGCTGTATATATAGTGGATGAAGGGGTGTCCTGTATATATAGTGTATGAAGGGGTGTCCACATACTGCTGTATATATAGTGTATGAAGGGGTGTCCTCATACTGCTGTATATATAGTGGATGAAGGGGTGTCCTGTATATATAGTGGATGAAGGGGTGTCCTCATACTGCTGTATATATAGTGGATGAAGGGTTGTGCTGTATATATAGTGTATGAAGGGGTGTCCATACTGCTGTATATATAGTGATGAAGGGGTGTCCACATACTGCTGTATATATAGTGGATGAAGGGGTGTCCTGTATATATAGTGATGAAGGGGTGTCCACATACTGCTGTATATATAGTGGATGAAGGGGTGTCCTCATACTGCTGTATATATAGTGGATGAAGGGGTGTCCTCATACTGCTGTATATATAGTGGATGAAGGGGTGTCCTCATACTGCTGTATATATAGTGGATGAAGGGGTGTCCTCATACTGCTGTATATATAGTGGATGAAGGGGTGTCCTCATACTGCTGTATATATAGTGGATGAAGAGGTGTCCACATACTGCTGTATATATAGTGGATGAAGGGGTGTCCACATACTGCTGTATATATAGTGGATGAAGGGGTGTCCACATACTGCTGTATATATAGTGGATGAAGGGGTGTCCACATACTGCTGTATATATAGTGTATGAAGGGGTGTCCTCATACTGCTGTATATATAGTGTATGAAGGGGTGTCCCCATACTGCTGTATATATAGTGGATGAAGGGGTGTCCTGTATATATAGTGGATGAAGGGGTGTCCACATACTGCTGTATATATAGTGGATGAAGGGGTGTCCACATACTGCTGTATATATAGTGTATGAAGGGGTGTCCACATACTGCTGTATATATAGTGTATGAAGGGGTGTCCACATACTGCTGTATATATAGTGGATGAAGGGGTGTCCACATACTGCTGTATATATAGTGGATGAAGGGGTGTCCACATACTGCTGTATATATAGTGTATGAAGGGGTGTCCTCATACTGCTGTATATATAGTGGATGAAGGGGTGTCCTCATACTGCTGTATATATAGTGGATGAAGGGGTGTCCTCATACTGCTGTATATATAGTGTTGAAGGGGTGTCCACATACTGCTGTATATATAGTGGATGAAGGGGTGTCCTCATACTGCTGTATATATAGTGTTGAAGGGGTGTCCATACTGCTGTATATATAGTGGATGAAGGGGTGTCCACATACTGCTGTATATATAGTGGATGAAGGGGTGTCCTCATACTGCTGTATATATAGTGTTGAAGGGGTGTCCTGTATATATAGTGTTGAAGGGGTGTCCACATACTGCTGTATATATATAGTGGATGAAGGGGTGTCCTCATACTGCTGTATATATAGTGGATGAAGGGGTGTCCTCATACTGCTGTATATATAGTGGATGAAGGGGTGTCCTGTATATATAGTGGATGAAGGGGTGTCCTCATACTGCTGTATATATAGTGGATGAAGGGGTGTCCTGTATATATAGTGTTGAAGGGGTGTCCACATACTGCTGTATATATAGTGGATGAAGGGGTGTCCACATACTGCTGTATATATAGTGGATGAAGGGGTGTCCTCATACTGCTGTATATATAGTGTTGAAGGGGTGTCCACATACTGCTGTATATATAGTGGATGAAGGGGTGTCCACATACTGCTGTATATATAGTGGATGAAGGGGTGTCCTCATACTGCTGTATATATAGTGGATGAAGGGGTGTCCACATACTGCTGTATATATAGTGGATGAAGGGGTGTCCTCATACTGCTGTATATATAGTGTTGAAGGGGTGTCCACATACTGCTGTATATATAGTGGATGAAGGGGTGTCCACATACTGCTGTATATATAGTGGATGAAGGGGTGTCCTCATACTGCTGTATATATAGTGTTGAAGGGGTGTCCACATACTGCTGTATATATAGTGTATGAAGGGGTGTCCACATACTGCTGTATATATAGTGGATGAAGGGGTGTCCTTTATATATAGTGGATGAAGGGGTGTCCACATACTGCTGTATATATAGTGGATGAAGGAGTGTCCTGTATATATAGTGGATGAAGGGGTGTCCACATACTGCTGTATATATAGTGGATGAAGGAGTGTCCTGTATATATAGTGGATGAAGGGGTGTCCTCATACTGCTGTATATATAGTGGATGAAGGGGTGTCCACATACTGCTGTATATATAGTGGATGAAGGGGTGTCCACATACTGCTGTATATATAGTGGATGAAGGAGTGTCCTCATACTGCTGTATATATAGTGTATGAAGGGGTGTCCTGTATATATAGTGGATGAAGGGGTGTCCTCATACTGCTGTATATATAGTGGATGAAGGGGTGTCCACATACTGCTGTATATATAGTGTATGAAGGGGTGTCCTCATACTGCTGTATATATAGTGTATGAAGGGGTGTCCACATACTGCTGTATATATAGTGGATGAAGGGGTGTCCACATACTGCTGTATATATAGTGTATGAAGGGGTGTCCTCATACTGCTGTATATATAGTGTATGAAGGGGTGTCCTTATACTGCTGTATATATAGTGGATGAAGGGGTGTCCTGTATATATAGTGGATGAAGGGGTGTCCTCATACTGCTGTATATATAGTGTATGAAGGGGTGTCCTCATACTGCTGTATATATAGTGGATGAAGGGGTGTCCACATACTGCTGTATATATAGTGTTGAAGGGGTGTCCTCATACTGCTGTATATATAGTGGATGAAGGGGTGTCCACATACTGCTGTATATATAGTGTTGAAGGGGTGTCCTCATACTGCTGTATATATAGTGGATGAAGGGGTGTCCACATACTGCTGTATATATAGTGTTGAAGGGGTGTCCTCATACTGCTGTATATATAGTGGATGAAGGGGTGTCCACATACTGCTGTATATATAGTGGATGAAGGGGTGTCCACATACTGCTGTATATATAGTGTATGAAGGGGTGTCCTCATACTGCTGTATATATAGTGGATGAAGGGGTGTCCACATACTGCTGTATATATAGTGTTGAAGGGGTGTCCTCATACTGCTGTATATATAGTGGATGAAGGGGTGTCCACATACTGCTGTATATATAGTGTTGAAGGGGTGTCCTCATACTGCTGTATATATAGTGGATGAAGGGGTGTCCTCATACTGCTGTATATATAGTGTTGAAGGGGTGTCCTCATACTGCTGTATATATAGTGGATGAAGGGGTGTCCACATACTGCTGTATATATAGTGTATGAAGGGGTGTCCTCATACTGCTGTATATATAGTGGATGAAGGGGTGTCCACATACTGCTGTATATATAATGGATGAAGGGGTGTCCTCATACTGCTGTATATATAGTGGATGAAGGGGTGTCCTCATACTGCTGTATATATAGTGGATGAAGGGGTGTCCTGTATATATAGTGGATGAAGGGGTGTCCTCATACTGCTGTATATATAGTGGATGAAGGGGTGTCCACATACTGCTGTATATATAGTGTTGAAGGGGTGTCCTCATACTGCTGTATATATAGTGGATGAAGGGGTGTCCTCATACTGCTGTATATATAGTGGATGAAGGGGTGTCCTCATACTGCTGTATATATAGTGGATGAAGGGGTGTCCACATACTGCTGTATATATAGTGTATGAAGGGGTGTCCTTATACTGCTGTATATATAGTGGATGAAGGGGTGTCGCTTGGGGTGCCTTGCGAAAGTATTCGGCCCCCTTGAACTTTGCGACCTTTTGCCACATTTCAGGCTTCAAACATAAAGATATAAAACTGTATTTTTTTGTGAAGAATCAACAACAAGTGGGACACAATCATGAAGTGGAACGACATTTATTGGATATTTCAAACTTTTTTAACAAATCAAAAACTGAAAAATTGGGCGTGCAAAATTATTCATCCCCTTTAAGTTAATACTTTGTAGCGCCACCTTTTGCTGAGATTACAGCTGTAAGTCGCTTGGTGTATGTCTCTATCAGTTTTGCACATCGAGAGACTGAAATGTTTTCCCATTCCTCCTTGCAAAACAGCTCGAGCTCAGTGAGGTTGGATGGAGAGCATTTGCGAACAGCAGTTTTCAGTCCTCATACTGCTGTATATATAGTGTATGAAGGGGTGTCCTCATACTGCTGTATATATAGTGGATGAAGGGGTGTCCATACTGCTGTATATATAGTGGATGAAGGGGTGTCCTCATACTGCTGTATATATAGTGGATGAAGAGGTGTCCATACTGCTGTATATATAGTGGATGAAGGGGTGTCCTCATACTGCTGTATATATAGTGGATGAAGGGGTGTCCATACTGCTGTATATATAGTGGATGAAGGGGTGTCCTCATACTGCTGTATATATAGTGGATGAAGGGGTGTCCTCATACTGCTGTATATATAGTGGATGAAGGGGTGTCCATACTGCTGTATACATAGTGGATGAAGGGGTGTCCTCATACTGCTGTATATATAGTGGATGAAGGGGTGTCCATACTGCTGTATATATAGTGGATGAAGGGGTGTCCTCATACTGCTGTATATATAGTGGATGAAGGGGTGTCCTCATACTGCTGTATATATAGTGGATGAAGGGGTGTCCTGTATATATAGTGGATGAAGGGGTGTCCTGTATATATAGTGGATGAAGGGGTGTCCATACTGCTGTATATATAGTGTATGAAGGGGTGTCCACATACTGCTGTATATATAGTGGATGAAGGGGTGTCCTCATACTGCTGTATATATAGTGGATGAAGGGGTGTCCTGTATATATAGTGGATGAAGGGGTGTCCTGTATATATAGTGGATGAAGGGGTGTCCACATACTGCTGTATATATAGTGGATGAAGGGGTGTCCTGTATATATAGTGTATGAAGGGGTGTCCACATACTGCTGTATATATAGTGTATGAAGGGGTGTCCACATACTGCTGTATATATAGTGGATGAAGGGGTGTCCTGTATATATAGTGGATGAAGGGGTGTCCTGTACATATAGTGGATGAAGGGGTGTCCACATACTGCTGTATATATAGTCCATATTGTATTTTATTTAGAATTCAAACTTCTGTTCTTTTTCCCTTCCAGAGTGATTCATCGTCAGATCAAATAACTACAAAGATGGAGAACATGAAGATGGCTGAGCCTAATGATAGCACGGTCAGTATAATGTTTATAAAGATGGAGATAACTGGGCCTAATGATAGCACGGTCAGTATAATGTTTATAAAGATGGAGATAACTGGGCCTAATGATAGCACGGTCAGTATAATGTTTATAAAGATGGAGATAACTGGGCCTAATGATAGCACGGTCAGTATAATGTTTATAAAGATGGAGATAACTGGGCCTAATGATAGCACGGTCAGTATAATGTTTATAAAGATGGAGATAACTGGGCCTAATGTTTATAAAGATGGAGATAACTGAGCTTAATGATAGCACGGTCAGTATGTTTAACACATTCATTTGTTTTCTACCATGAAGTAGAAGTGGTTTGATCAATATGTTTTGTTTTCAGGTAATAATAAAAGTAATAGATCACTGTTGACAGCTTTATACATTTTTAAAATGAGATAAATGTATATTTTGTGGATAAAAGCGTCTGCTAAATGGCATATACTATAGAAGCACATGATATATTGCTATGAATGAGCTGGAAACATGTACAGAGCCTTCAGAAAGTCTTCATATCTGCCACGGTCATCCTCCTCTTCATCTGAAGAGGAGAGGCGAGATGGATCGGAGGACCAAAATGCGGCGTGATATGTGCTCATCATTAATTTTAATAAAGAAAACACTGAAACACTATACAAAAACAATAAACGAAATAACAACCGTGAAGCTAATGAGAACTGTGCTGACACAAGCAATCAACATAGACAATCACCCACAAACAAACAGTGAAACCCAGGCTACCTAAGTATGATTCTCCATCAGAGACAACTAATGACACCTGCCTCTGATTGAGAACCATACTAGGCCGAAACATAGAAATACCCAAATCAGAGAAAAACAAACATAGACTGCCCACCCCAACTCACGCCCTGACCATACTAAATAATGACAAAAACAACAGAAATAAAGGTCAGAACGTGACAATATCCCTTATGACTTAATCCACATTTCATCTTCAATACATGTTTTCACTTTGTCATTATGGGGTATTGTGATGTCATTATGGGGTATTGTGATGTCATTATGGGGTATTGTGATGTCATTATGGGGTATTGTGTGTAGATGGTTGAGAAAAAAACATCAAATGAATCCATTTTGAATTCAGGCTGTAACACAACTAAATGTGGAATTAGTCAACAGGTATGAATAGAATACTTTCTGAATGCTCTGTAGCTCTAAAGGATTCCACCATGAGTAGGAAGATGCTACTCTCTAGCAGGAAGTAGAGCCATACAAATTATACCAATAGTATGTATAAAATTTGCCATTTGTTGAGTATATTGCTTTTAAGTCATATTTTAAAAAATTGTGTTTATTGCAAATCTACAATACAAATACAATAGATACATACTATAGATATGAGTTCAAATAAGTGCAATGAGTTTATTTCTGTATAGTCATGTATATATATTCAGTGTACACCTACAGCACATTCGGAAAGTATTCAGACCCCTTGACTTTTCCACATTTTGTTACAGCCTTATTCTAAAAATTATGAAATTGTTTTTTTCTCTCTCATCAATCTACAAACAATACCCCATAATGACGAAGCAAAAACGTTTTTTTTTTAGAAATGTTTTCTAATTTATAGATAAATAAGAAATATCTCATTTATTTAAGTATTCAGACACTTTACTCAGTACTTTGTTGAAGCACATTTGGTAGCGATTACAGCCTCAAGTCGTCTTGAGTATGACGCTACAAGCTTGGCACACCTGTATTTGGGGAGTTTCTCCTATTCTTCCTTGCAGATCTTCTCAAGCTCTGTCAGGTTGGATGGGGAGCGTCGCTGCACAGCTATTTTCAGATCTCTCCAGAGATGCTAGATCGGATTCAAGTCTGGGTTCGTGCTGGGCCACTCAAGGACATTCAGAGACTTGTCCCGAAACATTTCACCTTCTTTATTGCTTTACCAAACATATAAAGACATCAGTGATCGTCAAAATCTGTTACATTTGTCAACGTCTAAATCAACATTTGGGCCATTTAAACAGATTGTGTCCCTGCTATAGACGAGGAGAGAAGGGCTATGCAAAGGGCTCCATTTTGTTGTTCCGTAGCATATCTCATATATCATCTACTTCCCAAAACACCTGGCCAATGATACGGACCGATTGATGGGCTGGCAGACACTCACTGGGTCCTCCATCAAATCAAATGTTATTGGTCACAGACATGGTTAGCAGATGTTATTGGTCACAGACATGGTTAGCAGATGTTATTGCGAGTGTAGTGAAATGATTGTGCTTCTAGATCCGACCATGCAGTAATATCTAACAGGTAATATCTAACAATTACACAACAAAACCTAATACACACAAGTGTAAAGGAATGAATAAGCGTATGTACATATAAATATATGAATGAGCGATGGCCGTGCGGCATAGGCAAGATGCAGTAGATGGTATAGAGTACAGTATATTCATATGAGACGAGTAATGTAGGGTATGTAAACATTATATAAAGTGGCATTGTTTAAAGTGGCTACTGATACATTTATTAAATCCATTTATTAAATGTATTAAAGTGGCAAGAGATTGAGTCAGTGTGTTGTCAGCAGCCACTCTATGTTAGTGATGGCTGTTCAACAGTCTGGTGGTGTAACGGTTGTCGTCTGGAGAAAGAGAGGAGGACCAAGGTGCAGCGTGGTACGTGTCCATATTTGAATGAACACTGAAAACAAAACAGATAGACAACCCACCCAACTCACGCCCTGACCATACTAAAACAAAAGACAAAACAAAGGAAATAAAGGTCAGAACGTGACAGTACACCCCCAAAGGTGCGGACTCCGGACACAAAACCTGAACCTATCTTTCTCCGCCTCCTTAACCGCCTCCGTGGCTTCTTAAGAGCGGCGACCCTCGCCGCCGACCTCGGACTGGGGACCCTAGCCACGGGTCCTGAATGGACGGGAGACTCCGGCAGCGCCGGACAGGCGGGAGTCTCCGGCAGCTCCGGAGTGAAGGGCGATTCTGGCATCGCCGGCAGCTCTGGCAGCGCCTGGCTGACTGGCGGCTCTGGCAGCTCTTGGCTGACTGACGGCTCTGGAAGCTCCTGGCTGACTGACGGCTCTGGCAGCTCCTGGCTGACTGACGGCTCTGGCAGCTCCTGGCTGACTGACGGCTCTGGCATCTCCTGGCTGACTGACGGCTCTGGCAGCTCCTGGCTGATTGACGGCTCAGGACAGACTGGCAGCTCTGGCAGCTCAGGACAGACTGGCGGCTCTGGCAGTTCAGGACAGACTGGCGGCTCTGGCAGCTCAGGACAGACTGGCGGCTCTGGCAGCTCAGGACAGACGGGAGACTCTGGCAGCTCAGGACAGACGGGAGACTCTGGCACCTCAGGACAGACGGGAGACTCTGGCAGCTCAGGACAGACGGGAGACTCTGGCAGCTCAGGACAGACGGGAGACTCTGGCAGCTCAGGACAGACGGGAGACTCTGGCAGCGCTGGGCAGGAAGACGGCTCTGGCAGCGCTGGACAGGCGGGAGCACCTGTAGGGAGAAGACGGAGAGACAGCCTGGTGCGGGGGGCTGCCACCGGAGGGCTGGTGCTTGGAGGTGGCACCGGATAGACCGGACCGTGAAGGCGCACTGGAGCTCTTGAGCACTGAGCCTGCCCAACCTTACCTGGTTGAATGCTCCCGGTAGCCAGGCCAGTGCGGCGAGGTGGAATAGTCCGCACTGGGCTGTGCTGGCGAACCGGGGACACCATGCGTAAGGCTGGTGCCATGTACACTGGCCCTGGGAGACGCACTGGAGACCAGATGCGCTGAGCCGGCTTCATGGCACCTGGCTCGATGCCCACTCTAGCCCGGCCGATACGAGGCGCTGCAATGTACCGCATCGGGCTATGCACACGCACCGGGGACACCGTGCACCTCACGGCATAACACGGTGCCTGCCCGGTCTCTCCACGGTAAGCACGGGAAGTTGGCTCAGGTCTCCTACCTGACTTCGCCACACTCCCCGTGTTTCCCCCCAATACATTTTTGGGGCTGCCTCTCGGGTTTCCAACCGCGCCGCCGTGCTGCCTCCTCATACCACCGCCTCTCTGCTTTCGCTGCCTCCAGCTCAGCCTTGGGGCGGCGATATTCTCCAGCCTGTGCCCAGGGTCCCTTGCCGTCCAGAATCTCCTCCCATGTCCAGGAGTCCTGCGATTCCGGCCGATGCTGCTGCTGCCCGGTACCACGCTGCTTGGTCCTTTTTTGGTGGGTGGTTGTGTAACGGTTGTCGTCTGGAGAAAGAGAGGAGGACCAAGGTCAAATCAAATCAAATTTTATTTGTCACATACACATGGTTAGCAGATGTTAATGCGAGTGTAGCGAAATGCTTGTGCTTCTAGTTCCGACAATGCAGTAATAACCAACAAGTAATCTAACTAACAATTCCAAAACGACTGTCTTATACACACAAGTGTAAGGGGATAAAGAATATGTACATAAAGATATATGAATGAGTGATGGTACAGAGCAGCATAGGCAAGATACAGTAGATGGTATCGAGTACAGTATATACATATGAGATGAGCATGTAAACAAAGTGGCATAGTTAAAGTGGCTAGTGATACATGTATTACATAAAGATGCAGTAGATGATATAGAGTACAGTATATACATATACATATGAGATGAATAATGTAGGGTATGTAAACATATTAGGTAGCATTGTTTAAAGTGGCTAGTGCTATATTTTACATCACTTCCCATCAATTCCCATTATTAAAGTGGCTGGAGTTGAGTCAGTGTGTTGGCAGCAGCCACTCAATGTTAGTGGTGGCTGTTTAACAGTCTGATGGCCTTGAGATAGAAGCTGTTTTTCAGTCTCTCGGTCCCAGCTTTGATGCACCTGTACTGACCTCGCCTTCTGGATGATAGCGGGGTGAACAGGCAGTGGCTCGGGTGGTTGTTGTCCTTGATGATCTTTATGGCCTTCCTGTAACATCGGGTGGTGTAGGTGTCCTGGAGGGCAGGTAGTTTGCCCCCGGTGATGCGTTGTGCAGACCTCACTACCCTCTGGAGAGCCTTACGGTTGTGGGCGGAGCAGTTGCCGTACCAGGCGGTGATACAGCCCGCCAGGATGCTCTCGATTGTGCATCTGTAGAAGTTTGTGAGTGCTTTTGGTGACAAGCCAAATTTCTTCAGCCTCCTGAGGTTGAAGAGGCGCTGCTGCGCCTTCTTCACGATGCTGTCTGTGTGGGTGGACCAATTCAGTTTGTCTGTGATGTGTATGCCGAGGAACTTAAAACTTGCTACCCTCTCCACTACTGTTCCATCAATGTGGATAGGGGGGTGTTCCCTCTGCTGTTTCCTGAAGTCCACAATCATCTCCTTAGTTTTGTTGACGTTGAGTGTGGTTATTTTCCTGACACCACACTCCGAGGGCCCTCACCTCCTCCCTGTAGGCCGTCTCGTCGTTGTTGGTAATCAAGCCTACCACTGTTGTGTCGTCCGCAAACTTGATGATTGAGTTGGAGGCGTGCGTGGCCACGCAGTCGTGGGTGAACAGGGAGTACAGGAGAGGGCTCAGAACGCACCCTTGTGGGGCCCCAGTGTTGAGGATCAGCGGGGTGGAGATGTTGTTGCCTACCCTCATCACCTGGGGGCGGCCCGTCAGGAAGTCCAGTACCCAGTTGCACAGGGCGGGGTCGAGACCCAAGGTCTCGAGCTTGATGACGAGCTTGGAGGGTACTATGGTGTTAAATGCCGAGCTGTAGGCGATGAACAGCATTCTCACATAGGTATTCCTCTTTTCCAGATGGGTTAGGGCAGTGTGCAGTGTGGTTGAGATTGCATCGTCTGTGGACCTATTTGGGCGGTAAGCCAATTGGAGTGGGTCTAGGGTGTCAGGTAGGGTGGAGGTGCAGCGTGGTACGTGTCCATATTTTAATGAACACTGAAAACAAAACAATAAACAACCAACGAACAGTCCTGTAAGGTGCAACACAACACTAAACAGAAAATAACCACCCACAAAACACAATGGAAAACAGGCTACCTAAATATGGTTCTCAATCAGGGACAACGATTGACAGCTGCCTCTGATTGAAAACCATACCAGGCCAAACACAGAAATAGAAAATCCTAGACAAACTAACATAGACAACCCACCCAACTCACGCCCTGACCATACTAAAACTAACATAGACAACCCACCCAACTCACACCCTGACCATACTAAAACTAACATAGACAACCCACCCAACTCACGCCCTGACCATACTAAAACAAAAGACAAAACAAAGGAACTAAGGTCAGAACGTGACAGATGGCCTTAAGATAGAAGCTGTTTTTCAGTCTCTCGGTCACAGCTTTGATGCACCTGTACTGACCTCGCCTTCTGGATGATAGCGGGGTGAACAGGCAGTGGCTCGGGTGGTTGTTGTCCTTGATGATCTTTATGGCCTTCCTGTGACATCGGGTGGTGTAGGTGTCTTGGAGGGCAGGTAGTTTGCCCCCGGTGATGCGTTGTGCAGACCTCACTACCCTCTGGAGAGCCTTGCGGTTGTGGTCGGAGCAGTTACCGTACCAGGCGGTGATACAGCCCGACAGGATGCTCTCGATTGTACATCTGTAAAAGTTATTGAGGGGTTTAGGTGACAAACCAAATTTCTTCAGCCTCCTGAGGTTGAAGAGGCGCTGTTGCACCTTCTTCACCATACTGTCTGTGTCGGTGGACCATCTCAGATTGTCAGTGATGTGTACGCTGAGGAACTTGAAGCTCTTCACCTTCTCCACTATGGTCCCGTCGATGTGGATAGGGGCGTGCTCCCTTTGCTGTTCTTGAAATCCACACTCATCTCTTTTGTTTTGATGACATTGAGTGAAAGGTTATTTTCCTGACACCACACTCTGAGAGCCCTCACCTCCTCCCTGTAGGCTGTCTCGTCGTTGTTGCTAATCAAGCCTACCACTGTAGTGTCATCTGCAAACCTGATGATTGAGTTGGAGGCGTGCATGGCTACGCAGTCGTGGGTGAACAGGGAGTACAGGAGAGGGCTCAGAACGCACCCTTGTGGGATCAGCAGAGTGGAGATGTTGTTTCTTACCTTCACCACCTGGGGGAGGCCCGTCAGGAAGTCTAGGACCCAATTGCACAGGGCCCTTGGGTCGAGACCCAAGGTCTCAGGCTGAGTTTGGAGGGTACTATAGTGTTGAATGCTGAGCTGTAGTCAATGAACAGCATTCTTACATACAGTAGGTATTCCTCTTGTCCAGGTGGGATAGGGCATCGTCTGTGGATCTATTGGGGCGGTAAGCAAATTGAAGGGGGTTTAGGGTGACAGGTAGGGTGGAGGTGATATGATCCTTGACTAGACTCCATTTTCTAATTGTTATTATAATTATATCTCTCTCCATTACCTTCTATAGCTTGACCAAAAAGACACTTGCTTTATTAATTTACTACCATCTGGTTTAGACAGGACCTTTCCAGAAGCTGAGGGTGGGGCAGGTATTTTACGCTCACTGAGTAGGTGGGGCATTTATACAGTACTCTATATATACAGTGATCACCAACAGTCTCTGGTTTAGACAGGACCTTTACAGAAGTTGAACTGGGGCAGGTATGTTAGGTAGAAGGAGAAAGGAGATACCTAGTCAGCGGGTGAGCTGGGAAAGGAGAAAGGAGATACCTAGTCAGCGGGTGAGCTGGGGAAGGAGAAAGGAGATACCTAGTCAGCAGGTGAGCTGGAGAAGGAGAAAGGAGATACCTAGTCAGCAGGTGAGCTGGGGAAGGAGAAAGGAGATACCTAGTCAGCAGGTGAGCTGGGGAAGGGGAAAGGAGATACCTAGTCAGCAGGTGAGCTGGGGAAGGAGAAAGGGGATACCTAGTCAGCAGGTGAGCTGAGGAAGGAGAAAGGAGATACCTAGTCAGCAGGTGAGCTGGGGAAGGAGAAAGGGGATACCTAGTCAGCAGGTGAGCTGGGGAAGGAGAAAGGAGATACCTAGTCAGCAGGTGAGCTGGGGAAGGGGAAAGGAGATACCTAGTCAGCAGGTGAGCTGGGGAAGGAGAAAGGAGATACCTAGTCAGCAGGTGAGCTGGGGAAGGGGAAAGGAGATACCTAGTCAGCAGGTGAGCTGGGAAAGGAGATACCTAGTCAGCAGGTGAGCTGGGGAAGGGGAAAGGAGATACCTAGTCAGCAGGTGAGCTGGGAAAGGAGATACCTAGTCAGCAGGTGAGCTGGGAAAGGAGATACCTAGTCAGCAGGTGAGCTGGGAAAGGAGATACCTAGTCAGCAGGTGAGCTGGGAAAGGAGATACCTAGTCAGCAGGTGAGCTGGGAAAGGAGACAGGAGATACCTAGTCAGCAGGTGAGCTGGGGAAGGGGAAAGGAGATACCTAGTCAGCAGGTGAGCTGGGGAAGGGGAAAGGAGATACCTAGTCAGCGGGTGAGCTGGGAAAGGAGAAAGGAGATACCTAGTCAGCAGGTGAGCTGGGGAAGGGGAAAGGAGATACCTAGTCAGCAGGTGAGCTGGGAAAGGAGATACCTAGTCAGCAGGTGAGCTGGGGAAGGGGAAAGGAGATACCTAGTCAGCAGGTGAGCTGGGAAAGGAGATACCTAGTCAGCAGGTGAGCTGGGAAAGGAGAAAGGAGATACCTAGTCAGCAGGTGAGCTGGAGAATGAGAAAGGAGATACCTAGTCAGCAGGTGAGCTGGGAAAGGAGAAAGGAGATACCTAGTCAGCAGGTGAGCTGGGGAAGGAGAAAGGAGATACCTAGTCAGCAGGTGAGCTGGGAAAGGAGAAAGGAGATACCTAGTCAGCAGGTGAGCTGGGGAAGGGGAAAGGAGATACCTAGTCAGCAGGTGAGCTGGGAAAGGAGAAAGGGGATACCTAGTCAGCAGGTGAGCTGGAGAAGGAGAAAGGAGATACCTAGTCAGCAGGTGAGCTGGGAAAGGAGAAAGGGGATACCTAGTCAGCAGGTGAGCTGGGAAAGGAGAAAGGGGATACCTAGTCACTAGGTGACTAGGAGTCTACTTTTAACCTCTTGAGATGGGAAAAAATGTTTTGATAAATTTGAAAGTTCTCTTCATGACAATGTTACAATTAGGTGACATAAATAGTTGTTTTAAACTAAATTACCCCAAAGGCACTATTGGTGGAATGACCCTCTTATCAACAAATTGACTTAATCGTAATGTTGAATCATTTCACAGGTCCAAGTGGTGAAGTCTGAGCCGCTTGAGAGCGATGCGATGCGATGCGATGCGATGTGAAGTGATGCGATGCGATGCGAAGTGATGCGATGCGAAGTGATGTGATGCGATGTGAAGTGATGCGAAGTGATGCGATGTGAAGTGATGCGATGTGAAGTGATGCGATGCGAAGTGATGCGATGCGATGTGATGCGAAGTGATGCGATGTGAAGTGATGCGATGCGAAGTGATGTGAAGTGATGCGATGCGAAGTGATGCGATTGCGATGTGAAGTGATGTGAAGTGATGCGATGCGAAGTGATGTGAAGTGATGCGATGCGATGTGATGCGAAGTGATGTGATGCGATGCGAAGTGATGTGATGCGATGCGATGTGATGCGAAGTGATGCGATGCGATGTGATGTGAAGTGATGCGATGCGAAGTGATGTGATGCGATGCGATGCGATGCGAAGTGATGCGATGTGAAGTGATGCGATGTGAAGTGATGCGATGCGAAGTGATGCGATGTGAAGTGATGCGATGCGATGCGAAGTGATGCGATTGCGATGTGAAGTGATGTGAAGTGATGCGATGCGATGTGAAGTGATGCGATGCGATGTGATGCGAAGTGATGTGATGCGATGCGATGCGAAGTGATGTGATGCGATGCGATGTGATGCGAAGTGATGCGATGCGATGTGATGTGAAGTGATGCGATGCGAAGTGATGTGATGCGATGCGATGTGATGCGAAGTGATGCGATGTAAAGTGATGCGATGCGAAGTGATGCGATGTGAAGTGATGCGATGCGATGCGAAGTGATGCGATTGCGATGTGAAGTGATGTGAAGTGATGCGATGCGATGTGAAGTGATGTGAAGTGATGCGATGCGATGTGATGCGAAGTGATGCGATGCGATGCGAAGTGATGCGATTGCGATGTGAAGTGATGTGAAGTGATGCGATGTGAAGTGATGCGATGCGATGTGATGTGAAGTGATGCGATGTGAAGTGATGTGATGCGATGCGATGTGATGCGAAGTGATGCGATGTGAAGTGATGCGATGCGAAGTGATGCGATGTGAAGTGATGCGATGTGATGCGATGTGAAGTGATGCGATGCGATGTGAAGTGATGCGATGTGAAGTGATGCGATGCGAAGTGATGCGATGTGAAGTGATGCGATGTGAAGTGATGCGATGTGAAGTGATGCGATGCGATGTGAAGTGATGCGATGCGAAGTGATGCGATGTGAAGTGATGCGATGTGAAGTGATGCGATGTGAAGTGATGCGATGCGAAGTGATGCGATGTGAAGTGATGCGAAGTGATGCGATGTGAAGTGATGCGATGTGAAGTGATGCGATGCGAAGTGATGCGATGTGAAGTGATGTGAAGTGATGCGATGTGAAGTGATGCGAAGTGATGCGATGTGAAGTGATGCGATGTGAAGTGATGCGATGTGAAGTGATGCGATGTGAAGTGATGCGATGTGAAGTGATGCGATGCGAAGTGATGCGAAGTGATGCGATGTGAAGTGATGCGATGTGAAGTGATGCGATGTGAAGTGATGCGATGTGAAGTGATGCGATGCGAAGTGATGCGAAGTGATGCGATGTGAAGTGATGCGATGTGAAGTGATGCGATGTGAAGTGATGCGATGCGAAGTGATGCGATGTGATGTGATGCGATGCGAAGTGATGCGATGCGATGTGAAGTGATGCGATGCGAAGTGATGCGATGTGAAGTGATGCGATGCGAAGTGATGCGATGTGAAGTGATGCGATGCGAAGTGATGCGATGCGATGTGAAGTGATGCGATGCGATGTGAAGTGATGCGATGTGAAGTGATGCGATGCGATGCGATGTGAAGTGATGCGATGTGAAGTGATGCGATGTGAAGTGATGCGATGCGATGTGAAGTGATGCGATGCGATGTGAAGTGATGCGATGCGATGTGAAGTGATTCAATGCGATGTGAAGTGATGCGATGCGATGTGAAGTGATGCGATGCGATGTGAAGTGATGCGATGCGATGTGAAGTGATGCGATGTGAAGTGATGCGATGCGATGTGAAGTGATGCGATGCGATGTGAAGTGATGCGATGCGATGTGAAGTGATGTGAAGTGATGTGAAGTGATGCGATGCGAAGTGATGCGATGCGATGTGAAGTGATGCGATGCGATGTGAAGTGATGCGATGCGATGTGAAGTGATGCGATGCGATGTGAAGTGATGCGATGCGATGTGAAGTGATGCGATGCGATGTGAAGTGATGCGATGCGATGTGAAGTGATGCGATGCGAAGTGATGCGATGCGATGCGAAGTGATGCGAAGTGATGCGATGCGATGTGAAGTGATGCGATGCGATGTGAAGTGATGCGATGCGATGTGAAGTGATGCGATGCGATGTGAAGTGATGCGATGCGATGTGATGCGATGCGATGTGAAGTGATGCGATGCGATGTGAAGTGATGCGAAGTGATGCGATGCGATGCGAAGTGATGCGATGCGATGTGAAGTTATTTTAGTTTTAGTTTTAAGCATGACTTTGATGGGTCACATAATAACAGCATCATCAGCATCAAGGACAGAGGGATCTTGTCTATATATATTTATACAATACTGTTTCTCTATATGATGAAAATATACTGCAGAGTATCTCAGAATACTTTATCCTCCCCATTTCAGTAACATCAGTAACATAAGAATATTGACACCAAAAAATCTATATTCTATTTTCTTTTACAGATTTATCCAAAAAAGGAACACTGTCACTCATTCTCCTTCAGTTGCCCAACTTGTAAAATACCCAAAGAGGAAATCACCTGCACCAACCCTGGAACAATATTGAGAGCTCTTGAAACTAATGACACATTCAAGGAGTTAAACCAAATGGACAGGAAGACACTGAAAGGGAAAGACATTGTCATCAGCAGTTCTCACGGGTACATAGTGAAGCACTTTCCATGTTGGCTGATCAAAGAGGATGACCATCTCACTATTAAGATGGTCACACATGCCACAGATGAACCTGCAGGGGTCACGGATCAGGAAACAGACAATTATGTCACTTTCTCTGTTGAGACAATGGGAGGGAAAAACAGCAAATCAAAACAAATACTTGGAAACAAACAACTGGAGTCCTACGGACCTCTATGTGTCTATGCAAAACAGAAGGAGGAAGTGAAGAAGGCTCTACGAAATGATGGACGCTTCTCAAACATTGTGTTTGAACAGAGATGCCAGCTCTCTGAGCGATCAACAGGAATCAAGGTTTCAATGGGGCAAATTGCAAAAAAACTTAATGGTAGAAACTTTGAAATCTGTCTGACAAAGCATAAGGAGAAAACGGCAATTAAGATGGAAACATCTGACTCCACAATAAAAACAAAAAACATTGTAACCACGCAAACATCTCTGTTCAACCCAAGCCCTGACTCTGAAGGAGACGACACACAGATGTCTCCATCGACGCTAACAACATAAACATCAGATGTAGGGGAGTCCTCTTCGAGAAGAAAGCAGAAACGAAAATGCATTCCCGTGCCAAAACATGGTGAAATATTGACGATCCTTCGCAACCAGTTTGAAGATCTGGTGAAGCAGATGGAAAGTAGGAGGGAGGACAGCCAACAGAAGACATTTCCTGAAGAGTTGGATCTCATGAAGCAGGAATTCGGGAAAATCAGACAAAAGTTCTCTGAGGTTCACAGAGTGAAGAAATTGATTGAACTTGGTGCCTCCGTTTGTCAGGTGATTGTTGAAGGTGTTCAGGGTGTTCTGGGGACAGGCTTCGTGCTGTTTGACAACTACATCCTAACAAATGCACATTTGTTTGGTGAAAATGTAAGAGAAAACATACAGTTGTTAGTCGATGTATCTGTAAAGTTCAACTATGAAAATCCAAATGGATACGATGTGAACGTATTCAGAGCAAAAACCCTGCTGATCGACTTTCAATATGGACATCAGGGAAAACATCATATAGACTATGCCATACTGGAGCTGGATCCTCAGAATAAGAAACAACAGCAAAAGGTTCCTCCTGGTCTCCTCCGTGAATATGGCCCAGTCCCAGCATGCGGTGGGGCCTGCCTCATTGGACACCCAGGTGGACTGGTGAAACAAATGGAACCCACCTCCATCATTGGCAGTGAGATAAGAGAGGAGGCTGCGAATAAATATAAACGGGAAAAGGGACATGCAATCTTCACAATAAACGATGCCCTTGAAAAAGAGAAAAAGCGTTACGAGGAAGTGATGCAGGAGAACAAGGACGACTTTGTGACCTACAACACCTCCTTCTTCCATGGATCTTCTGGCTCGCCAGTCTTCGATGACCTTGGTCGAGTGTTTGGCATACATACTGGTGGCTTTGAATATGAGGATAAGCGCACTCAGAGCAAACAGAGTGTGTTAGAGTACGCCCTCCCTCTGCTCCCCATATTACGGAACTTTGTCATCCGTTTGGAGGAGGACAACAATCAGGCAGTTTTGAAAAGAGTTAAGGAAGAGGTACAGGAAAACGTCTTCCTGAATGAGGCTCTTTTCACGACAGATGGTGATGAGCCTATGGATATGTCGTAGGAGATTGTTGCAAATACAGCTAATTCAATGCCACCCAGTGGTTGTCCTGGGAACAACACAACAATGCCACCCAGTGGTTGTCCTGGGAACAACACAACAATGCCACCCAGTGGTTGTCCTGGGAACAACACAACAATGCCACCCAGTGGTTGTCCTGGGAACAACACAACAATGCCACCCAGTGGTTGTCCTGGGAACAACACAACAATGCCACCCAGTGGTTGTCCTGGGAACAACACAACAATGCCACCCAGTGGTTGTCCTGGGAACAACACAACAATGCCACCCAGTGGTTGTCCTGGGAACAACACAACAATGCCTTTTGGGCATTTTTAGGATATTGATAGATTACTTGTCCGAGGTCAAAGGTACATGTTTAAAAAAAATTAAATGTTTTGTTTTATCTCATGCACCTTTGTTTTCTGTAATTCTCATCACTGGTTCCTTATGATGTATTCTGCATTTCTGTGAAGCATGGTTTCTTTTGAAAAATATACTTTGGTCTCAGTGGGCCTTCTCTGCAAAAATAAACATTTCATAGATTAAGACATCTACCTAGATCAGATTGCAACTATCTAAATGTTGTTTTATTGTGTTCTACATTTTGATTACTTGTCTTTTTCTTTAACTTGTTGAATAGAGTAATGTGGAATAGAATCATGTTGAATAGAATCATGTTGAATAGAATCATGTTGAATAGAATCATGTTGAATAGAGTCATGTTGAATAGAATCATGTTGAATAGAATCATGTTGAATAGAATCATGTTGAATAGAATCATGTTGAATAGAATCATGTTGAATAGAGTAATGTGGAATAGAATCATGTTGAATAGAATCATGTTGAATAGAGTAATGTGGAATAGAATCATGTTGAATAGAATCATGTTGAATAGAATCATGTTGAATAGAATCATGTTGAATAGAATCATGTTGAATAGAGTAATGTGGAATAGAATCATGTTGAATAGAATCATGTTGAATAGAATCATGTTGAATAGAATCATGTTGAATAGAGTAATGTGGAATAGAATCATGTTGAATAGAATCATGTTGAATAGAGTAATGTGGAATAGAATCATGTTGAATAGAATCATGTTGAATAGAATCATGTTGAATAGAATCATGTTGAATAGAATCATGTTGAATAGAGTAATGTGGAATAGAATCATGTTGAATAGAATCATGTTGAATAGAATCATGTTGAATAGAATCGTGTTGAATAGAATCATGTTGAATAGAATCATGTTGAATAGAATCATGTTGAATAGAATCATGTTGAATAGAATCGTGTTGAATATAATCATGTTGAATAGAATCATGTTGAATAGAATCATGTGGAATAGAATCATGTTGAATAGAATCGTGTTGAATAGAATCATGTTGAATAGAATCATGTTGAATAGAATCATGTTGAATAGAATCATGTTGAATAGAATCATGTTGAATAGAGTCATGTTGAATAGAATCATGTTGAATAGAATCGTGTTGAATAGAATCATGTTGAATAGAGTAATGTGGAATAGAATCGTGTTGAATATAATCATGTTGAATAGAATCATGTTGAATAGAATCATGTTGAATAGAATCATGTTGAATAGAATCGTGTTGAATAGAATCATGTTGAATAGAATCATGTTGAATAGAATCATGTTGAATAGAATCATGTTGAATAGAATCATGTTGAATAGAGTCATGTTGAATAGAATCATGTTGAATAGAATCATGTTGAATTGAATCATGTTGAATAGAGTCATGTTGAATAGAGTCATATTACTTCATGGATCCATCGTTTTGCTTTCTTGGTTTGACATGTAAAGGTTAATCAATGTGTTAACTGTGATTACATTGGAATACTGTATGCATCATTTAGACATTGTTTTCATTTCATGAGTTGTAACAATCATGCATAAAACTAGTGACAGACTGACTAATCAATAAATGTGTTGACAATTACAGCTTGCTTATTGCTTCTTATTGCAAGTGGACCACACAGGGGTGTGTCTGATCACATGACTGACCACACAGGGGTGTGTCTGATCACATGACTGACCACACAGGGGTGTGTCTGGTCACATGACTGGTCACAACACGTCTGATCACATGACTGACCACACAGGGGTGTGTCTGGTCACATGACTGACCACACAGGGGTGTGTCTGGTCACATGACTGACCACACAGGGGTGTGTCTGGTCACATGACTGACCACACAGGGGTGTGTCTGATCACATGGCTGACCACACAGGGGTGTGTCTGATCACATGACTGACCACACAGGGGTGTGTCTGATCACATGACTGACCACACAATGATGTGTCTGATCACATGACTGTGACCACACAATGGTGTCTGATCACATGACTGTGACCACCCAGGGGTGTGTCAGATCATTTAACCGGCAGAGACCATGGAACTTGAGAAGAGAGAAATAACACGAATCCATTTAGAGTCGACAGAGTAATATTGTCATCCTGCATTTGATCTAATGTCCTGGCTGTAGAGCTTGTGATTTCTCTAGAAATATCTCTTATGGTGATTTAGGCCTCAACTACAGCAGAGGAGGCAACCCGCTCTTCAACATTAGATTGGATGGTCTGCTCTGAACAGTACAAGGTGAGACAAGTGGTACATGACTTTTACATAATCACGTTTCAGTAAAGTGATAAATTAGCAGAATACTATGACACATAATGCATATAAATATCATGTAGCTTTTTTTTATAGACAAGAATAGAACAGGAAATAACTGGTAGTTCAACGACAATCAAGTCAGACTTTATTTATTTTGGTGATTTTTAAAACCAAGCACTTAATAATCTACGCTATTTAAAAACAGATTAAAGTTCTACATTTCTCATCAATCACATCTGGATTGATCAATTGTACTTATTTCCTGATCATAGCTAAGAGAAAAGCCCAAATAACCTATACAGTAGGACCTGGGCAAACACATTACATAATCTATACAGTAGGACCTGGGCAAACACATTACATAATCTATACAATAGGACCTGGGCAAACACATTACATAATCTATACAGTAGGTCCTGGGCTAACACATTACATAACCTATACAATAGGACCTGGGCAAACACATTACATAATCTATACAGTAGGTCCTGGGCTAACACATTACATAATCTATACAGTAGGTCCTGGGCTAACACATTACATAATCTATACAATAGGACCTGGGCAAACACATTACATAATCTATACAATAGGACCTGGGCTAACACATTACATAGCCCAGGACCTACTGTATAGATAAACACATTACATAGCCCAGGACCTACTGTATAGATTAACACATTACATAGCCCAGGACCTACTGTATAGGTTGATACATTACATAGCCCAGGACCTACTGTACAGATTAACACATTACATAACCCAGGTCCTACTGTATAGATTAACACATTACATAGCCCAGGTCCTACTGTATAGATTAACACATTACATAGCCCAGGTCCTACTGTATAGATTAACACATTACATAGCCCAGGTCCTACTGTATAGATTAACACATTACATAACCCAGGTCCTACTGTATAGATTAACACATTACATAGCCCAGGTCCTACTGTATAGATTAACACATTACATAACCCAGGTCCTACTGTATAGATTAACACATTACATAACCCAGGTCCTACTGTATAGATTAACACATTACATAACCCAGGTCCTACTGTATAGATTAACACATTACATAGCCCAGGTCCTACTGTATAGATTAACACATTACATAACCCAGGTCCTACTGTATAGATTAACACATTACATAACCCAGGTCCTACTGTATAGATTAACACATTACATAGCCCAGGTCCTACTGTATAGATTAACACATTACATAGCCCAGGTCCTACTGTATAGATTAACACATTACATAGCCCAGGTCCTACTGTATAGATTAACACATTACATAGCCCAGGTCCTACTGTATAGATTAACACATTACATAGCCCAGGTCCTACTGTATAGATTAACACATTACATAACCCAGGTCCTACTGTATAGATTAACACATTACATAGCCCAGGTCCTACTGTATAGATTAACACATTACATAGCCCAGGTCCTACTGTATAGATTAACACATTACATAGCCCAGGTCCTACTGTATAGATTAACACATTACATAACCCAGGTCCTACTGTATAGATTAACACATTACATAGCCCAGGTCCTACTGTATAGATTAACACATTACATAACCCAGGTCCTATTGTATAGATTAACACATTACATAGCCCAGGTCCTACTGTATAGATTAACACATTACATAGCCCAGGTCCTACTGTATAGGTTGACACATTACATAACCCAGGTCCTACTGTATAGATTAACACATTACATAGCCCAGGTCCTACTGTATAGATTAACACATTACATAACCCAGGTCCTACTGTATAGATTAACACATTACATAACCCAGGTCCTACTGTATAGATTAACACATTACATAACCCAGGTCCTACTGTATAGATTAACACATTACATAACCCAGGTCCTACTGTATAGATTAACACATTACATAGCCCAGGTCCTACTGTATAGATTAACACATTACATAACCCAGGTCCTACTGTATAGATTAACACATTACATAACCCAGGTCCTACTGTATAGATTAACACATTACATAACCCAGGTCCTACTGTATAGATTAACACATTACATAGCCCAGGTCCTACTGTATAGTCTGGTCAAATAAAATACAATTTAAGTTCAATGATCAGTCCCAATGTGCAGAGAGTCATTACAGATTTCACCTGCAGTGTTTAGACAGGACAGTGTTGTGGAGATGATTTAGACAGGACAGTGTTGTGGAGATGATTGACAGGACAGTGTTGTGGAGATGATTTAGACAGGACAGTGTTGTGGAGATGATTTAGACAGGACAGTGTTGTGGAGATGATTTAGACAGGACAGTGTTGTGGAGATGAGTTTAGACAGGACAGTGTTGTGGAGATGAGTTTTGTGGAGATGATTTTGACAGGACAGTGTTGTGGAGATGATTTAGACAGGACAGTGTTGTGGAGATGATTTTGACAGGACAGTGTTGTGGAGATGAGTTTTGACAGGACAGTGTTGTGGAGATGAGTTTTGACAGGACAGTGTTGTGGAGATGAGTTTTGACAGGACAGTGTTGTGGAGATGAGTTTAGACAGGACAGTGTTGTGGAGATGATTCCCAGGAATGTCCGGAGTGGAGATTCTCAGAGGCTGGTGTATTCTGTGGTTGTCAACAACAACAACAACATCAACAAGAAGTCATTAATCTCATCAACGTTTCATTTCCACAATGGTTCATGCTTACTTCAGTAAAGTGTATATATTACACAGTATGCAGTACTAGGGCTGGGGGCGGGGCTAGATCTGAAACATCGCTCCCCGAATGACAGTCGATATACCATATTTGACTATACACCGGTATTGATGCATGGACCAGTTTGGGTTTTTACTTCACCTTCTATAAAAAGGTATTTCAATGTTAGGTTTGTTAAATTACACCCTACTCCGCTGTGTATAACATCCGTGTTTATAGTTTACTCTGCTACTTGAGTCATCTCTCTCCTCTCCATGCCGCTTTCCACACAGATCTAGCCCCGCCCCCTGTCACTCGGGGAGCGATGTTTCAGATCTAGTCCCGCCCCCTGTCACTCGGGGAGCGATGTTTCAGATCTAGCCCCGCCCCCTGTCACTCGGGGAGCGATGTTTCAGATCTAGCCCCGCCCCCTGTCACTCGGGGGAGCGATGTTTCAGATCTAGTCCCGCCCCCTGTCACTCGGGGAGCGATGTTTCAGATCTAGCCCCGCCCCCTGTCACTCGGGGAGCGATGTTTCAGATCTAGCCCCGCCCCCTGTCACTCGGGGAGCGATGTTTCAGATCTAGCCCCGCCCCCTGTCACTCGGGGAGCGATGTTTGAGAGCTCCATCATGTCCATCAAAGAAAGCATTTTGGCTGATGAGTTGGACAAAGAGTTTCATGAGCAGATAATGCTGGGGAATCTGAATGTGCTGACCTATAACACCTTCTGCTTTAATGGAGCCTCTGGGTCTCCGGTTATAAATCCCAGTCATTGTCAAGTAATTAATGGCATCCCAGTATATGGCTGCCAGGTGATTGCCATGCATACTGGTGTTTTTTTGTACAAATGTAAGGAAACTCAAGAAACTCAGAGTGTGATTGAATATGCAATCCCTCTCAGGACCATTCTAGAAAACGTATTGGTCTACTTGGTGGACACAAACAATGTTCAAATGTTGGCAAGATTCACCGATGTTGCCATGGAAAACCCACATCTGTTTGAGCTCATTGCCTGTCTTATCATCGAGATGACACACACATTGCAGCCTGGATACTCTGATATCCTTGACGGAATATGGAAGGCAATATCAAAAAGTCGTAAAAGAGATGAGATGCAGAAATTGATCATTGAAATAAGTGTAGGTACATCAAGGATCGAATTGAGGTGCTGAACTGTGTTTTAACAGAAGTTAGGGCGGCTGTGGATGTCACCTGTGTGTTGAGAAGCATCTTTAGGACATTTAAATGAAAAAAATAATGCTTTTATTGTCACACACACAGCAGATATGTGCAGTGAAATGGATTGTTTTACAGGGTCAGCCATAGTAGTACCGCTGGAGCAAAAAAAAAGACAGATTTGTCACCTTTATTATTTGACCCAGTGACCTTTCAGTTGCTAGCCCAACACTCTAACCTCTAGGCTACCCGCGCGTCCCCTTCGCTCATTTGCAACTGTAGACGTAAGCTATAGAGGGATATGGTGATGTGGCCATATTATTTAGGAAAGCCACGGTATCACATATCATCGCTGTCCGGGGTGAAAACCTCTCGTCTCTAAAACACACTTTTCAGGATATTGAAGAAGAAGAAGAAAAACTGTCATATTTTACCCATTGAACAAACATTACATTTCAAAACTACTGAAGATATCTTGTATACATTTTTATTTGTCCTAGAGTCATGAACTGTTCCACCTACATTGAGGAAAGTTACCGCTTTCAATATACATATAAAATGAAATGAAAAATGGGAGTTACAAAGGTTTTCATCAGACAAATGACAACACATTGAATAGACTGCAGATGTTCACTTTGTAATGCAGCGATAAGGTAGAAGAAGAGCCAATGCTGTATCATGAATAATAGTGACTGGTAAAGGGGAATGGAAACATCCCCCCGGTAATCTCCTCTGGACAGAACTTCATAACAGA